>NC_046161.1:9430877-9730877 GCF_011064425.1 Rattus rattus | reverse complement strand
GGGTTGTTTTGTCCCTCTTCCACAAATGCTAAAACCCAGACAGAGCGGACCAAGAGCAACAGGAGGTGTCATGTGTGAAACAACACTGTTCTCTCCTTCCAGGTGACCTCTAAGGTTAGAGGCGTCCTCTCTTCACAGTTGCTCTACGATGGGTTTTAGAACAATCAAGGCTAGCTGTGAAAAATCCTCTCTGGGTTAGGATACGCAGTGTTCTGGTGAAAAGTCGCAGCTCCTTTCCCTCGGATAAAGTGTGAAAGGATTGTGCCCTCTGTAAAAGCCCAAGCTGACCAGTGGTTCTGGGAGAATGTTATTCTAATTCTGAAACTAGCAGCACAGAAAAGGCAGACGTGCCCATCTGAGTCGCAGCCTGGCACAAAGACTGCACCGATGCTGTTTAGTCTCCCCTTCTCTGGATTGTTTCCAGAGAGCCAAGGGAGCTCACATTTGTAAGCAGGAGCCCAACAATGTAACACTGCATCTTCCCTGTTTATTTTGACATCAGGAGACGTTCAGGGACGACAGCCTGTGAAGGAGAACCAGAGCAACCAGGAAAGGGGTACAGAACATGGAGAAGCTTGTCTGAGATTTCAGGGAGTCAAGAATGAGGGAAGTCGTGGTATTTGGTGAGTGAGGCTTCAATACTAGAGACAACTGCAGTCAAAGGAGCAGGAACTGTGGAAAGGAACAGTGACAGAGGCTGTGTACTGCTCTGGGAGCACATCCAGGAGCCAATGAGGCAGTGGCATCTGGAGGTGCCAGCACAATGTTTTCTGATACATTCATTCGTTACTGGCACTGAAGGTCACAGATCTCACAAAGTCAGAGACATTGATATAGAGACAGTTAATATCAATACTGGAAACTGCAGAACCCCACCCCCCACCCCCAAAGAGCCAGGCGTGAACACATTCTGCACAATATTGTAGGTCCTGAGGGTTCTCTGTCTTCCTTCTCCTGGGCTTCGCCAGCTGTTTTGCTTCAGCTCTGTGCTCGCATAAACCACTGCCTCATTTAGCCATGGTTAAAAACTATTGGGCACAGTCAAGGTGAACAGCAAGCAGAAGGCTTGGAAACCCTCTAGGAAGAAAGCTAAAGGCATTGGTCACCACGGCAGTAAGTGAGGGATGGTGCGAGTCTTTGGCTTCTTCAGCTCCGCATCACCTCTGCTGTTACTTAGTAACCGGTGCTCAGCGTTTGTCTTGAGCCTCCCATGAAGGAATGCCAAAGGAACAGAGACCAAACTACCCATCTTTTTCAACTGAGCTCCTCACTAGGTAAAATCTGTTCAGCAAGAGCAAAGTAAAAAGACTGGCAGAGCTGGGGCAGCCAAAGACCACATGGTCCGCGTCCCGCCAGCGGGGATGACTCTTCTCCCGACTGTTAATAGAAGAGGGATATAGGTTCCTGTCTCATTTAAAGCACACAAAAAAAGTATCTAAGTAAAATATTGGGAAGTTGAAAAGTTGAATTACTAGTAAAATACAATTCTGAGGTTGACAAACTTTAAACAACTTGCTTTTCTGGAAGGAAGTTCCTTCTCTGACAGAACAAGACAAATATTCCTCATAAGTATTCAAAGAGCCAATGATCATTTCTTAATCAGCCATGTCAGAGAAAAGAAACAAAGATTCAGAAATCTGGACAGATCGACCTTGGCAGGAAGCTACTTAGTAGCTTCCTTGCTCTTGGGACTTTGTTCTTGTCCTTACATTACACAGTGCCAGGATGTCTGCCCTGCACCCAGCACCATGTACCATGTAAGGGCTACAACGAACTGAACCCAAGAAAGAGCTGCTTTCCACTCCCCCTGAGCAATGTGAAGTCACCGTTCATCAGATATCCACCGCGTGAGGACAGCCGGGCTTGCAAACGTTATCTTTTACTATGTATTTTCTCTTCCTCTGTCTTCAGTTGAGGAAACTAGGACACGAGGGAGTCATGCAACTGCCTCCAATTATACAGCTCATGGGAAGGAGAGAGCGGATTGGATCTCAATGTTACCTAAATCTGAGACCTTGACTCCTACCAAGCCTCCATCCAAGGCTATATATGCCATCCAGGAACTTTCAACTCACCTCTAAAGGCAGTGGGAGATGCTTTAGCTAAATGTAGAAGGAACTTCTGAAAAGCAGAATCTATTGACTGTGAGGTACTTTTCCAAAGTTGTCCACAAAACTGCTTTGAAATGAGAAGGTACCAGATGGGGGTTTCCTTTAGCGTAGGTCTGCCTCATGCATAGCAGCAAGTGAGAGCAGTGTATCTTGGGTTTGATCCCACACCATGACCTTAAGGAACAAGAATAGCAACAAAACTAACTTTCCCCTCTGTTTTCCTTGGCATTCAAACAAGCAGAAACTGATAAACAGACTGCAAAGGAAAGACTAGCAATGTTCTAGAGAAAATGCACACGAACTTTAAAGCGTTGAGGAGATGACAGTGATTTTCGCTGGTGTCGAAGTTAGGCAAAGGTGTGTTTGTGTATGGTGACTAAGCCTGTGTGTATGGGAAGCAACCACTCCAGATGGCTGGAAATATGGTAATGTTGGAAAACACGTGTAATGATTGGCACCCTCAAAGAGAAACAGATGTCTCCGCCTAACAAAGATTTTAGAATAACTTGCCTGCTGACCTCTTCAGATCTCTTTAATTGGATCTCTGCATCAGTCACACAGGGACACTGTTGACCCTTCAACTCACTGCACTGTGCCCCGGAAGGAAAAAGAGCACAGGCCAAAAGGCAGCCAGTGCTCAAGTGCATAGATACAATAGGTAAACCAGAAATAAACATCAGACAAAACTGTATGTATTTTGCAGATTGCAAAACAGAATAAGTGCTCTCACTAATTTTATGTCTTAATCAAATGAGATTACCACAAAACCAGAATTTTTAACCCCAAAACACAACAAAATCAGTCCTGGTGGACATCAGGCTATCTGGGAACCACACTGTGCCAATTCTCCTTGGGCAGTATTCCCCAGGAGCTTTAGCGTAAATATTGCTTATTGCTTCTAGCGTCCTCTCTGGGTTCTGAATGCTGGGAAGTAGGTTGTGATAGGAACAGAAGCATCTGGAGTTTGGGAAGGCTCATCTAAGAGGCTGTCCAGTCCACGCTTCCCCAGAGGCCTGTGGAACTGGATAGCGATGAGTGTGACCTCATACAAAATTGTACACTTTTTTAAACAAAAATTGTGAGGTTTTTTTTTTTTTTTAAAGCAATCGTTTTGTAACTCAACTGCATGGTTCAAGCATGAGTTTTACAGATGACAAAGCTATATTGCTACGACATGCAAAATAAGTACATGTATGATCTCTCATCCTGTGGACAACCATGGATTTAAGGTGTGCCCACAACAATCATTTATCCAGTGTATCTCAGAGAAGCCATAACATTAAACATTGCTGCTAGACTCTAGATATGAAATGACACATGAATGTTTTTATTTCATGAGGAGATAGCAAAAGTAATAGAAGTTATTAGCTTTCCTAGTGGTCGGGTTTCCGAATCCACTAGCTCACTTCCCATAACAAATCTACAGCCTGACTCAGTGGATAAACGAAGGCCAGCCCTAGACACTGAGGAAGTTTGTCGCTCCTCACCCTAAACTGGGAAAGCAATGAGTAAGTGGCAGTGCAGAAAGACTGGTCATCTATTTTCCGTTTAGTCAGGGAAGATTTTACAGAAAAGATGGGAAATGGCTTCAATTGAAGCTATTTAAAGACATCCTGACTTTTATCTATTTAAAGTCCTCACTGCCTTTTCTTTTTATTATTATTATTATTATTATTAACTTGAGTATTTCTTATATACATTTCGAGTGTTATTCCCTTTCCCGGTTTCCGGGCAAACATCCCCCTCCCCCCTCCCCTTCCTTATGGGTGTTCCCCTCCCAACCCTCCCCCCATTGCTGCCCTCTCCCCAACAGTCTAGTTCACTGGGGGTTCAGACTTAGCAGGACCCAGGGCTTCCCCTTCCACTGGTGCTCTTACTAGGATATTCATTGCTACCTATGAGGTCAGAGTCCAGGGTCAGTCCATGTATAGTCTTTGGGTAGTGGCTTAGTCCCTGGAAGCTCTGGTTGGTTGGCATTGCTGTACATATGGGGTCTCGAGCTCCTTCAAGCTCTTCCAGTTCTTTCTCTGATTCCTTCAACAGGGGTCCTGTTCTCAGTTCAGTGGTTTCCTGCTGGCATACGCCTCTGTATTTGCTGTATTCTGGCTGTGTCTCTCAGGAGCGATCTGCATTCACATTTTGATCATCCGTCTTGAGTTTCATTTGTTCTAGGCATCTAGGGTAATTCAAGCATTTGGGCTAATAGCCACTTATCAATGAGTACATACCATGTATGTCTTTCTGTGATTGGGTTAGCTCACTCAGGATGATATTTTCCAGTTCAACCATTTGCCTATGAATTTCATAAAGTCATTGTTTTTGATAGCTGAGTAATATTCCATTGTGTAGATGTACCACATTTTCTGTATCCATTCCTCTGTTGAAGGGCATCTGGGTTCTTTCCAGCTTCTGGCTATTATAAATAAGGCTGCGATGAACATAGTGGAGCACGTGCCTTTTCTTAATGTCTTTTCTCCCGTCTGTCCTTCAGGTGATAAAAGTTCTCCAGATGAGAATGCAGCTGTCTAATGGGGGCAGCATGAGAAGACAGCAGTGAGCCCCAGAGGGCTCAGGACGTGGTAATAAACAGGGCTTGCCTGTGTGGGCCTGATCCAACTGATCCTGATCCCAGCCTTTGGGACTCACATGCTGAGTGCTAGAAAGCCAGAGAGAACTCTGGGGCATGTAAGTGAGAGAAGTGGGTGGGAAGGGGCCAAGGAAAGACATAAAAAAATTAAATTTTAGAAAGAGCTCAAGCTGGAGCCAGTCCAAGGGGAAACTGGAAGTCAGTAGAGGGCCTAAGTGCAGTCCTCTCCTCACTCTCCCTGCGCTTTGGTGGACACCTGTACCCTTCCCAGCAGCTCCGTACCCGCCCAGGCACCTGAAACAACAAACCCTTCAAACCACTACTAAGTCTTGTGTATACAGTGGAGGCTCACTGTGCACAAACGTAACATATTCTGACTCTCAAAACTAGGATTGACACTAATGCTTTCTAAAATATTAAACCATAAATAATTTATTGGCTTATGCTATGTTCCAATGGCTTCATAATAAAAGCCAGACCAGGATCTACCCTGCAGCAAATGTTGGAGTTCACACCTACTTTCCTCCCCTACAATGATTCCACAGGTACTTCCAGTGTAGAGTGCTCTGAAGGCCATATTACCATTCCTCATATACTCCTTTTACCCCATCTTTGGTCTAGGTCAATTGTGATCCAATTTCAGTGTGTCTGACAAGTACTGAGTGACAGAATCCTCAAAGACATCTAACTGTACTTCATAGATGAGTGAGTGCTTCTAAGAAGAGTTAAAAATATAAATCATGTATTGTGCACATGCCCAGGCATGTCCATGCGTGTCCATGCATGTCCATGCGTGGGAGCCAGAGGATGACAATGGGCATCTTCTTCAATCACTCTCCTTGGTTGCTGAGACAGGATCTCTCACTAAACCTGAAGCCCACCAATTGGGCGAGCCTGGCTATGCACCAAGCCCTAGGGACCCCCGTATTCCCACCTCCTCAGCCTCCGGTTGCAGATGTACACTGCCATGCCTAGGATTGATTGATCCTTCCTTCCTTCCTTCCTTCCTTCCTTCCTTCCTTCCTTCCTTCCTTCCTTTCTTTCTTTCTTTCTTTCTTTCTTCCTTTCCTTCCTTCCTTCCTTTCCTTTAAACATTTACTTCTTTATTTTGATGTTTGTGAGTACACTGTAGCTGTCTTCAGACACACCAGAAGAGGGCATCAGATCCCATTACGGATGGTTGTGAGCCACCATGTGGTTGCTGGGATTTGAACTCAGGACCTCTGCAAGAGCAGTTGTGCTCTTAACCACTGAGCCATCTCTCCAGCACCCCAGGTTTTCTTTATATGGGTGCTAGTGATCAGACTCAACATCGCATGCTGAGCCACCTGCCCGGACTCTTTTTTTTTTTATCTTTATTAACGTGAGTATTTCTTGTTATACCCCTTCCTGGTCTCCGGGCCAACATCCCCTAACCCCTCCCTCCCCTTCTATATGGGTGTTCCCTTCCCCATTACCGCCCTCCCCCCAACAATCACGTTCACTGGGGGTTTAGTCTTGGCAGGACCAAGGGCTTCCCCTTCCACTGGTGCTCTTACTAGGCTATCCATTGCTACCCAGTTGGAGCCCAGGGTAAGTCCATGTATAGTCTTTGGGTAGTGTCTTAGTCCCTGGAAGCTCTGGTTTGTTGGCATTGTTGTTCATATGGGGTCTTGAGCCCCTTCAAGCTCTTTCAGTCCTTTCCCTGATTCCTTCAACGGGGGTTCCATTCTCATTTCAGTGGATTGCTGCTGGCATTCGCCTCTGTATTTGCTGTATTCTGGCTGTGTCTCTCAGGAGCGATCTACATCCGGTTCCTGTCGGCCTGCACTTCTTTGCTTCATCCATCTTATCTAATTTGGTGGCTGTATATGTATGGGCCACATGTGGGGCAGGCTCTGAATGGGTGTTCCTTCTGTCTCTGTTTTAATCTTTACCTCTCTATTCCCTGCCAAGGGTATTCTTGTTCCCCTTTTAAAGAAGGAGTGAAGCATTCACATTTTGATCATCCGTCTTGAATTTCATGTGTTCTAGGCATCTAGGGTAATTCAAGCATTTGGGCTAATAGCCACTTATCAATGAGTGCATACCATGTGTGTTTTTCTGTGATTGGGTTACCTCACTCAGGATGATATTTTCCAGTTCCAACCATTTGCCTTTAATTTCATAAAGTCATTGTTTTTGATAGCTGAGTAATATTCCATTGTGTAGATGTACCACATTTTCTGTATCCATTCCTCTGTTGAAGGGCATCTGGGTTCTTTCCAGCTTCTGGCTATTATAAATAAGGCTGCTACTGAACATAGTGGAGTATGTGTCTTTGTTATATGTTGGGGCATCTTTGTTATATGTTTTGGATATATGCCCAAGAGAGGTATACCTGGGTCCTCAGGTAGTTCACTGTCCAATTTTCTGAGCAACGTCCAGACTGATTTCCAGAATGGTTGTACTAGTCTGCAATCCCACCAACAATGGAGGAGTGTTCCTCTTTCTCCACATCCTCGCCAGCATCTGCTGTCACCTGAGTTTTTGATCTTAGCCATTCTCACTGGTGTGAGGTGAAATCTCAGGGTTGTTTTGATATGCATTTCCCTTATGACTAAAGATGTTGAACGTTTCTTTAGGTGTTTCTCAGCCATTTGGCATTCCTCAGCTGTGAATTCTTTGTTTAGCTCTGAACCCCATTTTTTAATAGGGTTATTTGTCTCCCTGCAGTCTAACTTCTTGAGTTCTTTGTATATTTTGGATATAAGCCCTCTATCTGTTGTAGGATTGGTAAAGATCTTTTTCCCAATCTGTTGGTTTGCAGTTTTGTCCTAACAACAGTGTCCTTTGCCTTACAGAAGCTTTTGCGGTTTTATGAGATCCCATTTGTCCATTCTTGATCTTAGAGCATAAGCCATTGGTGTTTTGTTCAGGAAATTTTCTCCAGTGCCCATGTATTCAAGATGCTTCCCCACTTTTTTTTCTTCTATTAGTTTGAGGTATCTGGTTTGATGTGGAGGTCCTTGATCCACTTGGACTTAAGCTTTGTACAGGGTGATAAGCATGGATCGATCTGCATTCTTCTACATGCTGACCTCCAGTTGAACCAGCACCATTTGCTGAAAATGCTATCTTTTTCCATTGGATGGTTTTGGCGCCTTTGTCAAAAATCAAGTGATCATAGATGTGTGGGTTCATTTCTGGGTCTTCAATCTATTCCATTGGTCTATCTGTCTGTCTCTGTACCAATACCATGCAGTTTCTTATCACTATTGCTCTGTAATACTGCTTGAGTTCAGGGATAGTGATTCCCCCAAAAGTCCTTTTATTGTTGAGGATAGTTTTAGCTATCCTTGGGTTTTTTGTTATTCCAGATGAATTTGCAAATTGTTCTGTCTAACTCTCTGAAGAATTGGATTGGTATTTTGATGGGGATTGCATTGAATTTGTAGATTGCTTTTGGTAAAATGGCCATTTTTACTATTAATCCTGCCAATTCATGAGCATGAGAGATCTTTCCATCTTCTGAGGTCTTCTTCAATTTCTTTCTTCAGAGGCTTGAAGTTCTTCTCATACAGATCTTTTACTTGCTTGGTTAAAGTCACACTGAGGTATTTTATATTATTTGGGACAATTATGAAGGGTGTCGTTTCCCTAATTTCTTTCTTGGCTTGTTTCTCTTTTGTGTAGAGGAAGGCTACTGATTTATTTGAGTTAATTTTATACCCTGCCACTTTGCTGAAGTTGTCTATCAGCTTTAGTAGTTCTCTGGTGGAACTTTTAAATATACTATCATATCATCTGCAAATAGTGATATTTTGACTTCTTCTTTTCCAATCTGTATCCCTTGATCTCCTTTTGTTGTCTGATTGCTCTGGCTAGAACTTCAAGAACTATATTGAATAAGTAGGAGAGAGGGCAGCCTTGTCTAGTCCCTGATTTTAGTGGGATTGCTTCAAGTTTCTCTCCATTTAGTTTAATGTTAGCTACTGGTTTTTGTATATGTTTTTTACTATGTTTAGGTATGGGCCTTGAATTCCTATTCTTTCCAGGACTTTTATCATGAAGGGTGTTGAATTTTGTCAAATGCCTTCTCAGCATCTAATGAAATGATCATGTGGTTTTGTTCTTTCAGTTTGTTTATATAATGGATCACGTTGATGGTTTTCCGTATATTTTTTTTTTTTTTTTTTTTTCAGAGCTGGGGACCCGAACCCAGGGCCTTGCCTAGGCAAACTTAGGCTCTACGCTGAGCTAAATCAACCCCGGTTTTCCAGATATTAAACCATCCCTGCATGCCTGGGATGAAACCTACTTGATCATGGTGGATAATTGTTTTGATGTGCTCTTGGATTCGGTTTGCCAGAATTTTATTGAGTATTTTTGCATCGATATTCATAAGGGAAATTGGTCTGAAGTTCTCTTTCTTTGTTGGGTCTTTGTGTGGTTTAGGTATAAGAGTAATTGTAGCTTCATAGAAGGAATTTGGTAGCGCTCCATCTGTTTCTATTTTGTGGAACAGTTTGGATAGTATTGGTATGAGGTCTTCTATGAAGGTCTGATAGAATTCTGCACTGAACCCGTCTGGACCTGGGCTCTTTATTGTTGGGAGACCTTTAATGACTGCTTCTATTTTGTTAGGAGTTATGGTGTTGTTTAAATGGTTTATCTGTTCCTGATTTAACTTCGGTACCTGGTATCTGTCTAGGAAATTGTCCATTTCCTGCAGATGTTCAAGTTTTGTTGAATATAGGCTTTTGTAGTAAGATCTGATGATTTTTTAAAATTTCCTCTGATTCTGTAGTTATGTCTCCCTTTTCATTTCTGATTTTGTTAATTTGGACACACTCTCTGTGTCCTCTCGTTAGTCTGGCTAAGGGTTTATCTATCTTGTTGACTTTCTCGAAGAACCAACTTTTGGTTCTGTTGATTCTTTCCATGGTCCTTTTTGTTTCTATTTGGTTGATTTCAGCTCTGAGTTTGATTATTTCCTGCCTTCTACTCCTCCCGGGTGTATTTTGCTTCTTTTTGTTCTAGAGCTTTTAGGTGTGCTGTCAAGCTGCTGATATATGCTCTCTCCTGTTTCTTTCTGCAGGCACTCAGAGCTATGAGTTTTCCTCTTAGCACAGCTTTCATTGTGTCCCATAAGTTTGGGTATGTTGTACCTTCATTTTCATTAAATTCTAAGAAGTCTTTAATTTCTTTCTTTATTTCTTCCTTGACCAGGTTACCATTGAGTAGAGCATTGTTCAATTTCCATGTATATGTGGGCGTTCTTCCATTATTGTTATTGAAGACCAGCTTTAGCCCGTGGTGGTCTGATAGGACGCATGGGATTATTTCTATCTTTTTGTATCTGTTGAGGCCTGTTTTATGACCAATTACATAGTCAATTTTGGAGAAAGTACCATGAGATGGTGAGAAGAAGGTATATCCTTTTGTTTTAGGATAGAATGTTCTATAAATATCTGTTAAGTCCATTTGGTTCATGATTTCTCTTAGTCTGTCTATGTCTCTGTTTAATTTCTGTTTCCATGACCTGTCCATTGATGAGAGTGGAGTGTTGAAATCTCCTACTATTATTGTGTGTGCTGCAATGTGTGCTTTGAGTTTTAGTAAGGTTTCTTTTATGTATGTAGGTGCCCTTGTATTTGGAGCATAGATATTTAGGATTGAGAGTTCATCTTGGTGGATTTTTCCTTTGATGAATATGAAATGTCCTTCCTTATCTTTTTTTATGACTTTTAGTTGAAAATCGATTTTATTTGATATTAGAATGGCTACTCCAGCTTGCTTCTTCAGACCATTTGCTTGGAAAGTTGTTTTCCAGCCTTTCACTCTGAGGTAGTGTCTGTCTTTGTCTCTGAGGTGTGTTTCCTGTAGGCAGCAGAATACAGGGTCCTCATTGCGTATCCAGTTTGTTAATCTATGTCTTTTTATTGGAGAGTTGAGACCATTGATGTTCAGAGATATTAAGGAATAGTGATTATTGCTTCCTGTTATATTCATATTTGGATGTGAGATTTTGTTTGTGTGCTTTTCTTCTCTTTGTTTTGTTGCCAAGACTATTAGTTTCTTGCTTTTTCTAGGGTGTAGCTTGCCTCCTTATGTTGGGTTTTACCATTTATTATCCTTTGTAGCGCTGGATTTGTAGAAAGATAGTGTGTAAATTTGGTTTTGTCATGGGATATCTTGGTTTCTCCATCTATGTTAATTGAGAGTTTTACCTGCCAGGACTCTTAAGCGAATTCTTTGTCTCAGTGGATTTTTCATCTGGTTTCAAATTTTGAATATGCCCAGCTGCAAAAGTCACCTCCACGTACAACAGTGTGTTCTGCATACAGGATACATTGCTTTGGAGCTTTCTCTAAAAAGCTTGGAGGTAGAGGTGAAATTGTCTGTAGAGCAAAGGGAAGTAGGGGGAGGGGAAGGGTAATAACCAGTAGAGGAGGAGAATGTGGATGGAATAGATTTGGTGTAAAATGTGTGAAATTTGAAAATATATATAAATATTAAAAGAAAGACGGAGAAGGAAGGAGAGAAAGAGGGAGGGAGAAAGGAAAAAGCAAGCAAGCTACCCATAAGAGAAGGCTGGGATCCAGGACCACTCTCAGCCCATCCTGGCAGGAAGAAATGACCCATGAAGAACTGAAATACCTCTCAGCTCATAGCTGGAGATCACATCTGTCCTCCTGACCAAGGTGAGGAATCTGCCGGTTCTGTGCTTTCTGGAGTTTTCAGGTCACACTCTAGAATAGCTGTCTGAAGAGCAGAGGTCATAATCTTGCCATCACCGCATCCTGGACCAGGGCAGAGTGCTGTGTGCGCTCCACCTTCAAGGGGACAGGGAAGGAGGCTGTGAGAAGCCACTTGTGCTAGCATTGGCACTCAAAGCACTGATGCTCAACTCGGGCAAATAGAAGAGAAACTCCCAGGTGCCTTGATGGAGAGCCTGGGAAGAAGGTGAACTCGAGGCCGGAAAGATGGCTCAGCAGTCACAACCGTGTGCTGTTCTTCTAGACGGCTGCGTTCCACTTCCAGTACATCAGTAGGTGGCTCACGAACGCCTGTAACTCCAGGGAGTCACACACCATCTTCTGGCCTCACCTTTTCTACATGAACTGTCTCTATGTCTATGACTAAATGAAAGTAGTACGGAAATGATAGTTTTACGATGGCATTTTCATACGTGTATTATCATTATGTTCTGTTCGTGTCCTCCCCTCTTTACTTTCCCTGTCCCTGCTCCCTCCTACTGGTCCCTCTTCTGCCTTTATGTCATATGTGTATTTAAAGTCTGGGTCCCACCTAAAAGAGAAAACATGATGTCTGTCTCCTCCTGCCTCACCTCTCCACAGTCTACTCTCCTTCCCTCAAACACTCCTTCCTCCAAGCTCATGCCATAAGTAACTCTAGATCCCCCAAGGACAGAAAGCATATGGTGATTGTCTTTCTGGCTAGCATGGAGAATATGAAGATATATATATATCTTATTCATTGGATATTTTCACCAACTCATTAGCAATGACAAGATCAAATATTATCCTTATCTCCCCTCTCCTAGTCCTAGAAATTGACATAGTACAACATTGGAATGTCTAGATCCTTATCCATAACATGCCTAAAAGTCATTTTACTAAGCCTGTAGAAGAGAGGGGACTTGTCACTCACCACGAAGAGTATGTGAGACTTCTGACAGAGCTCCTGCGTTAGAGGAGCTTTAGTATTGGGACAGGCAGAGAGGGGCAGAGAGAAAAGCCCCACATCACACTGGTTGCTTATTTGGCAGCAACTTCTCCCTTAGGCAGCAAAACAGAAACAGGGGTAGTAATGAGTGTGTGTGTGTGTGTGTGTGTGTGTGTGTGTGTGTGTGTGTATCTCTATGTGTGCGTTCTAGTGAAATACTTTGAAGGGCATTCTGAAGTAGTCCATAAAGACTTTAAGGTCCAGAAAAGGGAAACGTCTTTCAGTGCTGCATTGCTGTGAAAATCCACCATGCTTTCTTTCTAAGAGCTGCCTGCTTACAGTTTCTGAGCTTTAGCCCATTACCATCATGGCAGCCAGTAGGGCATTAGAATAGTAGCTGAGAGCTCTGTCCTGATCTTCAGGCTGAGAAATGGGGCGGGGACTGGTAAGGGCTTTTGAAACCACACTTTCTCCAACAAAGCCACACCACCTAATTCTTCTCAAATAGTGCCACTGCCCACAGCCAAGTGTCCCACTATAAGAGCCTATGTGGGCCATTCTTATTCAAACCACCACACTCCACTCCTGACCCTCATAGCCTTGTAGCCATATCATAGCGCAAAATGTACTTATTCTGACTTCGGAAGGCCACATACTCTATCCCAGTCTCAACATTGTCTGAAAGGCGGAAGCCCAGAGTCCCTTCTGAGGCTCATGGTAATCTCTTACCTGTAACTCCTAGAAAATCGGAGTAAGAAAGCAGATCACAAGCTTCCAACAGACCACGGCACAGAACATACGATACCATTGCAAAGGGGATGAGAATGGGGAAATACTGAACCAAAGCAAGACTGAAAGCCAGCTGGGCACACTCCAAACTCTGCACCTCCATGTCTGATGTCAAATAGCTCTTCAGATCTCCAACTCCTTTCAGCTCTGTTGACTGCAACACGCCTCTCTCTCCTTGGCTGCTTCCGCTGGATGTTGGCAGCTCTTCTCACCAGGCATCCCATAGCTCTGAAATCTCTCACATCTCGGGATCTCCAAGGCAATGCAGGCTTCATGTTCACAGCTTCATGCAAATAGGCTCTCTGAGCCTCCCTGCAGGGACAGCCCTGCTGTGCTTCAGTGGCTTCCTGAACCATTGGTGAAGAGTCACAACCCCTGTTGTATCCTTGACTCGCCTGCCTGCCTGCCATTCAGTTCTGTTGCTTGTTGGGCATCAGCTTCTGTTGCTGATGTGCTCCCTTCCCTGCTTGTCTTTAACGCCTTTTCACGAGGTGGGAGCTTAGCTGGGTGGGGTCTTGTCCTTCGGCCACCACCACCTTGATTCCTTTTAATACCAGACTTTTCTTTATACTTGATCATAGGGCTTAGCTCCATTACACTTCCTGTGGCTTCTTTTCTCCTCAAACTTTCCAACTTGTTTTTCTCTTTGTCCACATTGCTCCTTTTCCTTGTAGATTTGCACTGGAGTGATTACTAATCTGTCTCAAATGGTGCCACTCATGATGACTAAGTGTTCAAATATATGTGCCCATGGGGCCATTCTTACTCATGCCACCACAGGAAGACAAGCAAAGGCGGAACACATTCGTCCCATTCCCCACTCCCCCAGACCAGCTGGGGCTCAGGAAATATGTCATATGCCTCTAGAAAATTGGGGCCGCTCTCATCTCTATAGCTGTGGGATTTCTGAGGGACAGCGCTTCACACTCCTGGGAAGTCATTTGGTTTGCAGGCCTGTCCTGGCACTGTGGGAACCCCTGATACACTGCGGTTCAATCACCCTTGGCTGCTCATGAAGTCCCAGGGCCTCACACTACAGCCAGGTGAGGCTTTCCACTCATCTTTATCCCCAGTAACACTCAAGACAAAAGGGCACAAGTCAGCAGGTGATGTCAGGACTAGAGTGACAAAGATCTCTTGAAGACTAGAACACACACGTGGCATTCATTTAAACTATGTACCATGCTGGACAGTGTGTTCCTGAGAAGCAGACACATTTCAGTGCATTATGGATAAGGACAGATGCTACTTAAACACTGATTGCTTTTAAACTCTACAACAAATTCATTTGCAAAGGAAATCATCACTTGCCTATTAATTGTTGGTGGATTTATTCTGTCTCTTTGGGAGATCTGCAGAAAAGGCAACGCAGAAGTGAGAAAATCTAATGGATTTCAAATCGAATGGAGGAGCAATATTGTCTACAATGAACTGGAATTGGGCCCTGAAAAGCATCTTGCAGATGGACTTAGGCCATTTCCTTGTACGTAAGGTAGGAGCATCTGCTGCAGGTCACACAGCTCTCTGCATGAAACTGTGTAGAAGAGTGGCAGTTCACTGGGACTAGGAAAACAGATGAGCAGGAAGCCACTTTCTGCCTAGTTTGAACCCTGGGACCTTCAGGGTGGAAGATGGGACGACCAGTTCACATTTCTTTTTGCTGTGTTATATATGCATGCCCCTGCAACACACTCACTCACTCACGCACGCACGCACGCACGCACGCACGCACAGGCTCACACGTCATGCATTCACACACACAAATGTAACCAAAGATGTAAAGAAAGAATGTGTGTGATCAGGAACTGTCTTGTAAACTGCTTCACCATCTGGGTTAGTTTTTTGAAGCTGAGCAAATGTTAGACTGTAGGATGTAATTTTAAAAGAACCCATGCTTTTCTCTGGCTAGGTGCCAGCATTGGCGGTCTCACCCATCCTCCACCCGCTAGCTCCAAGCAACCGGCTGGCCCTGGTTCCCGAGGCTGGCCTACAGAATGCTATCAAACACTCTGATCTCACCTAGCTCCCTATAGCACTGTGAAAGGAACACACTAGTGGGGGGAGGGGGAGGAGAATTAACATCGAAGTACAAATAGCACAAAAGACCAGAGCTTTCTCTTTGCAGGTGCCACCCACAGGTCTTTGTTTTTAAAGGAAGTAGCAATTCTATAGTTTACCTGCAAATTTAAATGTTAGCAAAGTGCAGCACAGGGCTGGGCATGTGGCTTTGTTGGTAGAGCACTGGCCGTGCATGCATGGGTTTGATCCTCAGCACCTCATGAAACCAGGTCGAAGGTACAGGTGGGTGATGGGAATCTCAAGGTCATCCATCCATCCCAGGCTACCCAGCAAGGTCAAGAACCTACCTTTTAAAAAATTAATAAAAGGTTCAAGTTGCTGAATGGCTTAGCAGATAAATGCATGACAACCTGAGTTCAGTAGTAGAAGGAACTAACACCCAAGGGTTGTTTTCGGACCTCCACAAGCTGCCATAGCATGGAGACACACACACACACACACACACACACACACACACACACACACACTATGATGAAAATAGATAAATCAGTACAGTCAAAAAACACCACAAAATCCAGTATTATAGTTTGTACTTTTAAACCATGGATACACACACGCACGCACACACACACACACACACACACACACACACACACACACACAAACAGTACCACCGACAATACAGCAATGTTTAAAGTTTACAGCTTCTCTCCAGTTCTAAATGAAAGCTTCACTAGGGGCTAGAGAAATGGTTCAGTGGTTAATTGCACTGGCT
Organism: Rattus rattus; assembly: GCF_011064425.1. Taxonomy (NCBI): domain Eukaryota; kingdom Metazoa; phylum Chordata; class Mammalia; order Rodentia; family Muridae; genus Rattus; species Rattus rattus. Next base: position 9,714,946 of record NC_046161.1, on the reverse strand, counting down.
GCTCTTGCAGAGGACCTCGGTTTGGTTCTGGGCATCTGTCAGGTGGTTCCCAGTGCCTGTAACTCTTCTGGCCTACACACACACATACACATGAACAAACAAAAAAATCTTTAAAAAGTAAAGAAAGAAATCTTAGATAAACTGGATGTGCCTTTTCTGTTTTCACTGGAATAATACCCCCAGTTTCAAAAAATCATATTTTTAATAATTTTATTATTTAAATGTAAAAAATCTTTTTTAAAAAATGCAATGAATTGCTAGACTAGATTTCAAATAGCTTTTCTTCTTCATAACACACAGATGCTGTGGCCACTAGTCACTGCCTACAGTTCAATATTTGCATTTTTGCAGACACAAAATGGGCCTCAGATCTGCTCAAAACCAATGTGTTTCAATTGCAAGGTTTATCCCAAGGGAAAAATTAGAATACATTTCGCATGATAACAATCACTGATTTGCATTCCACAGCCTAAGCTGGCTTCTACACTAATGTGGAAGAATTACAGGAAACCACCTCTGGAACACGCCCCTCACTAAGTTTCCCAAGAGACAGATGCTTAACAGGGCACAACAGGAGCTGGACTCATATTCTTCGGTGCTGAGCACTCTTTGTCAAACATTCTGTCAGAGTATTTATCTCCACACAGGACATTGGATCTTAATTTTAGGTTTTCATTAAATTTCATAAAGCAGGTGCATTTGTATGCTGAAATTTCACTGATACTCACAATCTGCTTGCAGACAGACAGACCTGCTTGCAGTCAGACCTGCTTGTAGAGACAGACCTGCTTGCAGACAGACAGACAGACCTGCTTGCAGACAGACAGACTTGCTTGCAGACAGAATTGCTGTGCTCCTTCTTTTGGCATTTTAAAAAGTTCTTTGATTTCAGTGCAGCTCGCACGGTCAAATCCTGTTCTTCTGAAGGTAGACCTGAAAGGAAACCATCACTCCTTAGAGAAACTGTCTTACTTCCTGCTGCTGTATGTGCTACCACCTAACTCAGTCCTTCAAATCCAAAGAATTGTGGATTACTGAGCCACCAACCTACTTACTTTAAGAAGTAATTAAAGCCCAGAGCTGCCTCTTCTGTAGATACCAATGCTTGAGAGATCGGCAGAGCCCTTTCTTCAGTTAAGCCTGAGGGTTCCTGGAGGCTGATTCACTTGGGCCCTGCTTAGCATGCCCCATGCTGTTTCCTAGCACAGACTCCTTCCAGGCTGGGGCGCAGGCTCTCTCTTTCCATCAGCTGCTCTGTAGATGCTTTCACAGCTTGGATTGTTAAAGCAGGTTGCTGGCTGGGTGTAGTGGCTCAGGCCTGTAATCCCATGATTTGGGAGGTGAAGATAGGAGGGCCAGAAAAGTTCAAACGTTATAGAGAGTTTGAGGCCAGCCTGGGCTACAGAAAACAAGCAATGCAAGCAAGCAAACAAAAAACTATGTCCTAACAAATCTAAACAAAAGAGCTGTAGAGATGTCTTAGGGTTACCCTTGCAGAGAGGACTGGGGTTCAGCCCCCTTTAAGATGATTTTTCTCTAGTATTTTGGAAAACAGACTAATGTAATGGTTATCATAGATTATGTAGAGTATTCTGTATTTGGACTCTAATACATAGTTTTAAATACTACCGTGTACACTGCCTTTCTGTGTTATCTTTGGACAAACAAACTGGCAACTCCAAGCCTCTGGTCATGTGAAATAAATAAAATATGGTACCACTCCAGTGGGTCATAAAGATAGTTTAATGAAATCCAGTTCTGTAGCCACCACTGAGCATACGTTAGCTCCTGTTTGTCCTTCTGATTTCAAGTACCCAAGGAGAAGCTTGATTTTCATCTAAGGAAAACACACAAAACACAAACATCATGTAGGCAGAAACAACCTTAAAATAGCCACTCTATAATTAACTCGGTCCTCAGAAGCAAAAACAATTTCATGATGACAGAAGGGAAAAGAATACTTCAATATCAGCTCAACGGGTAGCTGAACAAAGCCTGATGACCTCCGTATGATATCCAGCTGCACTGTTGGATTTTTACAGCCCCACAGAATCCAGATGCATGGGTCACCTAGGCCATAATCTTCTCAACAATCTAATCAACCATTCCCCATGGGACAGTGAGCTGCACAATCAGAAGAGGATGTGACAGTCACCAGGCAGGAAGATTATCTTTTTCAAGTCCAAGTTTCTTGCAGTGGTTCTCTTTCCTAAATGTATTGTGATTTATATATAAAATATAAAATCATGGTAATCTATAGCGTGACATCTTGACCAACTTCAAGAAGGGGCTTGTTTTAAATCAGGGATCAAGGTGCAATCCATCATGTAGGGAAGCCGAGGCAGCAGGAAGGAACTAGTCACATCGTATCAGAAGAACAGAGCAATTGGTGGTTGCCACTGTTCGGTTCCCTTTCTCCACTTGTACAGTCCAGAATCCTAGCTAGGGAATGGTGCCACCCACAGTGGGAAGGTCTTCCTTCAACACACTCAGGGTAATGCCCCATGGACACACCCCCAAAGCCCATCTATTGGGTGATACCAGACTCTGTCAAGCTGACAACTAACATTAACCATCACGCAACCTTTGTCAGATGTACAGTTTGTCAATATGCCTTGTGCTGCTGGATCGAGTTTGATGCTGTTTTGTAGAGGATTTTTGTATCTATTTCATCAAGGATGTTGGTCTATAGTTTTCTCCTGTTGTGTTCTCATCTGGCTTTGATAGCAAGATAGGTTGAGATGAGCTGATGCTTGTTCTTCTGGAAGTGTTTAGTGGAACCCCACAGGAATGTGGTACAGGCTCTTCTCAAATGCATGGTATTTAAGTATCAGACTCAAAAGTCATGGCTTGCTGCTATTCCATCCAAGGTGTCTGTCTCTTCAAGACCCAGTGCTAATAGCGTCAGTGTTCAAGTATCTGTCAATACCTTTAGGTAACTGCATTTTTGGAATCATCCCTAATAATCCCTAATGGCCATTGAATCTCTATGCTATCAGTTATAATGTGCTTCTCTCTCATTTTCTTAGCTAGTCTAGCAAAGAACTTATTCTGTTTGTCTATCAAAGAATTAGATTTTTGTCATTAATCATTTGAATTTTTGTCTCTGTTTTTGTTGTTGCTGCTGTTGTTTTAATTTCTGCTCTAGTGTTTTTTAAACCTTTCCTTCTATCAATTAAGGATTTCAATTGTCCCTTGTGTTTCTAGTCCCTTGAGATGAAAGGAACTAAGCTGCTTATTTGAGACCCTTCAATTCTTTTGATTTGAACACTGAGGCCTTTAATGTTTCTTGTCTTTGCTATGCTTCGTTTCCATTTAAAAACAAATTATTGAGACATTTTTGTGGCCCATCTTATGGCTTGTCTTGGATAAGCTGAGTGTTGATGACAGGTGTATTTAGCAGCATCTGGCCCATGGCCCTGTCTGCCTTCCAGGGTGGGACTCAAGAACATCCAGGCCCACGGCTCCCTCACCACCACCACCTAAGAAATCCTGTGGACATCAAAGACATTCAGCAAAAACCAGGGCTAAAAGCCAGGGCAATGTGGCACCACCAGAGCCTAGCTATTCCACCACAGCCAAAGCACAGTAAGATGCTCTTACATCCAATCTTATGAAGACGATACAGGCCTTCAAGGGGGAAATGAATAAATCCTTAAAGAAATACAGGACCATACAATCAAACAGGTGAAGGAAACGTAAAGTGTTCAAACCTGAAAATAGAAATAGGAGGAATAAAGAAAGCACAAGCTGAGGCAATCCTGGAGATTGCCTAGGGACGAGAACAGGAAATACAGATGCAAGCATCACCAACAGAATACAAGAGATGGAAGAAGGTGTAGAAGATACAATTAAAGAAATCAATAAATCAAAAATGTTCCCGACACAAACCATCCAAAATATCTAGGACATTATGAAAAGACAAAATCTAAGAATAATAGGAATAGAAGAAGATTTCCAGCTACAAGGCCCAGAAAATATTTTCAACAAAATCATAGAAGAAAATTTCCCCAACCTAAAGAAACACATACAAGAAGTCTATAAACACATACAAGAAGCTTTAAAAACACCAAATAGATTACAGCAGAAAAGAAAATTCTCCTGCCACAAAATAATTAAAACATAAAGAATCAGAATTACACTGACTTCTCAACAGAGACTCTAAAACCCAAAAGCACCTGGGCAGAGAGTATAGATGTCAGCCCAGACTACTATTCCCAGCAAAGATTTCAATCACCATAGATGGAGAAAGCAAGATATTCCATGACAAAATCAAATTTAAACAGTACCCATCAATAAATCCAGCCATACAGGAGATACTAGAAGGATAATTCCAACCCAAGGAAGCTAACTACACCCAAGAAAACAGAGGAAATGAATAACCCCATACAGCAAACCAAAGGAAGGAACACACACACACACACGCACACAACCACCACCACCACCACCACCATTGAAATAACAGGAATTAACAATCATTGGTCATTAATATCTCTCAACATCAATGAACTCAATTCCCCAGTAAAAAGTCACAGACTGACAGAATGGATACATAAACAGGTTCCATCATTTTGCTGTGTACTAGAAACACATCTCAGCAATAAAGATAGACACTACCTCAGAGTAAAGGGCTGGAAAAAGTTTTCCAAGTAAATGGTCCTAAGAAGCAAGCTGGAGTAGTCATTTTAATATCAACCAAAAGTCATCAAAAGAGATGGGGAAGGACATTGCATGTTCATCAAAGAAAAATCCACTACAATGACATCTCAACCACTTCCTTGGAAAGCTGGGAGAGAACCAGAGGGTTCGAGGATACCATATGAAGACCTATAGAGTCAACTAACTTGGGCCCATAGATACTTCATAGATACTGAACCACCAACCAAAAAGCATGCATGGGCTGGACCTAGGCTCCTTAAACATTTATATCAGATGTGCAGCTTGGTCTTCATGTGGGTCCCCTAACAAGTGGAGTGGTGGTTGTTCCAGTCTCTGTTCCCTCCCATTAGATCCCCCTTCTCCTAGCTGGACTGCCTGGTTGGGCGGTTGTGGGAGAGTGCTTAGTCCTGCTGGGACTAGATGTCTCAGGGTTGGATGGTATCCTTTGGGGGGTGGGGTGCTTCCATGTCTCTGAGGAGAAGGGGAGGGGGTACTGAGTAGAGAGGAGAGATCAGGGCTGTGATCTGGAAGTAACATGAATAAATAAATAGAAAAAATTGTATTACCTTTCTGTATAGAAGTTCAAAGTAATCTAACAAAATCTGCACCAGAAATGCATTTGCATTTACTAAGCAGCACTTTCTAAATGTATTCAGCAAGTCATCATTTGTGTGTACATGTGTACATGTGATAGACATGCATGTGCAAGTATGTGTACAGGTCTGCACACATACATGCACACATTCATACAAGCGTATGGAAACCAAAGACCAATATTTGCTGTCTGCCACAGTAACTCTCAACCTACTTTCCGAGGCATCTTCTCTCATTGAACCTGGAACTTTGCTTGCTGGTTGGAGAGTCCTTGGGATCCCCTGGAGAGTCTCTGTCCCCCAGTGGTATTATGGAGATGAAATGGCACAACCAGATTTTTATGGGAGTGCTGGGCATCCAAACTCGGGCCCATCTGCAGTTGTAGCAAGCACATTACTCATCTCTACCCATAGTACTAAGCACTGAGCCATCCTCTTAGCACAGATACAAAAATTCTGGATATCTGCTGTAGGATTGGAAAGTTAGCTAGGAGCCCTGCACTCCTCATACCCAAATGTTGGGGGGTGGGGTGAAAGTAAATTGACACATTAGTTACTTTTCCATCTCTGATAAACACCACAGCCAACAGCAACTTACAAACGGAGGTTTTTACATGGCTATGGCTTCGAAGGGAGGGTTCATAATGTGAGGGAGGCATAGCAGCAAGTGGTGGGAGTGGAGAAATGGCTGGTCAGAGAAACACCGAGAAACAGGGAACAAATTTGAAAGTGGGGTGTGTTTGATTGGGGCCCTGTTTGCCTCTGCACAAGCTGGGAAGACTCCATCTGCCATCCTCCAATCTTACCCAGGCTGAAAAACTCCAAGCCGTTCTAACATGGACAGCCTACCCAAGCGCCCACCCAGGTGCCCAGGTTCTGACCACACTTGGGCACAGTCCCGGATCCTGGCTGACGTGATTGCCCTCGCCCGAGGTCTATAAAACCTTTGCTTGTGCATTCTTGACTTCTCCAGCCTGTTCTTTGGGACTGCCTGGAGTTGTGCCAATTAAACTTGCATTTGTTTACTTTTAATCTGGTCCGATCTGGCCTATATTGTGTCAGTGGAAAACCTATTAGGGTGATGTTATAAACACTTAAGGTCTACCCCCAGTGATGTACTTCATCCAGCAAGGCTGCACCTCCTAAAAGCTGCATAAACCCCCTTAACTGCACCACCAGTGGGGGCCCAACTGTTTAGATGCATGAATGTAGGAAGGAGATTTCCCATTCAAACCACCATACTCAGTAGCAGAGATCCACTGGGTAATTCAGTGCTGGGCACATTTGTTGGTGGCCCCTCGCTTCACCCCAAGGACTCTTCGCTCTCCCAGTGCAGTTGCTTTTCAGCGTCAGGCTGGGGTTAAGTGCCTAAGCAGGCTTCTCGTACTTGTACTGCTGTGCAAAGGTACAGAAAGCTGAGGTGCCGGGACACCCACACTGCTTCTTTTCTTCCTCCCAGGGAAGGAGGGCTCTAGTCTGCTGGGCAAAATCTGAAGAGAGCTGTTACACACATATTTGTCCAATTTCCTGTGCTCTGGGTCAAGGGAGCAAGTCTGCCCTCAGTACCGAGTTACATCTGGAAATATAATGCCAGAACTGTTTAAATCACTACTACACTTTAGGCAAAACAGCTTTCCAATTAAAGTAAGAGTCGCATGAATCCATTGAAGACTTAGCCTTCTTCTTCAAAGGCCATGGTAGTCCCTTTTAATCACCGAGCAGAAGCCCTAAGGTGAAGAGGTTGGTAGGGCTTCTATTAAGAAGAAAGGAGTTTCCGGACCCTTTCCACTGAGCAACCGTCACTGCCAAGTCGCCCTTTCTCACCTGCATCCCTGGTTCTGAATACCCCATTTCCTTCTAAAAGTCTCTTGCTAGAATGTTCCGCCTAATTATCCACCTGTCCAGAGTCCAAGTGCCCCACTGGGGGACTGTATGGGTGGCTGCACCCCAGGGATGTCTTGGAGACCTGCTCAAGGTTATTGCCTTTCTTTTTCTTTTAAACCAAGGTAAGAACACCTGCTCTTTTAGGAAAATATTGCTGGAGATAACAGTTCTGCCTTTACTGTTTAATGCAAAAGAGAATGTCCAACCCACAGAGGAACGGGAGCCTCTTTTCCCATCATTTAGAGGTAACACTTTAATTAGGTTTGGACTTAAGTTTATCTCCAGAAAGACAGCTAATATTATCGGAGAGTTTTTAATAACAATTAACCAAAACACACTTCTCTCCTTCCAGCCACCACAAGAGCAATGGAAGGGACTATTCAAAACACTGTTTACCTAATTGGCCTCTGGAGAATGATAAATTACACCTGGCAAGTATTTATAGATTTTTAATTTGGGTTTGTTTTTACTCTTTTAAGAAATTCACCAAGGGATATACATGCATAGAAGCCTTGGTTCATTAACTCAAGAAGTGTTTACTCTTGTGTTGTGTCATTCCCAGCGCTGGATGGTCCCTGGGGATAAAGTGAGTGTGATCCAGTGGCCAAGGAGCACACAATCTCCGGAAGGAACAAGATAAGTAACTGGGTTACAACATGTGATTATGACAATATGTGTAAAAGTACAGTGTGGGTGCTTTCATCTAAAAGAGACAGGCTTAGATAGCTGCCGGAACACAGAAGCCTGAATTTAATTCTTCAGGTCATGGAAAAGATTTCTGGAGATGGCACCATCCCTCAGTAGACGAAGGACAGCACACCTGAGCCAGTTATGCACTGGAGAGACGCAAGGGGTACAGAGAGGGAGCACTAAGTTGAACACTGTTCTGTGGGGTCATGAGGGACTGTGGGTGTAAAGATAGGACAGGGACCCTTTGTATGCTCAGCCCATGGCCAAGAGGCGGGGCCAAAGCAAGCGAGCAGGCCTGACAGACACAGGAGGGAGGAGTCAGGCTGCTTGACAGGTGACTAGAGGGAAGGATGGAGAAGTTAGCTGTGAAGGGAAGTGACACCCACCCACCCACCCAAAGATGGACTTCACTCCCCGAACTTGCCTTCGTGTGTGCCCCTGAGGAGTGAGAGTTTATGTGGCTTTGAAGGGAGCAGCAGGGCGTGAAGACACTGCTGTGCTGACTCCCACACTCCCGCGACATGATGAAGTGATAGGAAGCCAGAAGGCACAAAAACTAGACTGGTCCTCCTCAAGTAGAGGTGAGACCTTGCAATTTTCCAAAAAAATTTTTTTGACTTGGACAAATGCAAATATTTTATGATTTATTCTACATTTTTCATTTCTCTGTAAAGCACAGCAAATCCTATCTGGAGGTTAGCTTCTATCTGCATGCATAAACATGGATGTGTGGGTTTGTGTGTATGCTTCCAAATATTTGTTTTGGTGGCCTCTCGTTTCAGCCCTACTTAGGCAATTTTTGGGAGTCTTGCTGTAGGTTTTGGAATGCTCTTCTCAGCTTCGACTCTGAGCTTCATTCCCACCCTTCAAGGTTCTTGATGCTGACGTGCTGAGTCTTGCAAGATTTCTGTGGAGGTTAACTCATGCTGATCCCCAGTTGTAAAACTCTTTGAGCCTGCTAAGGACAGCTAACATAGATCACACACTGGCGAGCATCCAATCTGCACTGTGCTGTCAATAACAGTACCCAAGTAGGGGCGTTTGAGAGAGCCGGTTATGTCTTTTACAAATTCAGAAAGACTTCCTTTTCACTACCGGCCTGTAACTAGCTGCTGGAATAGTTCATATAAAGCCCTGGGTTCAATGCCAGGCAGAGAAAAGGGGTCCATGCTGTAAAGTGAAAATGGGAGGAGAAACACATATAAAGAAGGTTAAGATCAACACTCAAAAGCCATTAGTAAGTTTCCGGTGGATGAGCGAAAAGAACTCCAGCTCTGGGTGTGTCCCTGGAAGCCAGGGGCAGGAATGCTCCGCGCAGACAGCACGTGGTACTTACAGGTACTTACTAAATACAAAACAACAACAACAACAACAACAAAATAACAACAACAACAAAACAACAGCAACAACAAAACAACAACAACAACAAGTTCTGCATGCCCCCTCAGGTACTGAGTTACTTCATTGTTGTAATACTTTGAGGCCTGTCACATCTGCAGCTCAGCCCTGAAGGAACCGTAGGTGGTCATGCTGGGCAGGATGGCCAGTTTCACAGCTCTCTAATGGTAGGGAAGTTCTGTGTGAGGCTCCCACGACTTAAGTTGGCAATTGTAGCTACTTTGGTATGGTGAGGTTGACACTTTATTTTTCTTCAAGGTTTTGTTTGTTTCTTTAGTGTTTTGTCTGTCTGTCTGAGTATGTATATGCACATATATGCATCCATGTGGAGGCCTGCAAAGACCCGAAGAGGGCATTAGATTTCCTGGAGCTATAGGGCAGGGGATTGAGCTGCCCAGAGTGCATTCCGGGAGCCAAACTCTGATCTTCTGGAGGAGCTGCATCTCACCAGCACTAATTTAAAAATTTTAACGTTGTTTTGTATGTAAATTTCAAACATTACAGTTCACTTTAGTTTTTGATATTGTCTACTATAAGCTGCAGAGCATTCATGAACTATACTTTAAAATTGTGCATGTTCTGCGACGGGAAGTCAGACAGTACTGCAGATCAACAAATGCCAAGCCTTCTCAACAGTCCGATCACACCACATTCCCATTCTTTTCTTCTTTTTTCTTTTTTTTTTTTTTTCAGAGGTGGGGACAGAACCCAGGGCCTTGCGCTTGCTAGGCAAGCACCCTACCACTGAGCTAAATCCCCAATCCCCACATTCCCATTCTTATGATTCCTAAAATGGTCTATCTCTCCTTGTAAATGCCACATACTTAAAGACAGACTCATCGGGATACTGTCTTACATTTTACAGAATATGACATTGTTATGTGACAAAACATTTCCCGGAGAGACACATATCTACTCATCCCAGGTAGGGAGCCCAGGACAGACCAAGGTGGGCTTTTTTACAGGAATATGGGGAGGGCATCGTGGTGCATACCAGCAATCTGTGTGTAGGAGGTAGAAGCATGAGAATCAGGAGTTTAACGTCATTCTTACCTATAGTGAGTTCAAGGCCAACAACCTGAACTCACTACAAAACAAAGTAAAACTTAATGCTTTCTGCTCTGCTTGCCCTGATTTGGTGCAAGCTGAACCAAACAGTAGAATGAGGAGAGATGGTGGATGCTAGCTGGAGAAGGACTGTGACTCTCAGCAGACAAAAGAAACCTCTGGAAGCATTTGAGGAAGTGCATGAACTAACACTAGAATTAGGAATGTGTGTCTACATATTACTCATAACAATATATAAAAGTCATGACTGCAGCACCAAGACGCACCAGACACGAGACAGCCAAGGGCCTTAGCTCCAGCTTCACGTCTGTCCCACCCCTTATTAGACTCTTTACCTTCCAAAAATCTTCTGAATTATACATTGACTAAGCTGTAACATGTCAGGAACATTATTCAGACCGCTAACACACTAGACCACTTGGTCCAGTACAACCATATGCTGGACATTCACTCAAAATAATGTTTTCATCTGGGAACATTGATATGCTTATCTTGGCCCAAGTTTTATAGGTTTTCACATGACAAAGGAGACAGTCATTTGAGCTGCATGGAAAGTGAACAATACAAGAAGGATTTACAACGGAAGCTCAACAGTCTGGTTTTTAAGATTGTTCTATTAGCAATGCCTAAGGCAAGCTTCATCATACTGGGAAAAGCCAGTTACCTGAAATGCACAAAACCAAGAAACAGGCACAGGACAATGACCTTTTAGGAATTATCTACAGCAGTGGTTCTCAACCTTCCTAATGCTATGTCCCTTTAATACAGTTCCTCATGTTATGGGGACCCAGCAGCCATAAAATTATCTCATTGCTACTTCATAACTCTATTTTTGCTGTTGTGAAGTGTAATGTAAATATTTAATATGCAGGATCCCTCATCTAACTCAAGCGACACCTTAATTCAAAGCATGCAACTTCTAATGCGGTGGGCACTGAGGCACGGGAGCACTCCATGGCTGTCCAAGCTGAGTGCTGTAGCCACAGAGCGGCAGTGATGCACACTGGCCATGCCACACTTTCCCACAGCACACTGCCTTTGCTAGAGATGTCGGCTTCTGATTCAGGGCCACTAGGTCCTGGTCCACTGCGTTTGCCCCTAGCACAATAAGAACAGGGATATTAGTGTGCATAAAGGACAAATACGCGGTGTACTGAAAGCATCAGTGGGACCAATGAAAGGGAAATAAATGTTCAGCATTCAGTGTGATGTTCCTAAAGCAACTTTAAAAATACTAACTCTGAATTCAAAAGCAATCCATCCAAAGAGAAAATCTTTTCAAATTCATTTTTATTGAGCTTATCAGTTGACTGGATTTGGGGTTGGGGGGGATATTATGGAATTGCCCAAATCTGTTTCTGAAAACATACTCTCCATGTATATGTATAACAAAACATTCAACTATAAATTAACTAGAGGACTGGCGATGACTCAGTCTTTAAAGGCTAGGCTCACAACCCAAACCAAACTGGCCAGGGAAGCTTGCTCCGTCTGAAGCAGGTCTTGGGGCTGGGCTGGCTGTGAAGGAAACCACTGCATAGGTAGCATGGTTTGGTAGCAGAGCTCTCCCTCTGGTGGACATTGGTAGGAATTTTCAGAAAGGTTAAGATCGTTCCAGGACTCTTCATTGCCTGACCTGTAATTTTGTAGTTGTTTTAAAGTCAAGGTGTTTGGGCTATTGGAGAGCTGAGATGTAGACCCATTATGGGGGCTTCTGGTTAGGGATTTCATTTGCTGTCTCCTCAAAATCCCTCTTCTGGATCTCCAAGTGATGACTGCAGAAATGGGGGGAAGTAAGTAGATCATGCCTTGTGTATGAGAAGAGAACTAACTCCTTTGATTTTCCACTGTCTGAAGATGTGATGAGAAACCACCACCTGAGGATGAGTGCTCTCCACAAGTGCCTTCATCGTGTACATGGCCTGTGAAACCGTGAGAATCATTGTTGTTAATAAGCTACTAATCTAAGGTCAGGAGATCTCAACCTGAGCTTGCAGCCATCTCTACTAACAGCCCTTGGTTATATAGGCTGTTTGCTGGAATGTAGGAAGTAGACCAACTTTTATTCCCTTGATCCCCAGAGCAGCCCTCTCCAACCCTATCTGTCCTGATTGTCCCTATCTGTCCTGATTGTCCAAAAATACTGGAGACCAAAGGTTATTTAGTATGCTCACTCTGGGAACTGGCTATAGCCAAGTGTCAGCAGAGGAAATGGTCGGAGGCAGGGGAGAGTAGTTAAATTCTGGTTATGTTATGAAGTTAGGTCTGGCAGAAATTTTGAAAGAATGGTCAGAGTATGAGAAAGAGTCCAAGACAGTACTGAAGATTTGAGCCCCAACAAATTGAATGGTTTCCATCTAGGGCGAGAACATCAAGAGGGGCTTCCATTTGGACTGGGAGTCAGGGACACTGCTAAGCACTAGGACACAATTTTGGACATATTAAATTTAAGAGGCTTAGACTGGCAAGATAGTTCAGTAAGTAAACCTGATGGCCTGTGTTCAAATCCTAGGGCTCACATTGGAGAGAACTGACCCCCGCAGGTTGTACTCTCACCTTCACACTGTGGCATGTAGGTGTACACACACACACACACACACACACAGGTTAAAATGGTAAAATGAAGGTAGATCTAATCTATTATACATCTATGCAGCACTAGACTCAGAGATTAACATTTAATAAAGTAGAAAATGAGTATCGTTTTTAAAATCTAAAAGGAAACATAGGAAGGAGGCGTGAACACCTCCAGCCCTCCAATGTAAGGGATGAAGGGGGACCAAGAACTGGAACAAGGCAGGAGACACAGCCAAGTGTGGGAGGCTCGGCTTTTAGTTTGCAGAACGCATCACAGTTCCTTTGGCAATGCCATCCTTTGCAGACTGCACTCCCTGTAGTAATCGGACGCTTGCAGATCCATGCACTTTCACCTCCTTGCAGTGACTGGCACATGGCATACCAAAGTGATTGCCTGTGCTCTACTGCAGAGCTCCCACTCCAGCAACTGGAGCAGTGATTGTTATGATGGAGAAATGGGAACCAAACTACACTGCAGCATGATGACGGCCATTTCTCAGACATGAATGTCTTTTTACTTGCTTACTCGAATACTGCTTTTCTTCTTCAGTGAGCATGTATTGAGTATAATTATATAGGGGCCGTTGGTGCCAGTGTGTTGTCTTTTAAGTCAGGATCTCATTACATAGCCCAGGTTGTCCTCAAAGTTGGAGAATGATAAGGGTCAGGATGACAGGCATGCACAAGGCCATTTGTGTTGCTTTCATTAGAAAGCTCTATCAGAAAAGTGGGACATGCTGGACATAGTGATGCACAGCTTTAATCCGTCCACCTTCTTCCAGGAGATGAATCAAAACCAAGTACTTAATAACAGTCACAAAAACTTGTAAAGAATTAGTAATATCACTACCAATATTGGAAAATAGCCAATATGCAAACTACATTTGTATAGTTTTACAAAGAAAAAAATTTAAATTTGACTCGAATTCTAACTAGAAGCCACCAATGTGATTAATGTGGTTGGGTATTTCCTGAGTGTTTCTTAGGCTATAGGTCCCACCTCTATTGCTTTCACACACATCCCCCCTAGCAACTAATGACGAAAATGTCAATTTCACCCTTTGGTGTGACTTTCGATATGACCTTGGGTTCTATTTCTAATTTGAAAGCTGCCAACCCTACCAACTGGGCAACTCTTTGTAGAGTCTCTCCATCAGAAACATTCAGGGTCACCAAGGTCTTGCCTAGTTTTACTATTGGTGCTCTCTACTGCAAGTTGAAAAACAAGAGATCATTATTGCATCATAAGTTTTGCAATAAGTAGATTTTCCTCCCAAGACAAATTGCACGTATTCGATTTGCCTAGTGGTTTTAAAATAATGAATACTAGTGTTCAAAATAGTGAATTAGTCCCTAGCCATTTGCCAATGGTGACCTACTACTGCTCTGGTTTTGTTTCTCGGCATTGTAATTATATACATAAATTCATTCCATTGGTTTTAATTCTGTTCACACTGACGTGCTTGGATCAGCTTACCCATCTCACTAAAGCAGGCTGCACTAACTAGGATGTTCCTTTAATGTTCAGTCCCAGTCATTTCTCATAGCTGCTGTTGGGACTTCACCAGGAGGAGGAAAAACCACAATCTTCAGTATGCTCATAATGCCTCACCCCAAATGTCCATAATGGTATTCCTAAACATGGAAATACATCGCTCAGTTGAACAACTGGGACTTTGCAGACATAGCTAAGAGTGTGAAATGGGGGTATAATGCAGACACAGAATGACACGACAGAAAAGATTAGAGTGGGACCAAAGAGCAGAGGTTTCAAGAATCTCACTGGGCTATGGAGGAAGAAGACCAGTGAACAGGATGAAACCAGTGACGAAACCGAGTGGGGGTGGGGCAGGGAATGGAAGCCCCTCCTACTGTATTCAGAACCACCCGGGAAACAGTGATTTCAGACTGAGGTCAATCTGTATCTGTGTTCCCCAAGACTTATATGTGTGTATGTTGCTACTCAAATTACAGTAATTCATTTCAGCAGAATCAACACAAAGCTTTTGGTGTATTTTTATTGTGAAATGTTGGCTTAGAAAAAAAGTACAAAATGTCAACAGTCAGATGTGTACAGGTACAGTATTTTGTTAATCTATACATGTGACCAGCTTAACACATTCATCGTAAAATGCATATTTAGACCAATATACTCTAAAAAATGACTGTAATATTCACAGGCTATTAATACATGATAAACTGGAGCCCATATGACCCTCACTGGGATAAGCTACCTGCAGCAAACAGGCTAAAAAGCACACTACAGCACACCATAGTACCTCTGGACAGGCCCACGTTTAAAGAGTATCAACTCATTAGAGCAACACACTACAGATCTGGGACTGAGACTCAATGACCTATTTATACAATTGCAAAAACAAATTAAGTTATAAAATAGTCATGGAATAATAGTCTAGGGCTGAATACTGTAAAGCCCTAAATTTTAGTTTTACCTTGCACTTTACAAAGCTTCACTATTTTAAACTGATTTTCAATTTCCATGTCCACTAATAAGGGGATGGGGAGATACCGTTTCTACTGTCTCCAGCAAGGTATTAGAACTACTATAGTTCATTTAGAATTGTGACTACTGTGGATTGAAAAATGGCCAGGAAACTGTAATATAAATCATAACAAAACTTAAAGCAATGTAATGACTACTTTATGGATGCAGCAAATCCTGCAAACAATGACCACCCAGAGTAAGGCGTTACCTACCAAAGTTCAGAACAGTTAAATGAAGGTGCTTCTGAGGCCTCATGACGGCAGACTAATTCAACCGCACTGTCCCTTGAAAATGACGTGTTTCTGAACTTGAAGATTTCCTTTTGCTTGTAGTAATGTACTGTGGGAAGTTTACTAAAACTTGAATAATCTAAAATGAATTGTTATATGTACTCTTAACACTAATCTTTACTATGAAAACCATATAAACATTTCTCTAAAAATAAACCCTTCGGGACTGATAAAAACAAGTACAACTGTCTGCACATTACTAAGAGAAAGAAGTCATATGGTGTGGCCAGCAGTGCCTGAAGGTTTAAAATTCAACTTGAAGCCAGAACTAACCGTGAGCAGGTGTTGGTTACTGGCTGAAATCCACTAGAGTTCAGAAGCTGATTTGTAATTTTTCAGAACCTATCCCACACTATCTTAATCTTTTATAGACAATTTTATTCTTTTGAGACAAATTATTTATAAATAGTGTCTGAATCTTATAGATTTCAATTATTCAGACTTAAGCACAGATTTGATTATAAAAAAGTTATTTAATTTTCCAGATTTGTATTAAATTTACAAAGTAAGTATGGTGTACATAAATATTAACTTAGAACACATTATAAAAAAAGCAGATATATGGACCGTTATAGAAACGTTATAAATTTTAAAGAAATTTTATATAAAAATAAAGCAAAACATGTAACTCACAAAATATAAACATGAAGCCACACAACATAAAAATAAAATCTCTATCAAAATGGGAGTTAAAATTAAATCTTTAGGAAAGTATTCCAACATAATTAAATGAACTCAATGACCAACAGCTTCCCTTATGCTACAGCAGCAAACCACAAAATCATCTAAAGTCTATATGCATTATCAGTTAATTCTTAATATGTAATCTTGCATGTTACTAATAACTTTGATTTCTTTTTGAAATTCAGTTATGTACATATGCACTTATATACAAACACTTATTAACATGATTTTTAAACAAACCATATGTACAAAAGATCAGCATTCCTATAAATAAAAACATTAGGTGGCAAAAAGGCACTTGTAAGTAAAAATCTACAGTTTTTACAAAACAAAAACACATTTTACCTTGGATGCTGTACAGTAAACATCAATCCTATAACAGCAATGAAATGTTGATTACTAAACTGATGTTAGTGATGTCACTTTAAAAACATTTACATATTCTCTTAAGCTCTTTTAATAAAAGCACCATGATTCTCTAAATTCATGTTGATATGAAGTAAAAATACAATTCCCAAAAAAACAGTGTTCACCATTTCCTTGTTTAAAAGTTTTGCATTTCTAAATTGAAAACTATTTATTTGAAATCAGCATAGTGTTAAAAGCAAAACACAACCCCTGCTGCTGTTCTGACGACCACTCCATTATTGCATGTTGCATTTTATACAGCACACGCACACACGTGCACTCCACAACTATTGCTAGAAAAAAGTTCCGGGTATCAAAGAATTAAGAAGTCACTCCAAACCAGCTGAAGTTTTATCTGCATGTTTACAACTTAAAAAATGCTGTGTGTAAGTTATAAAAGTGAATAGGAGACATACCAATTTAGTGGCATGTAAAAATATCTTTCCACTGTACAGAGGTCTGTCATAGGACACCTCGAGCACACACTGTCAGGCAGAAATGCTAAACAAGTGACTTTTTCAAGGAGATGTTAGCACGCTTCCACTCTTGTCAAACTTTTTACCCTTTGACAAGGCTGCAACCTGTTTGAGTAGTTCTCTGTTTTTGGCCTGTGAGAGACAAAAATTCAAGATTTAAAAATTTTGAACTATTAATCATGCTGAAAACTACTACTCAATATTATTTAATTTATATAAAAATTATATCAGTGAAACACTAAGAGACCCATGAGCTGGTATATTTCATCTTTTTAAGCAGAAAATAGGCAGAAAATTCTAGATTGGTTTATCAGCTCTTGGCAAACGTCAATATTTGTCCACAACTAGTTTTGGACAAGAAATGGTATGTGGCTCTCTCACCAGAAGTTTCAAATTTAAAAGGAAAAACTTTTGGTTTTTTAATGCATGAAAGCTATTTAAATGCATGTTATTCTACATGCATTCTATTTGATAGTATCAAAGGATGAATCAAATATTTTGGAGAATTTTCCAGCAAGCTGAATGAGGTGTTCCATTTGCTGTTTACATACAGAAAAAGTCTGAGACTGTTTTGTAAAAATCATTCTATCACTCTGCCAAAGGCCCCTTTAAACATTTTCCTAACTTACCTATTTGCATATACATGGATGTGTGTATGAGCGCGTGCCTATGTGTAGGCCACCATATGAAGGTCAAAGGGCAACTTGAGGGCATCCATTCCCTCTTCCCACCACATGGGTCCGGGAAATCAAACTCTGGTTCTAAGACTTGGAGGCCAGATGCTGCTCTTTCCCATTTTCACCAGCACCAGTGGTCCCGACTTTAGTATCATCTAAGCATTTCCTAACGGAGCTGGTATCATTTCCTAACACACCATTCCCACCCTCTGCTGCTGCCACCAAAGACTGAAAATTTCACTTTAGCAATGCTGACTTTTCAGCTGGTTAGACAATGCCTGCTCATCAGAAAGAACACTGCCTGCAGGGGGCGCTGTTTGGTACTGCTTTTGTTCCTGGGGGACTTTACAGGAGGGACCTTCATTCAGTCTTTTCTCATTCTTCTGTTGGTGCTACTCTATGCAGCCTCTGGGAAGTTAGATAATGAAAGTTCCTCTTGTAAACTGCAAATTATCAAGGCTCTCTGAAGTCTCTGAGCCACACGAAACAGTATGGATCCCGTGCACCACTAAACTATAACGCTATTTTAAAATCCCCAGGGAAGTCCCTGCCACTCATTGCATAAACCATCACTCTGACAATCCTAGCCCCTGCCAGAGGTAAAGAGTAACAATGTAACTATGTATTATTTAACATTAGCCTCAACAGACCCATTGGCAAGAAACAAACTTTGGAGTGCAGAGCAGTGACCAGAACAGACAGGCCTTAGCCAGGTCTGCGGAGGCAGGCAGTTAGCAGCAAGCATTTACCCTGGCTAACCAAAGAATCAAAACTGCTTTCAATCAAGGAAAAGTGAATTTACATTTTCCTTTCTTAGAACAAAATGCAGGAACTAAAATAGATCTTGAAAGCAGTTTTTCTCTTGAGTACTTTTGAAGCTAATTTTCAATATGTAGTTAGTCTCCCAATGACATCAGTAACGTGTTGATAAATTATATATACAACAAAGGCTTTAAGAAAAACAGTGCATTGCTGTTATCCTGAGTACTTTATTTTACAGATAAGCTTTTTATTGCAGGGGTTAAATGCATACATTGAAATTTCATTCTAATACTTATTTTGCACCCTACAGAAGCCAATGCAAGTATTGTAATACTTAAGTCAGAAACATTTAAAAATGTCAGCCTAAATAAAGTTAAGAAACTACATAGACCCTGCCTATGTATCTCCAGGTTCTACTTACCTATGACTTAAATGGAGGACACCTTATCCGTAACAAGTTGAAAAATAATTACACAGACATGGTACTACAGTCTGAACACAACTACATTCACACACTATTTCCTTTCTCTTTTTAGCTTATCATATTAAGAACAGAATTTTTACTTGGCATTATTGGTACTTAGGATTTAATATCATTTGGGGGGTGAATTTCAGTTTATATTTCTAGGTTTGATAGTTTAAAATATTTAAAAGAGCTGTTAGAGCAAGATACTTTTATTAATTGTTAAATTCTCTGTATCATAAAAGATTAAGACAGTAGGTAGGAAGGAGAAGGGGGCGCAAACCCAAGTACTTGGAGGCTAAAGGAGGAGGATGAGTCTGAGGCCACACTGGGCCACATAGTAAAGCACTACCTCCAAAACAGAACAAACAATTCAAAGAGATAAAGATTTAACTAGGTCTACTCACCTCGGCAACTGCTAGTAAAGGTAGTAGGTGGGAACTACATTTAGCTGTCAAGAGTGTCTCTAGCAGAAACTCAAAGTACACAGGGAAGCAGTTGATAGGGACATTCAGATACCCGAGTAACCTGAGGGGTGAGCTGACTCAAGCCCGGTGGCCTGAGACACACAATGTAGGATCTAGGTCTCACTGACAACTTACGTGACTTGTTTTACCTGTAAAACTCAGCTATTATACGAAACGCATTGACTACACCTTCCCTTCTGCATGAGTGGCTGCTATGGTGATAGCATAGGAAAATTCAGTTAAGAGGAAGTGGGTTGAAGACACCAACCAGGCTAAAACAAAAAATGGTTCCCTTGCAACTCACTTTAAAAAGGAACTGTTCTTTGGAGCGGTGGAAGAAAATACCTGGTTAAGGCAAACCTAGGAGGTGCTTACCATGATCATGGCTACTCTATAACTTACATGCGGTTGACTATATTCCAGGGAATCATTCACCATAACTTAGTAAGTATACAGTAAAACAATCGCTTGTGGGTGAAAACAGTAACTAATGCACAGGCGGCCCAGCTCATGATGGTAACTCTCTGCGGAAGGAGGGCAAGTGCCTTTCCATGAACCATCACACATAAACAAATTCCCTGGACGCACTATGCCCTGGCTCTACAGAGGCTCCTTTACCAATTTCTGTCACTAGTAAGAATGGTAAGCAGGGACTATACATCTGGATTCCAAGAAGTGCGTAAATTCTATTCATTACGACGCATACCAAACCACAAAAAAATAGAAAATATACCTTGGTGTAATGAAAAAAAAAAATCAGCAGAAAACAAAGCATACAAATGAAGCAAAATTCATGCATTCCTTTCAAAGCTGCACTCTCCCTTCAAGTCTGAACTCTGAATACGACATCATCTGGAGTTTAAGACTGAAAGCTTCTTCACTTAGGGGCTAAGGTTATGTAGCACTTGCCTAGCATGTGTAAGAGCCAGGGCTTGCTCACTAGAACAACAAAAATAAACTAATAAAACAACGCTAAGCTTGTCACTCAAAGATTAACTCCATAAATGTCACGATTTACAACTATAGAACATGAAATCAATATGCTATGGTTTCAGGCCTCGGTTTATAGAACAGATAAAAACAAGTTGCAATGAGGGACTATCATTCCTTTCTCTGCTCATGCTCACTATCTACTCTTGGTGACTCAGCTCCCACGGTGCAGCTGCTGTAGATATTTAAGGCCTATGAATCGACAGTGCGCTAGTACTTACTACATGTATTAATACCTGACACACCTTCAACACCTTCAGAGAGCCCGCAGGTAAGCACTGTCTTGATCTGCAGCACTTGCACACAGTACAATGGCCCTTCAATCATGGTCTGGAGACCTGGCTTTTGGGGGCGGTTGTGCAGGAGAGGTTTTGACATAAGGTTTCTCTATATAGCTCTGGCTATACTGAAACTCACTCTGTAGACCAGGCTGGCCTCAAATTCACAGAGATCCACCTGTCTCTGCCTCCCAAGCATCCAACAAGAATCGATTTTCTTTATCTACCTCCCCTCTGCACATCACATAACACCACTACCTGAAGCTGCTCCACAGTTTCTCTATCTACCTCCCTCTGCACATCACATAACACCACTACCTGAAGCTGCTCCACAGTTTCTCTATCTACCTCCCTCTGCACATCACATAACACCACTTACCTGAAGCTGCTCCACAGTTTCTCTATCTACCTCCCTCTGCACATCACATAACACCACTTACCTGAAGCTGCTCCACAGTTTCTCTATCTACCTCCCTCTGCACATCACATAACACCACTTACCTGAAGCTGCTCCACAGTTTCTCTATCTACCTCCCTCTGCACATCACATAACACCACTTACCTGAAGCTGCTCCACAGTTTCTTTGTGTGCTTTTTCCATACTGTTCATCTTAGCTCTCAAGTTTGACTCTTGGTACTGAAAGTCTGCCTTCAGTTCGGTTAACTGAAATTAAAAATAAGGCATTCATGCACACACATCTGTCCATACACTAACACAATAAACATTCTTCCCCACAGGCTTGCCTTGTTATGAAGGCAGAGGAAGTTGGTAGCAACTGCATATTCTGTGAGAGCAGTTGTTGCTCCTACTGCAGTCACGATATTAACGTTAAGGATCTTTGAGAAGTTGCTGTGGGATTAATTGGTTGCACTTCCATAACTAGCATTCCAAAGCAAAGCTTAATGGCTTGTAAAGTGATTCAACCACATACACTTCAGAGTAAGTCAACAGGCTTCCAGTTAAAATCATCTTCAATAATGAAAGGAAAAAGGCTCCATAATAGGTACATTTCCCCAACAGTTACCAACCAAGGGAGATGGTGTTTGCAATTGTTAATTTGTGCCCAATATTATGTGCATGAAGCCATTATACTACAGTTACCTATCAGGACAAAAATACAGGCAATGTGGCAGGAGGAAAAGCAATTACTGTGAAAAGTGAACAAAATTAGAAATACACTCAATGGTGTAAGGAAGCAGAGACCACAAGATGATGCTTTCATTAATTTGAACACAAACAAAAGGACAGCATCATAGAATTTTAAATACACAGTCTAAGATGCTATTAACAGGAGCACACACCAGGTAATTACTAAGTACCTAGTAAATAAAAAGGTACAAAAGCTCAGAGAAAAAGTCAAGAGTTTTATGCTCATCCTTCCAAACAAAAGGCTTCAGTCCCTTTCCTGAGTCAGTGGTGTATTTATAAAGAGACTTCTGTTCTGAAATGCCAATTCTGACACCATCAACTTTAATAATTATTTTAGTTGCTGTACTGCCTCCAGACCATGAGCTTCTGCAAGGGAAAGATAGTGTCTTGTTTATCTGCCTGTGATTCTTTCTGACTTAGTACAGTGAGTGCTTTGGAAGTCACTCAATAGAGAAACAGAGACAGGAAAATAACTTGATCCTTTAGACTACAAAGAAACCCTGCAAATGCAGGTTTTAGATACATAATTTTTTTCCTTACAACACTAATTGTAAACTTGCTGGTGCCTTTTGTTTTTAAAGGAAATGTTAAGCAGGAAATTCCAACAAAGTAGCTAAACACAACAGTGATGCTGGGGATGAAGGGTCAGAGTCTCCAACAGCAGTTTTCAACCTGTGGATGGTGACCCCTATTAAGTTGTTGGAGAGTTGTTGAATGACATTTGCAGGGGCCACCTAAAGCCATTGGAAAACACAGATATTTACATTACAATTCATAATAGTAACAAAATTATAGTTATGAAGTAGCAACAAAAATAATCTTATCGTTGGTGTGGGAGGGTCACAACACTAGGAAAGAACCACTGTTCTACATTTGTTAATGTTTGGTTCAGAATTACTGCTATTTTACACTAAATCTGACATTTTATTCAACTTTTGTTCAAAGTTAATGCAGATATATTTGGCTTTGTGTTAAAGTTTGTGTACACATTTTCATAAAAGCAAATTAATTTAAAATTGTCACTCATAAAGAACCCTAAAAAAACCCCTACAACTATCCAATTTTTACCTTGCAAACCAATGCTAATTTTCACAAACTAAATTTACTCACACTGTGGTACATACTAAAATAAAGAGGTGGGGCGCGTCTTTAACCTCAGCACTTGGGAGAAGGCAGGCAGATCCAGAGTTCCAGGCCAGGCAGAGGCACACACTGAAACCCTCGGTCAAAATATAAAGAATGAAGTAACACAGTAAATGAAGGCCATCAGTCATCACAGTGCTAGTGTGGGAGCGTAGCACAGAAGCTGCTGAAGGCAGGCGCCAGGACTAATTCTGTCCTACCGGACCTGTCTAAATTTTAATCTCTTTGCTGATGGCAGGCACCTTCTAAAGATTCTACCTCTTCTTTATGTTCATTTCTTTTGTCTGTTAAAAATACAATTAATGCTATTTAGGAGTCATTAAAATTGTCTTTAATGTTTTCACTATTTTCCCAGTGGATGCTTGTCTGAAACCTAAGTATGCAGTAAGTTCTCTTCCATGGTGATGAACAGCAGCACCAACACAGCATTTACATGTGTCAAGAGCTGTAAGAAATACTTCTTACACACATGATCATCACAGTCAGTCCATCAAGCAGCATGGAGCACATTATCTATAAAATGAGAAACCAAGGCCTCAACTAATGAACATGTTCTACTTAAGGCCACACAGAAATGGCCAAGGTTGGAATTCCATCCTGAATGTAGCTAACTATCTATAAAGCCAGTGAGTACACCCACTTCTTACAGACTGCTCTTAGATCCCTACTGCTAATCACTACCACAGGATACTGAAGTATTATTACTTCTCATTGCCTAATTGATACAGATTGACAGAGAAACGCAGTCAATATACATTAAAGACTGTTTTCAATTACTTTTAAAACAATGATTTATATATTCCATTTATATCTCATTCTAAGATTAAGATATCAGACCTATTTTAAATTTGCATACTAACTGAAAATTAATGCTTAAAGAATTACTATTATAATCAGCTCTCAGTTAATTCTTAGAACTATGAACATTCTGAAACACCATTTTTACTTATTTTCATTAGATGGCTTAGACTTCAATTTGGGCTTCTATAAAAGTCGTGCATTGCAAGCTAAAGAAATTTAACTCAACTAAAGAAAATTTGCAAGGGTTAAGTTAAGATGCAAATCTTACCAGGCTTCAGTGAACTATATCCTCACCTTTTTATCTTTTTCCAAAATGGTCTGGTCTCTCTGCTGTAAGAGACGCTTAAGTGACATCACTTCTTCTTTCAGTTGACTGATAAGGACAAAATTGTCTGTTCCCCCACTATCTGCTGACTGGTTTATAGAGCTACTAAAAAAGAAAAAAGTAAAACAGAATTACATAAAGTAGAAGGAAAATCTGCACATGTTCAAAATGCATAAATTAGACAATTCCACAAACATCCTTAAGGCTAATGCAAAAAAATATGTACCTGACAGAAATGGATGCAACTGGCAAATTACCTTACTAATGGCACACATTACATACACCTGCAGAAATATAATTGAGTATTAGCTTTTAGGGGTCAATACTTCTAGCGTAAAGCAATAGGCAGCCAATTTGTACAGTAACATCAGCAAACGTCGGCTAATGAGCTCGAAACAAGTCACACGCATAGCTTTAATCAAAACATTTGCTAAGCAGGTCAATTGGAAAATACCACAATCAGATTTGTGTCTCTTTTCCTTGAAAAACTATAGTAATGTTTTCTATTCAGATTTGTTCTTTCCTCAGAACCCAAATTTATTCCCCAGTTACAACAACATAGTTCAGTGCCACTTTCTTATTGCCAAAAGTTAAGGTTTTCTTAACTGATTATGTATGCTTTACTCTCCAAGGTGACTTAAAAGGGGGGGGTCGGTGTGTGAGACCCATGTTTCTATTCTCATATAAAATATGTAATAATAACTGATAATTAACCAAAACTATTCAATTAAGTTCAGTTTCCATAGCACTAAAGAAATCTGTTTTTACCTATCTCCATTAGATGGCTTAGATTCCAGTTTGGGCTTTTTCTTTGGAGTTTCATTCTGAATTGCTGCAGAGGATTTATGGCTGAAAGCAAACATTAGCAGAAGTGATTAGAATAAAATAGACAGAGGCATCAACTTATAAGCTATTACTCCTCTGCAACGACACCGTTCCTTTCCAGTCTGAATAAGCACGTAGAGAGAATGACTATACCCCGCGCACACACCAGCACTCACCTCTGTTTCCACAGTCCCTGCTCCTGCTCAGGACTTAGACTGCTGACTCTGAAAAACACATGAGCAACATCTGATCATATTTACTTAACACATTCTTCCCAAAGGAACCAAACTGCTCTAAATCTACTCATCAATTAATATATGAAACAAATCACATTTTAATAGGATAACCTCTAATCCAATTATTACTAGCCAGCCTACATTTTTTAAATACAGGTATAATGGTAGATTGTATTTTCTCTTTAAGATTTCCAATAACTCAATTTAAAACTGTATTCAGTTTTGGAGTACATGAGCACAAGAGCACAGCAGGATCATGTAAGAATCTAGGAATGACTCTGCCAACTGCCCTGGCTACACTACACAGAGGTCTGCATCTGCATGGTTATCCAAATGCAGATAAACTTGACCTAACTCGAGCTGCTAAGGATCCCTGTCAAGGTGGACTAGAAGTAGCTTACTTCCTTTCTTCTTAGTCTCCCTAAGCAGCCTTCTCCAAGTCTACAGATGTCTCTTTGTCAGTACACAAAAGTCACACTCATTATACTGGAAAACTTCAGAAAGACAAATAGTTTCACTCAGAATGGTATGACTTCCTTCCCATTTTTCTGTAATATTAATAACTACTAAATAGCCTGAGAGTTAGAAACACATATTTATTCAACTTAAGAAATGCACATCATCTAAGCTGTAATACCATAAAGTTATTTAAAGTCCCCAAGTCTTACTTCCATATCCGTGAAATGGGTATAATTCATTTTGTTTATGGCTACAGGCACTTATACAAGTAAGACAACCTAATACAGCATGAACATGTATCACAAATATATACATTTACAAGTGTATGAAAACCAGTCACATTTTTTTAAGTAGAAGTAAAATAGAGAATTAAAGTATACCCAGAAAACCAAAACAAACGAGAAAAACACTGAAGTTCCAAAGACTGAGCTGTAACCCTATTACCCTGGATCATTCTCCATCAGGCATCAAATTGCAGGTCTAAGGAGGGATTCCTCTGTACATGTATAAAACAAATGAAAACAAATCTCACTATGTGTACGCATTCCCAAGTCACATAATTACTCACTTAAGTCCCAATAGCACAGTAATGACATATCAGAAACTCCTGGAATCGCCATCTTAGTGATCCAAGGCTGTCATCCTGGATCCAAACTGACTTTAGTGCTATGCCCTGCACGACAGAACTCAACCATCAACCTTCCTCTATTATATCACACCCGTTCTTTCTGATCTACTCAACTTAAGATAGGACCCAACAAGCTTGCTTGCCTATTCATAATATGGTCTTTAGTCATCAGATACACAACTGTACCACCAGCCTTACGCAGTGACAGGTTCTGTATCTGAGGATCCAATTAACTACAGAGGAAATGTAGGTCAGCCTACAGTGGTCACTGCAGTGAACAATACTGAACTTTTGTCTCTTCTGCCTAAACAGCACATAGTCGACAATGGGTTCTAAATATAATCCATTGTGTTAGGTATTCTAAGTAATTTACAGATCACTTACAGTACAGGTCATACAACACTAGACCACATCATGAAGGAGACTGGGGCACTTTCTCTTGTGAATAACAAGGGAATAATGTATCTGTATTTCTTAAGTACCCCTCCAAAAGAGAAACGAAAGTCGGCATTGTCTTTTTCCCTTTTTCATTAGAAAATTGTTATCCTTTTAAAAGATTAAATGGCTGCCACCTAAATTTACATCTTGGTTTTTTTCCCATCACGCTAGGAGAAAATCATTCTAAAGACAGCCAGGGAAGAAGAGATTCTAGGGTCTGAGGAACAGAGTATATACTGAGAACAGTATATACTTTTTAAACATTCTTCTTATAGCAAGGAACAGAATCAAGGCTTGTGCTCTTCTGCTCCTCAGATCTCAAACCCTCCATTTTCTTCCTCCGTGAGAATGCATGCAGTCTACGACTGCCACCCTAGGAAACACTACAGCACAGCAGCAAGCACCACGGACTCAATGAAGCCTCACAGTCTAAGAGGTGTTTGCTGGTGTTAAGCTAAAACTTTTGTGTTGCAAAATGTGTAAGCCATTTGTTTCCTGCACATAAAATATTTTAAATAACTATCTGAAATTCTAAAGATGCATAGAAAAATTTAGAGAAAAAACAAATTCTGAAAAATAGGTATACATCAAATCCTTATTTGCAATTTTCAAACTAAATTTGTTTTAATGTTGCTTTTTTCTATAAACACTACAATTACATCTTAAAATCTTCTTAATCATACAGTTAAAAATTACTACTATATAGTTTCTCCCTATATGAAATCACTTTAAAAACTAAGTAAGATGTTGTATTTGAAGTTTTACAATGCCACCTATGCTTTAAAAAAAAAATCCAACAACAAACAAAAGTATAAAATGAAGTACCCACAGTTAAAATAATGTCTCTTACAGTTTGGAACTGGAAGACTAAGAATGCTTCTGCAGGGGCTGGGCAGATAGCTTAAAGGTGGAGCCTGTGCTTAGCACAGAGAAGGACCTGGGTTCATACAAAATATATGCATGTATGTATGTATATATAGTCTGTTCTCTGAAAGGATTAAATATGTATTCCTCCAGGTTGCTTTACATGTGTTTTTACTACGGTAAACAAAGAGCAAGTGAAATAAACTTCCAATACTCAGACAGAAAACAAGGGCTTCCCATGAAGCCTGTGACCTAGAGCCAAACTTGTCCTACAAAGTCATTCTCTATCCTCCAAGGTCGCGGTGTCATACACATACCCATAAGATTAAAAAAATAAATAATTTTATATAAATAAATAAGCTTTTGTTAATTGGCATAACTGAAATGTCAACGCTGATGTACCTTGATTTTCATACAGGATTTTATAAATGAATTTTGCACTATTTTAATAAATACAGAATACACTGTGGACATCTTTCAGAGCATCATGTGTAACAGAAACTGGCCACTAGGAGGCAAGATAACAGACACAGTGAAAGCTCATTAGCAATGGCAGGACCGGTTATAACAAAGGATTTTAGTGCTTACTTGTGGTGGCCACTGCTGTGGCGATGGTGGTGATGGTGGTGGTGGTGATGGTGTTTTGAATGATGCTGGTCTTTCTCAGTAAGAGATGAAGATGAGGAATTGGAATGTGAAGACCCCAAACTCTTCCTCTGTTCTTTTGTCTTCTGTAAAACTCTCTTGTATGATAAGGTGCAGAGCCAACACAGTAACTTCCCGTCCACCTTCGAGGAAAACAGCTGGGTAAGTGCACTTGCAAACGGGCTGCAGCAAGTCTAGCAAGCCACTCAACCTGCAGAAGCACTTCACTCCACGTGTGCAACTCTTACTTTCGAGAAATTCCAGAATAAATGCACGTATGCAGATTTTTTAAACTGAGCACAAATGTATGTTTGGAGTAATACTGTAAGGGGATTATAAAATTAGCTACGAGCACTGATTTATAGACCTCCAGCACTGTTCAAAGTAATTTTAATTTTGAGAGACACTGCCTTTATTTAGTCTAGAAGGTAAGTACAACAGGGGCTGGAGAGACAACTCAGGAGTTGAGCGCATGTTTTGCTCTTACAGAGAACCCAGGTTCAGTTCTTGGCACCCACATGATGGCTCACAATCAGCTACAACTCCAGTTCCAGGACATACAGAAGTCCCTCTGACTTCTTCGGGTATTAGATAGGCACATGGTTCACACATGCAGGCAAAACATTTATAGACATAAATCAGTCTTTAAAAAAAAAAAAAAAAAAAAGGAGTACAAATGGCTGATTATTTCAAAGAAATCTAGCTGGAATGGTTTAGTAGTGAATTACCAAAATGACAGTTACTTCCCACAAGAGTAAACACTGACTTAAACAAGAACAGAAGCTGTAACAACAATCAATTCTCATTATATTCAGAGTTTATATATCTGTAGATTTGCCTATTACCTAAGTCTAGACTCCTATTTATGGTCATTCACATAGATGTGGAGCAGCACAAAACTCCTGTTAGCAGGTGTCACAGCCCCACCTATAGCAAAACAAGCCAGGATACTCTTCCGTGCTTCAGCTCTCACACCGTAAACCACTGTTCTTTCCAGAATCATTCAGTACTGCCATTCTTAGTTTTAAAAAGGCTGTGATGGACCTTAGAAAAAAAAGCTAGTTATAGTTTTGTTCAGTTATTATTACTGCTCCTGGCCGTGAGTTCAATTAGGTTCACATATAAGTTATCTTCAACAGACACTAAAATCACAAATGTATTAGATAATTGTAAGCATGTTAAGATTATAGGCAGGAACTTACTCCTGAATTCCTCTTAAAAACTACAGCTTGCTATTCACTGGTGCTCCTGGCAACTTTACAGACAGGAACTACTGCAAATAATGAGAACCAATTGTGTGAGGCCAGCGGAGAGAAAGTGACTTCTTTCCAAAATTAAGGTCTAGTTTCTGCCTTTCCTCATTCCATACAGGAAATGCTGGAGGGACATGTCTTACAACTAAGGTACATACAGTGCTGTGGGGGATCTGGGTAAGCCCCTCAAAGTGACAGTCATCCTCCAAAGCAACTGAAACTGACACACAGGAGGCTTGTGTGAATGCTCATCAGCAGAGGAATGGCACATACACCTAATAATTACGTCACTGTAGGCAGAGAGAAACAAACAGGAGTTTCAAACACGAGCCAAACAAAAGGCAGACACTAACTCTGAATCTTATGTGCTAATATGCCATCTGGTGTTTTTTCTCACAGCAACAATTTCAAGTAACCAGCAAGCGTATACGTAAAAGGATTCACTTCAAAACGGAACTGGGATGAACAGTGCAGAACGCCTATCACAAAGGATTATAAGCATTCTCACTCAGGACAGTTCTACTGTACTGTCTAGGCTGGTCTTGAATTTCTGGGTTCGAATGATCCTCCTGCTTCACCATCCCACGGAGCTGGGACTATAGGCACACACCATATTCATATAGTCATCCTAACTGGTCAACATGAACCCATACACAATGCAAAGTCATAATATGCTACTCCTCCATTTCTGTTTTCAAGTAGCAGGAACCAGGGTCTTAGAGGTGAACTGATTATAACAATTGCCAAGTTTGGTGTTTTAATTCTAGAAGATATCATAAGTAAAACATACTTTTCTTCTTCCTTCCTCCTTCCGATCAAAAGCACACTGCTGTTTGCACTGTTCACAGGTTTGAGGTGCTCCATATTTTTTTTCTGAATTTGTACAACGCTGACACTTGGTACCAATAAATGCTGCAATTATGTTACAGTACTGACAAGGCTTAGGCTGAAAAATAAACATATTTTGTTTAACCGAGATATTTAAAACTTTGTTGCATATGACACATCCAGTGTTAGTAAACTATTTGGGGGGTTAATGAAGAAAAGTGTTAAGTTAAAAACATTTGTTTCTGCCAAGTATATATTCAAAGACAAATACTATGGGTCTATTCATTCAACTAACATTTATTGCTACGGTCATGAAGCTCACTACCCATGCTCAGAAATCTGACCACTGTGATAAAGACAACGTGTGTGAGTCCTCAGTGGACTTATACGGCATTTTTATACAATATAAAATTTGCTTATGGGCTTAAAGTTATTCACAGTAAAGTCTCATAACCTTTAACTTGAGGATATGAACTTAAGAGTGATTTACTAGCTAGCTTAACTGTTACATCATTTATGCAATCAAAAATAATTTTACCATGCATAGGTTGTTGCCACAGTAAACATAAATATCTTTTCAATATTAAAGAATTGTATTGCATATTCAATTTAAGTAAGAATAAGCATCCTTGATTTCTTGTATATTCAGGACAGTACAGAGTCTTTTTTTTTTTTTTCCGGGGCTGGGGAATCGAACCCAGGACCTTGCGCTTTCTAGGCAAGCGTTCTACCACTGAGCCAAATCCCCAACGACAGTACAGAGTCTTAAGGTCAGCACTTTGACCAATCATAAACAGCACCGATATTACTATCAACAACATGCATGCACGCACGCATCAGTCAATTTGTACCAAGATACTGTCATTGGTTTTGAACACTTGAATGGTGCTGCCATATAAAAAGTCCCAGAAATTAGGAGAAAGTATGATTATTGAAAATAAATATGTTCACATTAAGGAGCTTGCCTCATTGGTACTTTTAAAATACCTTCACAAACTTCACACTGAAATAAGCTATAAAGCATCTAAAGCATGCAGTTGTTTTTAAATAACTTCATTTTCCCACTAACAGTACAGAAAAAGTTTTCCATGAACTATGTTGATATGTGCAGATACTTAAGTACAGAGACTGGACTGTTTTGTGAGAAAAATCATGAAGAACTGAAACTAGTCAATAATAAGGACTTGAAATGAAAAACATACTTACTGTTCCAAACTGCTTGACATTTTGAGCACACTTCTTACAAATTGTGTTAGTTTTGCTGAAAAGGAATTGTATTCAGATGATTACTCATGCAGCTTTCCATGTAGGTATCATGTGCTGGCCTATAATAAATCTGTACATGACTTATTTTGGGTTAACTTTAGGATAGTTTCCTGTAAACCCAG
The DNA here is from genome assembly GCF_011064425.1 of Rattus rattus. NCBI lineage: Eukaryota > Metazoa > Chordata > Mammalia > Rodentia > Muridae > Rattus > Rattus rattus. The sequence continues at coordinate 9,683,093 of NC_046161.1, read as the reverse complement.
TTTTCTTTAAGACAAATTTTCCATATACTATTTACGTACTACAGTGCCTCCAGGTCTCAGGATATATGCCCAGGTTGGTCTCTAAGTGGTAATTCTCCTGCCTCCACCTCCAAACACTGTGCTTATAGGCAACCAACTTACTGCATATTTTCTGTAAAGAAAACAAAGCAGAAGCCCTAATGTCTTCCCTCTGGTTCTAAACATTCCCTGACCAATACGAACGCACATTCTCATGCATCAGGGCCCACCTCACTTCCCAGCCTGCCCTGTTCCACTGCCATGTCCACATACTCAGTAAGAAAATCACTTGTTCTCTTGAGTTTACTTTGTGTCCTCTAAAAGAGGGGTCTCCTGTTAAAAGCATCTGTGCTAATCACACTGCTAAAGGCAGCGACCTCAGTCTTAGAAGGCAGTTGGAAAGACTGTAGCTCTTTCCTTAGGCTAGTTAGCAGTTTCCCCTTAAAAACAGTTTAAAAGTAATTGTTTATATTTTGATTGTTGGCAGAAGTATACATTTTCCATCTATCAATTTATCCCTTATTTTCACGTGTTCAAGTTGAAATCTGGTTCTAAAATAAAACCAGGATTTCTTTAGTTAAATGTCTTCTCTCATACTGCACATAGTAGCTTTTCATTTTAAATTTCAGAAACAAAAGCATTTTTTCAAAGCGCTTTAACACAAATATTACAACCCCCAGTTATTCCTTATACAAATGTGTAACAATGAAAAACTGCTCAGTATACAAACCTCTCCTGCTGAAATTCTGATCTGCAGTAAGTACATTTTACAATAGGATGTGCAATCCGACATTCCTGTAATAAGATAATACGTAAGTCAGTATTTATCTCAGACTCCCAACCTTGCTCTTCTGCTAGAAATTAATCGACCTAGTCAAGTGCCTGAAATGTCAATAAGACCTAGCTGGCAACGTAAACAACTGGTGATTTATCACATCAACCGCCAGTTAGAGTATAATTCCATGGGGATATTTTTGTCCTTAGTGGATGCAGAGGGTCGAGGAGAGATATGGAACAGATAAAAACCAAGGAAGCTGTCAGGACTGACTTCCAGGGGTGATTTACATGTGGAACTACTAGTTATTTTTGTACAGTTGCTCACAGACAGCATCCCGGCTTTTATGGGATGGGAGGAGCTCCAAATCAGAGCACTCTGTTCCCAAACCAGTCGCTTCACTTTCCGGGACACAGAAGCAGGATGCCATCAGCTCTGCAGCTTCAGGTTCAGGTTCCTAGCAAGAAAGTGCAAACACAGCCCTGCCTCCCAGTGGAAGGAGAAGGCAGTCTCTCCCAAATCTGGTATGAGAGAGTCTGCACCGGATCTCTGCGACACGGTGGACTGGTGGCCTCCTGGCTCTGCCCCACCCGAGACCGCCAGGCGCGGCCGAGTCAGCCCCAGTCTGAGAGCAGGCGGGACGCGGTCGAAACGGGTCTCGCCCACATAATGCCCGGGCCCTGGCGGGGAGCGGTGCGCTGAACGCCCGGCGCCCACCGACCTTGCAGAGCTGTTGGCCCTGCGATAGCTCCTCGAAGGGGTAGCGCTGCGTGCACTTGGTGCAGGCGTACAGGGCCGACGCCGCCATCCTGCTTTCCGGCTCCTCCGCGCGCGCTCAGGCGGGGCCTCCGGGAACTCGGCTGCCCCGCCCGCGGGCTCTTCTGCCCCTGCGGCCCCGGCCTGGCAACTGCCGGGCCCCCTGCGTCCCCCTCCGCCTCCGACGCCGTCCCGGGACACCTACTACCGCCCGCCCCGCCGCTCCAGCTTAGGCCCGGACCGTGGCGGAGGGAGACGAAGCGGGAGCAAGGCTGTGGATTCCGCTTCCTCCTCGGTCTCGCGTCCCTCCCTATGATTGGCTACAGAGAGCCCCTACGTCACTCGGAAGCTCCGCCCAGTCCCTTGCTTAGGTTAGGCAGGGAGGGCCCACAAAGAGAGAAAGAACCAACCAATAGGAGGCTGCGGCTCTCGGAGCGCGAACTCCGCTTTGAAAAGATCCCGCCCATAAGCCGCGGCCAGTCATCCTTTGGTTGGTGCGCCTGAGCCCATTGGGCACAGGTTCACGAAGCGCCATTTTTTTTTCAGTCCTTGGCTTCCATTGGACCATGTCATTAAGCCCCTCCTACTCCTGTTTGTCATTGGCCGAAAGGTCAGTACTTCACCTGGAAAGGCAACGCTCTCTGGAGTTTATTCCTGGGATGTTGATGGAGTGTATCAACTTTCCATTCACCTTTATTCGGCTTCCGTCATCCACACCAGTAGGCGCTGAAGGCTCCAGAAGCTCTACCCTTTGCTTCCTCCTTCAGAACATTCATCCCTTTCCAGAAGCTCCCAGAGCAGTCTGTCAACTCACGACGTTGCCGTTCCCGCAGGCTCCGCGGTGCGCTACCTTGTGACGTCACCGAGAGAAGAGGCGGGCTCTCCCCTGCCACCATAAGTTGTCCTCTTTTCTGATTGGTCACTGGAAGGCGTCTGTCAAGACGCGTTGCCTTTCCCGTGCGCGCTGAGTGTGGCATCCTTGTGGTTTGTGAGACCGAGGCTCCTATAGGGTTCACAGCTCTCCCGCCCTTTCCATCGGGGACTTGGATTCGGCTTACCCCAGGCGTGCGGCTGTCGAATCCGGGGGAGGGGCTCCAGGACGGCGGCCCGCGTTGCGCAGGTGGGAAGATGGCGGCGGCCTCGGTCTCGGCGGCTTCTGATTCTCAGTTTTCGGTAAGGGGTGGCGTTTGTGTGGGTTCCAGGTGGTCTTGGACGGCTCTCTGGGTTGCTTCACTTTTCAGGCGCCTAGATCTGGCGTCAGCCCTCGTCCCGCAGGATGGCGGGTTGCCCGAGGACGCCTGCCACTCCGGGAGGCTGCAACTGTGTCTTCCGGAGCAGCAGCCCGCCTCCTTTCCCGCTCTGCGCTCGCAGGTCCTCGCAGCCGGAGCTGTGGAGCGTTGTCCCGAGCCAGGCTGGTGCACGCTCAGGCCTGCTAAAACAAAGCCCCGTCAGTCACGTGAGCGTAACGGCCCAGCTCGGAAACCCTCAGTAACAGGTAGTTGTGCAGGTCTGTAGAGTGACAGCCCCTGAGGCGTCCGTGGTCCCCAGAGTGCATTTTCGCCGTTGCTACAGGGCCTCTCAGTGTCTGTTGCGCGACCCTTGCAGCCGGAGCCCGGGCATCCCTACTTCCCATGGCATGACTAGGATACAGTGTGGAAATGTTGTTTTGGAGAAGCGATCGGGGAAATTAAACCGGCGAGATTAGTCACTGGTGTTTTAAGAGTGGATTGTGGAGCTCAGTCTTTTGGAAAACGCTCCACTAAGAAGAGATAGGAATTAATGTGAGAACGCTCGAGTTCTGTTTAGAGATGCCCCTGTGCCTAGCTGACCCTTGGTCCTAAAGTTACAGGGAAGAATTGAATAGAAACCCCATTCTAAAGAAGGAGCAAAGCACCGTACTAATTAGATAATTGCTGCGCTACAGGCTTGGGTACCAGAGGAGTCTGGGAGAGATTGATTACAGTATTAGGGAAGATAGGATCTTGAAGAGAGGGTGAGCTGGCTGCCCTGTTGAGAGAATTTTAAGAGAAGAAAGCACTGCAGGTTTAAGATCTATGTGGCTAGACAGTAGGAACGTTCAGGACCCCAGAGACATATAGAGGTAGCAACGATTAAGAAGAGCTAGAAATACAGGTGAAAATGAATAATGAGGGATGTCAGGAAATTATCAGGGTAATTTTAACAGCGGATGAGGTAACTTAGGAATCGAAGTTTCAACTTTCTGTGGCTACTAGAACTTGTGATAAGGTCAGAATATTTCGTTTTCCAAACACTGGGGTGTACCTTTGCCAAAGATCTAGAGAAGATTAAGGTGAAGAGATGAAGCAAGTCATTGGGAGTTAATCCATTGTCAGGTCAACGGAAGGTAAAGGAAAAACTATCAGAACTAAGTGTCAGCAGATGCATGAATTATATGAGATACAGTTGATTAAACCTGGGGAAGGAGAGCTCTTTCTTTGCTCTCAAAACTTAGAAATTGGAAACTCAGGCAACTTAGATTGAACTGCACTCAAGGCCATCAAGGCAGGGCCACAGGGATGCAGTTAATCCCTAGTCCTTAGGGTAGACCCAGCAGAAATTTAAAGCCTGTTTCATGGAAAAATAGATCTTGTGACTCTGTTTGGAGTTGGGAACAGAAGAGAAACTATTTTTACTCCACCATAGTACATGTGTGTAACAATAGTGTTTGAAATAAAAGGTTTGGAGATGCGTTGATAGAAAGGTGCTGTTAGTAGGGTAACAAGAAAATGCCTCCGTGTTAGGCTGTAAGCAGGCAACTGAAGGTAGGAAGGGACCTTTGCAAGCAGAATAATTGCAGCAATGAAAATAAGAGTAGGGCTGGAGAGATGGCTCAGTGGTTAAGAGCACCCGACTACTCTTCCAGAGGTCCTGAGTTCAATTCCCAACAACCACATGGAGGCTCACAATCATCTGTAAAGAGATCCGATGCCCTCTTCTGGTGTATCTGAAGACAGCTACAGTGTACTTATATATAATAAATGAATAAATCTTTAAATAAGAAAATAAGAGTGGATTGTGGGTATTTGAAATCAAAGTCCGTATTGCTGAAAAACTGGTAGGGAGACTATCAAAAGAAAGTGTCAGGAAACGATATAAGGGTTAACCTGGTACTTGCTACATTATGTGGGAATTGTGTGAGTGGTAAGAATTTTGAGGTGTAGTCCATGGGGTTTTGATTAGATCTATTAACTTGACTCAGTTTTTTAAGGATCATTATCACTAGCAAGCTGATTGGAAGAGCAGACTTAAGAAATGTGAAAAGTGAGGGGTTGGGGATTGAGCTCAGTGGTAGAGCACTTGCCTAGCAAGCTCAAGGCCCTGGGTTGGTCCTCAGCTCGAAAAAAAAAAAAAAAAAAAAAAAAGAAATGTGAAAAGTGGTGTTTCAAGTAATTCAAACTAAAAATAGAGCTATAGCAATATTAAAGTATAAAAGATTCTAAATATGTTATGGAGAAAGAACCCTGGATGATTTGCAGAGAGTAGATGAGAGGTAAATGAAAATTACCTCTATTGGGGTTTTCTGTAGAGCAGTTTGGTAAATGGCAGTGCTGGCAGAGGAGCAGATTTGGGGACTAACCAAGACTTTAGTTATAACCATGCTGCATGTTAGTTGAGACATCCAAGTAGCTAGTGAATAATGTGAATTTAGAGTTGTAGATTGAGATCTCCATTCTGTTTTAAATTTGAAAGACAAATAAAAATGAAGAGCCTGAGAGTAGATGAGACTTTCCAGGCGGTTAGAGATCCAGGGAGTCGATGAAGGAGAGTCTATGGGATTAAGGGGAAATCCTTGTTGGCTTCCTCCACTGAGGGTTAGGTGAACGATCACAGAAATGTGATCCATGCTTCTGAGAGATTGCTGAACTCAGCAATGTAGAGGAACTGGTGAGTTTGATGAGCTGTTTGCTTCTTAGGAATGAGTAAAGAGGGGTGACTTAGAGTACCAATTGTAAACATCCTTTGAAAGATTATTTTACTTAAAATTTTGATAGTTTTAATTGATGTGTGCATGATGATGTGGGGAGGTGCACCTGCCGCAGTTTGTTTTTGGAGGTCACAGGACAGTTTTGGAGTTGTCTCCTTTCACCATTAAGTGGATTCTGGGAAGTAAACTTGATTCATTAGGCTTGTTCAGCACGTACCTTTATCTACTGCACTAGAGTTTGTTTTAAAAAAAAACTCAAGATCAGTCTAGGGTTGAAGAGTCTTGTAGTTCAGGAAAAGGTTTTGTCTTTCCCCTTTCCTGGCCCTGGGACAGATGTAGTGGAGAAGGGAAATAGAGACACCAGGAGGGGTTTAATCTGAGGAGGTGAGACTTTGAAAAGCTAAGTGGAGACAGACAGGTTATAGGCTTGCTGCTAGTTTTGGAAGAAGGAAGAGCTAGTTCATGGGTTTTCTGTTTAGAACTAGTTTATTCAGTTCAAGTGATCACATAAATTTTTCTGCTTTCGTGAGGGGGAACTATAACAAAATCACTTAGTTTAGCTTGAATGTTAAATGATGGGATTCTAGCTGTGTCTAGCTAACCAATAAAAACACAGTGTTCTCTGTTAGAAATATGTAAGATCAAGGTACCAGACAATTCATAATAACATTGACAATATTTTAAGAAGTGAAAACTTAACTGTTTTTCAGGTTACTTTCAAAATAAATTTTTATTATTATACAGGTATTTGGAGAGTTCTGCTTACTCCAGGACATACATGGTTTATTGTTGCGAATACCCATCATTCCTTTGCAGACTTCACTAATACAAGATTGAAAATCCTAATGTGTTATGACACTGAGAAGGCCGATGAGTGTGTGAGAACTCTGAACAGCTGGCAGTCATCCTGTCTTCTGCCTTGGCTCCTAGAACCTCCATGACTTCCCTCTTTCCTGAGTGTCCAACACTATAAACTCACCACTGCTAAAATTCTCGTTAACATTCAGAGGTAGACTGTGGTAAATATAGGTCATGTAGAACATAATGTCAAATCTGACAGATTCATGACAGATGCTATGAGAATATCTGATAAGCCTGAAGGTGTTTTACAATTGTTTCCCCTTTTTGGGAGCTAAATATAAATTCTTTAAGAAAAGAACATGCTGGAATCTATGGGCTGTGTTGCTGCAAGAGGACCATGTCTGGGTCCATGGTCTTCCCGCAGCTGGAGCCTTGTTTCTACAGATGTTACAACCGAGGGCCATTTAGATGTCGGTGTTAGAAGCTGCTACCCGAAGCCCATACTGCCAGCAGGGGCCATCTTGATGTGAGTGGACTGTGCAGCCACCTGAGGCCACTGCAGCAGGGGGGGCTTTGTTGATGTCCATGGACTGGGCTGCCACCTAAGGCCATACAAATGTCTGTGATCTGTGCTGCTGCCTAAAGTCATGTTGATGATGTGTATGGGTTTCGTGGGACTGTATGGGCCTTTGTAGCCTGTGTTGACCCCAGAGGTCATGTGCTGTCCTTGACCTGTGCTGCAGCTGAGGGTTACAATGGTGTCTGTGGCTTATGCTTTGATAGGTGGCCATGTTGATGTCTTTGTACTGTCACTGGAGACCATGCTGAGGTCCTTGGCATGTGCAGATGCTGGAAACCTTGATGATATTCATGGTCCATGCTCTTGTCAGAAGCCACATAGATTAGAAGTCCATGATCCATGCTCATGTGGACAGTACAGGGAAGGGAGGTTCTTTTTGTAGTGATATTGACAACTACAGATTCACAGTTGAGAAAGGGGGACATAAAAGACTTCTGGGACAACCCTTCATCCTCCCTCCCAAAAGTAACAGCCTAAACAGGAAGTAATTGAAAAGAATTCTTAAAAATTGTGGTAAAGACTACACAAAGATAAATTGTGTGTAGATCTCCACAATTGATGGCCTCTGGGGTACAGGTGGAGAAGGACTCGGTTTTCTTTGAGGGTCTGGCCACTGGGAATTTGACCATACTCCAGTGAATATATGGACAATAGTTTCTTTGGGTGGAGGGTGCAGTTCACTAGGATGGGAGGTTGGGCATAGGAGGACTGGGAAGTGAGAGTGTCAGGAGTGCATGCTTTGAAATTCCCAAGTAATCAATAAAAACATTGTATTTTATCGAGGATAGAGTAATTCAGCAATTTGTACCTATTCCTGATCTGAAAGATTTAACTTGCCTAAATATTTGTATTTAGGTTGTTTGAGCATGTGTAAATTGGTAAACATTTAACCCTAAAAATTATATCTTGACATTTGGTTTAGATATTTGAAAGGTAATTGCAGTATTTTGTTTTTCAGAGTGTCCTAGCTGAACCATCAAGGTCTGATGGAAATATGGTTCATCATTCTTCATCACCATATGTATTGTATCCACCTGATAAGCCTTTCCTTAACAGCGATCTGAGACGCTCCCCAAATAAGCCCACGTTTGCCTATCCGGAAAGCAACAGCAGAGGTAATCAACCGTGACAAAGTAAACGCCATTTGTTCCCTTGTTAGTGGAAACTTCCTCAATATGACGCCTGATGTTGTCGTCCCCTTTACTTCTGTGAATTGTGTTTTCATATAGACTGCTGAACATTCTTCACCAACTCATGGAACCTAAAATACGTTGTTACTTATACTAGTCTGTCATCTCCAGAATCAGTCAGGAACCAGTCTCAGGTAGGAGGCAGAGAGATGGCTCAGTAGTTAGGAGCACTAGCAGCTCTTCAGGAGAATCTGAGCTCAATTCCTGCCACTCAGATGGCAATTCACAACTGTTTGTAACTCTAGTCCCAGTTAATCTGACACTACTTTTATGCACAGGCTACACACACACATTCACACACACACACACACACACACACACACACACACACACACACACACAGAAATATGCAGGCAAAACATGCATACTCATTAAATAAATAAATACCTCTGTAAAAAGTAAGGATCATCTGTAGATAGCACTACTTGGACTCTGAATTACATTTTTCTACAGAAGACAGACATTGGGAGGGCGTGTGTTGGTGGGGGCCAAGTCCTGGGAGAGTGATAGGAAGTGTTACATATGATCTAAAAAGGTGTCAAAGAGTAAACAAAAGCAATACTTTTTTTTTTTTTTTTTTTTTTTTTTGGTTTTTTTTGGAGCTGGGGACCGAACCCAGGGCCTTGCGCTTCCTAGGTAAGCGCCTACCACTGAGCTAAATCCCCAGCCCCAGCAATACTTTTTTTTAAGCCAGGAACTTTGTTGCTATTCCCAGTGCTGTGTGGCAGAGGCAGACAGCTAGATCTCTGGGGCTTACTGTCCAGCCAACATACCTTTAATCAGTGAGCCTCAGTTGTGGAAGCCTTGACAGAACAAACATGTGTTACCTGAGGATAGTAGCCAAGTGCATATTTGACCTCTACGTGATACTTATATACTTGTGTGTACATACAACAAAAAGACCGAGACGTCTATTGTGTGCCTGTTGCCAGGGATACACGAACAAATAAATGTGTGCCTCAGAGAGGTATCAACAGACCAGAGATATGTCTTGGGGTTTCCACTGCTGTAAAGAGACACCACAACCAAGGCAAGTCTTGTCCAAAGGACATTTAATTGGGGCTAGCTTTCTGTTCTGAGCTTCAGTCCATTATCACCATGATAGGAAACATGGCAGGCATAGTACTGGAGGAGCTGTTTATATGCTTGGCCCAGGGAGTGGCACTATTAGAAGGTGTAGCTTTGTTGGAATAGGTGTGCCACACTATTAGAAGGTGTAGCTTTGTTGGAATAGGTGTGCCACTGTGGGTGTGGGCTTTAAGATCCTTATTGTAACTGCCTAGAAGCCAGTCTTCTGCTAGCTGCCTTCAGGTGAAGATGTAGAACTCTCAGCTCTGTCTGTACCATGCCTGCCTGGATGCTGCAATGCTCCTGCCTTGATATGGACTGAACCTTTGAACCTGTAAGCCAGCCCCAATTAAATGTTGTCCTTTATAAGACTTGCCTTGGTCATGGTGTCTGTTCACAGCAGTAAAACCCTAAGACAGGTATATTTGAGTTCTACACCAGATCCAAAGGTAGCAGGGAGAGAGAGACATTGAGCCTGGTTTAGACTTCTGCAACCCCAAAGCCCACCCCTAGTGACATTTCACCCAGCGAGGCTCTATCTATCCCAACAAGTAGTACCATTCCTTGTTCACCAAATATAAGCCTACGGGGGCTTTTCTTACTCAGAGCACCTTAGGACAGCTGTGAATTTATATGTAATTAGCCAAGATTTTTGGTCTTGTTTTCAACAGTTAAAACTCTGATGTGATTTAACACAGTGATGGTTTTTAATTTTTACTTGAGTAACTGGTAGAACCTTTGAAATGACTGTGCATAGGAAGTGCTTTGTGAACACAGAATTCTGCTGTGTGACTTGCATCAGTCTTCTGAAAGTCCCTCCAGAGCTGGGCTCTCTGCCTCGCACCTCTAACCCAGTCCTTAGAAGGAAGGCGCAGGCAGGATTACTGTGATTTTTTTTTTTTTTTTTTTTGAGGTCACCCTGGGGTACAGAGTAAGAATCTTTCAGACAAAATTTTCTTTTTTGGTTAACTTATCCGTGTGCATACCTAACTTACTGTGTGGTGTGCTTTTTATATTTGGCAGCCATATTTTCTGCTCTTAAGAATCTTCAAGATAAGATTCGACGCCTGGAACTGGAAAGAATTCGGGCAGAAGAAAGTGTGAAAACCTTGTCTAGGGAGACAATTGAGTATAAGAAAGTATTGGATGAACAGATACAAGAGAGGGAGAACTCAAAGAATGAAGAATCAAAGCACAATCAAGGTGTGTTTAATTATAAAAGAAACTAAAATCTATCCAAGTATTGTGAAGTTATTTCAAAATTGCACACTGGTATTTTATAGTTGTCACTGTCTAGCCATTACAGAATTACATCATAATCAGGTGTATTGTGAGGAGCAGGTGACATCGTGCATAGAGCTAATAAGTGTGTGGCAATGTGTGGCATATCTGACTCTGGAAAGGAAGAACCTAAGTCGTCCAGAAAGGTTTCTAGGAGGACTGAGAGGGAAGGGACTGGGGGCATGGGAGGGCTGCTGTTTTGTTTTGTGGTACTCTGGCATACTGAGCATGGCATTCCACCATGAGCCTTACTACCTATGCCCCACGAATTTACTGCAAGTCCAGTTCCTGCTTAAAAGCTGTTGGGACAAGTCTGTGTGTTAGCTAATTCCTACGTTTTTGTATGTATTCATTTTAGAACTGGCATCTCAGTTGGTAGCTGCAGAAAATAAATGTAATCTTTTAGAAAAACAATTGGAATACATGCGAAATATGATAAAGCATGCAGAAATGGAGAGAACATCTGTCTTAGAAAAGCAGGTATGGCCCCTCTGAGATGAAATCAAGAATGGTGACATGATCCGCAGACCTGGAGGTCTGATGGCACTGTTACTTTAACACATGCTGATAACAAGGCCTTGGGCTCGGTGGAATAGATTGGCTTGATTGGCTCTATTACGATTCTTGTACATGCTTATATTTGAAAGATAATCATGTTAATGTTTGGAGCCTGCATTATACCTTGTAAGTAGGTGGTTATTGAAACAGGATCTCATATAGCCTAGGCTGATCATTTATGTTGTCCAGGAATAACCTGGCCCTTCTGGTCTTCCTGAGTCCATCTGCAGAGTGCTGAGATTGTAGGTACACACCACTGCTCTGTACATGGTGTGTGAAGTGCTCTGGCTCACATCCAAGGCCTCTCTGATGCTAGGTAAGCACTCTACCAGATGAGCTGTGTGCCCAGTTACTACACTCGTTACATTTTAACAAAGTATTTCCTTCTGTTGCATCAGTCTTTGTATTTAAATAACTTGCTACATTTGTAGAGGACAATTTCAACATCAGTGCCCATTATATTTTTTAAATATCCTTTTCATGTGGACAATTTAATTTTACTATGGAAAGTTTGATTAGAAATTTCTCTTGTATAATTCCCTATTGTCATGGACATGTGGAAAAATGGCATACTTAGGTTCTTAGTGTTGGGCTTTTACAAATATATCCATTTAGTGTATTTTATTTTGACCCTGAGACCATCATTCTTTAAGTATATGGGCAGTCTTTCCAAATCAGATCCTAAGTTTAAAGGAAAGGAAATAAATGCATACAAGTTCTCATATCTATTAAGAAATTATTTAATAGGACCCAACTGACTAGAAGTCTTTGTGTATTTATATAGTCTGTGTTCCTTAGAATCTCCTTATTATAGGGTATAGGCATGTTTTCCTTATATAAAACTGCATACTAGGTAAAATACCATATGTTGAGAGCAATATTCCAAGGCTGGCGAGATGGCTTAGTGTAAAAAGGTATTTGCAGCGAGGTCTGGAAAACAGATGTGATCCCTCAGACCCACATGGCAAACAGGAACTAGCTTGTCTATGGTGTCCTCTGACCTTCCGAGGCATGCCATGATACATAAACAGTGAGACAAGGGGTCGTTATACCCTTGAGGTGTTAGTGTTCTATTCCTAGAACGTCTTTCCATACCAACAAATCTGAAAGGATAGGCAATTACACATAGTATGATGTTGGCTGTATGCAGAGTCTACAGCTTTCTGATGATCATATTGTAATATTATATCTCGATGCTGTTTCTCAGGTTTCGCTAGAAAGAGAACGGCAGCATGATCAAAGCCATGTTCAGAGCCAGCTGGAAAAACTGGATCTTCTTGAACAGGAATATAACAGACTCACCGCAATGCAGGCCCTTGCAGAAGTCAGTGAACATGACTTTACCTACTGATGTAGAATGCTGTGGCTGTCAGTTGTTCATAAACATGGGTATTTATAATGTAAAGGTCTTTCTTATACATAGTCTTTAAAGAGAAAAAATAATTTGAAAAGGAATGTTGACATTCTGCAATTTTGGTGGCTGAGCCTAAGGTAGTTTTTTCTTTTCTTTTTTTTTTTTTTTTTTTTTTCGGAGCTGGGGACCGAACCCCAGGGCCTTGTGCTTGCTAGGCAAGCGCTCTATCACTGAGCTAAATCCCCAACCTAAGGTAGTTTTTTGTTTTTTGTTTTGTTTTGTTTTGTTTTTTTTAAACTGAAAAGTGAAGTGTTTTTGATATTTAAATCTGGTATCATGTAACTTTTTTTCTGAACTAATTTTATTTCTGTGTTTTACCCTGAAGATATTTAATACTACAGAATGAAGATCTAGATTTGTCTTTATGTAGTCTTTACCTTTATACAACCTGTGTTCTTCGATCACAGATTTCCTTCATAATTTGGCCACTTAACTTACAACTACCTCACTAATTACTGTCAGTTGATCTAGTAGGACACTATTAGGGGAGTGTCATGGAAGTTATCAAGGCCTGGACCACTAGTGGCACGAACTAACATGCTTATTTTAACTAGCTTTAAAATTCTACAAAAAGATACTTTTAACCATTACTGTTTTGATATTGTTATTACTAGAAAAAAATGCAAGAGTTGGAGTCCAAACTCCATGAAGAAGAGCAGGAAAGGAAGCGTATGCAGGCTCGGGCAGCGGAGGTGAGTGGAAGGACAAGCAGGGGTTCTAGTGGTGAACAGTTATACACGAGCACAGCAGAGTCATGTGATAGCTTAGTAATGGAAACTAGGAATGTAATTTACAAAGTAAAATTTGAGCAGTCTTTTGATGTTTCAAATTACAGAGTCTGAATTAGTAGTTTAAAACCTTTGAGGTTGGAGCTGGAGGGATGTTGCAGAGGATTAGAACATTTTGTTGTCTTTACAACTGACCTGATTCAGTTCTGAGCAACCCACATGTGGCTCACAATCACCTCCGCCACCAGGCACATGCACATACATAAATGCAGGCAAAACATCCATACATATAAGTTAAAAAGATACTTGTGAGGTAAAAACAGGTCAGACACAGTACTGTTCATGTAAAGCTAAGGTATGATCCAGTCCCAGATCATTGCAGTGTTCAGTATAAAAGTGTGTTTTGGGTTGGAGGTAAAGTTGAATGGTAGAACAATTACCTGGCATTCATTCATAAGACACTTGGTTCCGTCCTCACTACTGCAGCAAAAAACTGCCACTTCCCTTGAGACTGTTAACATACCAGAACAGAAGTGTTAAGCTAGTGGCCTGTCCTAGTAGAAGAGCAAACCCTACTCTTGGAGGTAGAATTGTGTAGATTTAAAGCCTCAGTTTATGTATTCCTACCAGAACTGCGTTACCCAAGACACTGCAAGAAAAATAAAATACTACGTAGACTCTGTACGATAAAGTTGTTTTATGATTTAGCTAGAGACATTTTTATGATTTAGCTAGAGACATTTCTTTGATTATTTATTTGTTAAGATATCTTCCAGATAGTCTCTCTTTTCTAACCTCTCTAAAGTTATGACAGTGTGACTTTATCACAGTAACCCAGAAGCAGGTTCTCATCGCAGAGCTTCCTGGTAGAGGCTTTATAGTTGTCTGTGGCACTGTGGCTAGGGTCCTGCATTCTCATAGATGCTCTTGTAGGAATAGAAACATTGCATTTTTTTTTCTTCTGGTGCTTCTTTGAGTCATTCTTTTTTTTTTTTTTTTTACTAAAACTGATAGGATTGTAGATTTACTGTCTGTGTACTTGTTGAGTTAATGGCCATTTAACCAGTTTTGATTTTTAGAGAATTTCTTCCTACTTTCGAGAAAACTATTTTACTGTTTCTATTCCTTAGATGTAACTGTGCATATGTGTTCTTTATTAAATTATGGTGTATAGCCCTTGTGTGCCAAATAGGAATGGTCAGATTCATTGATTAATGAATTGTTAACAGTTTGAGTTCTGATGGTGAATGCCATAGTAGTGGAGGCAGATACATTTCTGTATCTTGTTGGTTCTGATTTGTATAATCCCAAACAAATTAGTTAGCCTGGGTTTTATATTGCTAGGGAACTCAAACAAGAAATGATAATAAAACACTTTAAAATTCAGGCATACATACAGGAAATCAGCTAGGAAAACTAGATATATAAGCTAGAATCAAAAAGTGTCTCTTGAGTGGTTTCTGTTACTGCTGACCCTTGTTGACATTGTAAGGATGATTTCCTGTGGGGTTGTTCTCATACAAACTGTCACTAAAGTATGCCCAAGAATGGCATGCTCCTGAGGGTGGAGAGCCTGGCATGCCTCAGAATGCATGAGATGGGGAAGGAATGTTCTCAGTGTTCTTTATGTTTCATTCATTACTTCTGCTGTTTCTTAAAGCTCAGTGATAACTTCTGGGGAACTTATCCTCACATAGAAATTGTAAACTCTTTAGAGGACAAATCTGCCAATTGGAATTTTTACCAAACTCCAGGCTTTTGGGTATATAGAGAGACAAAATAGCCCCTTATGAATTCTATGGAGAGCAGGGCTATTGAAAGATAGTTTGGAGGAAGTTGCGGCTTTCCCCTATGATTTATTTTATGTATGTGGGAGTTTTGCCTGCATGTTCTGTATATATGCCACATGTGTACAATGCTTGCAGAGGCCAGAATAGGGTGCTGGACCCTTGAATATGGGATTAAATAGTTTAAAAAGCTGCCATGTGGGTGGGAACATCCAGAAAGTGCTCTTAAGCCTAGCAGTCTATCCAGCCCAGAAAAGTGCAACTTTAAGAAAGAAAAAAAAAAAAAGATAACAGTTGCTGAAACAATTATTGCTGCTTTTGAGCTTTAAACGGGAAGGAATCTATTTTGCTCTTGAGTTGCCGTGGGTCTGCTTTTACGGTAATCGTGATTGTTAAAAGAGAACATAGCGTGCTGTCAGTTTGGAGCTGCATACATTCCGTTTACTTTCTGAACTAGAATTTGCAAACCACCAAACAATGCTTCCAGGCAGTACACAACCAGCCGTGGGTCAGCAGTTCACCTATGAGAGACCGAAGACATAGTACAGCCATGCTGTCTCTGTCATTGAGATGACTCACACTGTATTATACAGACTTACTTGGCATCTCAACTGTGAATTGTGTTTATTTTGCATCATTAACTCCATGCTATTTTTTTCTAGTTACAGAGTGGTATAGAAGCGAATAGACTTGTATTTGAAGATAGAAATACTTCATGTGTTTCAACCAGCACTAGAAAAATAAAGAAAAAGAAGTCAAAACCACCAGAAAAGGTATGAAAACCGAACCAGTCAAAGTACTAATTTTGTAATAATTTGTGTGAAAAATACTCAGAGCTGTGTAGTATTAGAACCTTGGGAAGTGACTCTCATTCTTAGTTTCTGTGTTCAAAGGTGAGGATAAGATTTACTCATGAATTCTTACCTTGGTCGTGAGGACCTATATGAAAATTGGAAACTATAAAAGATCATAAAAATACTAGAAATACTCAGCCTCTTACTACCTTTGCTCTTAAATGCTTTGTTCCACTACGTAAACCTGACAACTGTTTTGTTAGTATCCTTCCAACGCCCTTAGCCATCAAGTAGTAATTCTAGGTTCTTCAACACTGTATGATCCCAATATAAACAAGTGTGGTTTAAATGTAAAATGTCTCCCATAAGTCACTGGAAAGTGGGCCTTGAGGTTCTTAGCCTGACCCACTTGTCCTCTGTCTTTACTTCCTGTTGGTACAGTGTGATAAATACGCACCACCCCCAGACCTATGGTTGCCATGCTTTTTCCATAATGAGCTGTATCCTATTAAACTGTGGCAAGTAAGTAGCTTGCTTAAGTAGCTTGGTTTCTGCAGAGAGAAAAAAGTGAGTGGTACGACAAGGAACCCAATAGTATGACCCAACAGTGAGCAGGAGTCATGGATTGGTTCACCAAAACAAAATAAAATAAAATGATTTTCTTTTTTCTCCATCCAGAAAGGTTCTAGGAACAACTTTGGTGCACAGCCACATTACAGATTGTGCTTAGGTGATATGCCTTTTGTTGCTGGAACGGTGAGTTGTAGCTACTGATTTTTATATTTAAATTATTTTCACTGTCTTTAGCTTTTTTATTTCCTTTTAAGTGTATGTATATGGGTGTTTTGCCTTTGCCTGTCTCTATGTGTATATCTGTGTTTAGTGCTCATGGGGGCCAGAAGAGGGTATTGGGTCCCCCAGGACTAGAATTTCGAGGGGCAGCTTTTAGAGTAACCTGCCATGTGGGTGCTGGAAATTGAACTTTGAATTCCACTGAAAGAGCAGCCAGTGCTCTTAACTGTTGAGCCATCTCTTTAGACCTTGTTTCAGTCTTCAGAACACATTTTAGGGGACATGAACTAAAAGAAAAATCCTGCATCGGCCTTGGGAGTGCTGGACTTATAGATATGAGCCACTATATGTGGTCCTAGTAAAACCTTGTAGAAGGCACCACCTTAGGTCTTTTTCTTGAGTCTTTGTATAAGCCTCTATAAGTATATATGGTTGTGAAGTTATTTGTGTGTTTATTTCAGACTTTGTTTTCAATATAAGAAATGGGGAGTTGGGGTACTTTGACCCAGTCCATGGGAAGGTCAGGGTACAACTTGAAGGGAGCTCTCTTTCTACCACAGGTTCTGTAGATGGAACTCAAGTCATAAGGCTTGAACAGCAGCTGTTTGTACCCACCAACCATCATGCTGTCCCTGTAGAGGATGTTTAAATCTGTAATAATCATTTACCTACCCCATTGACGGTTCCTCTTTGTATTTGTCCATACAGTCCTGTATAGAGTCCCTTCCACCCATTTTGTTGTTTTGGCTAATTGTCATTGAAGCCTTTAATCACACAGGACTCTTTAATGTGAACTCCTTTTGAAGTTGTTTTATATATTCTTTAGAAGTGTTATTCCAAAAGTTTAACAATTGCTTAGTTCTCGATGAGCTCTGAAGAACCCCTTTTACTTATGGTTACACAGCCTTGCCTATGTAAAAAGGAGTCACTAGAAAAGTAAGACCATAAGCCCAAGTTTTTCATTACTAGACTCAACTGATCATAAAGTTACACTATGAATCAGAAAACTAACAGTGACAGAACTTTTCATCACATACTAAAGTATACGCACTTGGCCCACTGGCCGAGAGAGAGAGAGACAGAGACAGACAGAGAGGGGTGTGTGTGTGTGTGTGTGTGTGTGTGTGTGTGTGTGTGTGTGCGCTCGCGTGTGTGCGCTCGCGTGTGTGCGCGCGTGCATTGTGTGTGTTTACTGGTAAGTAGTGAGTACTCTGATTGTCATGAGCCACCTTTTCATTCCTAGGATCACCTCATTTGAGTTTGCTCCGTGTGATTCTTTTCCCACAGCAACCAGTCAAGACAAATTGACAAACTAAACAAGAAACATTTTTAAGCATCAAGCACATTAGGTCTTAAGTTATTCCTCCAAGTAAGTTGTCTGCTTGACCTATGAATCCCAGCCAGGTACTGAAATTATTTCCTACTGGAAACAAGAAGTTCAAGAAAGCATAAGGTTTTATTCTATTTTTATGTTGTGACAGATAAATGTTAGTGCTTCCTACTATAAGGAAGCTGAGGCAGGAGGTCATAGTGAAAGCCAGTGACAGAGAGGACAGAGCTATAGTAGTAGAGACCACATGCCAGACAGTGGTGGTGCACTTAGGAGGCAGGGGCAGGCAGATCTCCAGGTTTGAAGTCACCCTGGTCTACATAGTGAGTTCCAGGACAGCCATGGCTGCACACACAGAGAAACCCTGTCTAGAAAAAACAACAAAAAAACTAAAAATCTGGTTAGAGTCTAAGATAGGGTTCTCAACCCCTTTGGGAGTCAAATGACCCTTTCACAGGGGTAATATCATCAGAACAGAATTACATTATAATCATAACTGTCACAAAATTGTAGTTATAAAGTAGCAATGAAAATAAATTTATGGATGGAGTCACCACAACATGAACTATATATAGTAAAGGGTCACAGCATCTCTACAGCTCCAGGAACTGAACAAACAGTTGAGAATAGACAAGCACATTGTGCTAAACAATAGACAGATGTAGAAGTTGTCAGTGGGCTGAGAAGTACAGTAGTTAACCAGCTAGACCATTAGAAATGGTTTATATGAACTAGGCTTTTAAGGCAGGTTATGAAAGTTGCTTCACCAAAGAAATGTCATCTGCAGACACAATTTACTCAGAATAAGTCAGAGACCGGAGAAGGTGACGCAGAAAGTAGAGCTGTGCTTTACAATTATAGAGCCATTTTCTCCATCCTAGCTGTTTGGCTTATTAGGAGCACATCACAGGATTTGGGGTAGAAAAATAGGGTGGCGCCAGGAACAGAAGAGGCAAGGCCAGTTGGCTTTTTTGTTTGGTTTTAGATGTGGTCTTGAACCCTCCTGTAGCACAGGATGAGTAGTTTGTGGTTCTCCTGCCTTTGCCTCTCAAGGGCTGGAATTACAGGTGTGCAGCACCACAACCAATTTATATGATGCTGGGGACCAAAGAAGGGTCTCTTACGTGCTCCTTACGGACCTGCCAGCCAAGCTGCATCCCCAGCAGGACGTGCTTTACTGAAGATGTCAGTACATCAATCAACTACGTGGCTTTTGATACAGGTGGATGGCTGGTTGCTAATTTACCACAGCATAGTACTTATGCCTTAGGATTTAGAGGAGGTGTACTCTTACTCAGGGTAAGAACTAGAACACTGTTTGCTTGATGTACTTTTCTCTTTAGTCCACCAGCCCCAGCCATGCCGTGGTAGCCAATGTTCAGCACGTCTTGCATCTGATGAAGCATCACAGCAGAGCCCTGTGCAATGACCGGGTTGTTAACAGTGTGCCCTTGGCAAAGCAAGCTTGTTCACGAGGTAGTAAGAGTAAGAAGTCAGTGGCGCCTCCCTCCAGCAGTGTTAACGAAGAACTTTCGGATGTCTTACAGACGTTACAGGATGAATTTGGGCAAATGAGCTTGTGAGTTTACACTTTTTAAATTTAAAATTACATTTAGTTCTAAAATCACATTTTTTAGCTGCTTGGATTTATTAATCCTAATTTATTCACTGATGTTGAACATAATCCTTACACTAGCCCACTAGCTGGGAGTTACATAAGCCTGTCATTGCTGAAAACCTCCCTTTCTCATTTTGTTAGATGTCAAATGCCAAAGCTCAGGTAAAAGCTTAATAGTATTGAGGGTTAGTCAAATGTCACTAATGAGTTAGGACAGTGTTTGAAAACACTGGAGAATTTGCTTTATAAGTAATTCTGTGGGAGAAGCAGATAAAAGTGCAATTACAGGTGTGCCACACCACAACCAACTTATATGATGCTAGGGACCAAAGAAGGGTTCATATTAGCCTGCAACCCTGGCTGGACCCAAATTTGTCTGGAATGAAGAAGACTTGCCTGTATCCTCATTTGGTAAACATTTGTCTTTATCTATGTGTATATGACATGTGTGCAGGTGCCCAAGGAGGCCAGAAGAGGGCATCAGAGTCCCTAGAGCTGACGTCACAGGTGGTGACGAGCCACCTGTGTGTGATGCCCTTGCAGGGGACTGAGCTCAGCAGTTAAAAGGGGCCATTGAGTCGCACAGTGACATAGAAAGGACACCACCGTTAACTGAGGAGCTCAGTAGCCTCTTGTGTTTTGTATGCAGTGACCATCAGCAGCTTACTAAACTCATACAGGAATCCCCAACTGAGGAGCTGAAGGACAACCTGGAGTGTGAACTGGAGGAGTTAGTGAGAAGAATGGAAGCGAAGGCCAACCAGATAACTAAAGTTCGAAAATACCAAGCCCAGGTGACGCCTGCCCTCCTCCTGTCACTTTTTACCCTTCCACGTATATCAACTGATGACACGAAGGTGTCAGTCTGTGTTAAGAGGTTAGGTAAAGAAGTGTTCTTATGTTTCAGGAGATGTGTTTTTTTTTTTTTTTTTTTGGTTCTTTTTTTCGGAGCTGGGGACCGAACCCAGGGCCTTGCGCTTCTTAGGCAAGCGCTCTACCACTGAGCTAAATCCCCAACCCCAGGAGATGTGTTTTTACTGACTATAATTTCCTTAGCTTTATGAGCAAATCTAAGTAGTTTACTTTGACTAAATTGTCTTAAAATATGCCAGAATTTTCAGTTTTCAAAGTCAAAATATGTAAAAATAGTATGTTTGCTTGTATTAAATAGTGACTAAACGTAAAAGGTTTACTCAGGTTTAGTAAGCCTACTTGGGGTTCCCATCTAGAGAAATGGGCCATGTATCTGAGATTACTGTGAGGCAGAGGTAGAACAGGAGTGGGTCCAGCTCCTCGGCTGACAGTAATTGGAGTCTGGGGAGACGTGGACAAATTTGAAGTAGGTTTTAAAAGTAAAAATACCTCTCAAGCTTCCAAATGCTGTATGATATGGAAGAACTGTTTCACTGGCACAAAACCAAGTGTATTGAGAATGTCATCTCACTTAATTTCCTTAAAACCCATTATACAGGTAAAGTAACTGGGGCCATATTTCTGGGAGCTATGGCTGTATCTCAGTGAATGAAATAACCTGCCCAAGGAAATCCTGACTGTGTGGTTAATGTTGGGGCTGGACTGCCAATTAACTAGCAGCTCTACTCAAGAGCTTACAGTCTGGTCGAGCAGGGAGCACTCTTAAGTATTAGAAGCCTGCGGGAGAATATTACAGTATTTATATAACACTTATTTACCTGGTTGTCTATTTTACATAAGTGATTTATAATTTCTGTAGATTTATGTGCTTTAAAAAAAACCCTAGAATCTATCACTTAAGTGTTAGAGGGAGATTATGTAAGTTAATGGTGTACTTAAGAAGTCGAGGCAGGAGAATTAATAGTTTAAGACTAAACATAGCAAGAACCTGTATCAAAACCAAAACTAAAAGAAAATGTTTTTATTGAATTCATTATTTTCCTTGCTTTGATTATTTGCCAGCTGGAGAAACAAAACACAGATAAGCAGAAGGAACTAAAAGGTAACAAGAAGACTCTTGATGAAGAAGGAAACAGCAGCAGTCGTACATCTGTAATTACAAGGACCACAAGTAAGAAGGATTTTACCAAACAGAGACCTGGAGAAAAAAGCAGGAAAAATCTTCAGTTACTGAAGGACATGCAAACCTTACAGAATTCATTGCAGAGAAGTAATGTGTGTTGGGATTACTGACACCAGGTCATATGATGTACCTTACTGGTCATAAACAATGTACTTACTGGACCATGAGCAGACTTTTCAGGTCTCATGCTTGCTAAGCTGCCATTACTGGCCGGTGTTAGGGCCAGGCTTCATTACAGTGTGATGTGCTGTGCAGCACAACTAAATGGAGATGGAGTTCTGCAGCAGAGAAGCCGCACTGTGTCTTTGAACTTCCTGTATTCAAACACTGCACTTTGTAAACAAATGACCAGTTTTTTACTTGTGGGTGTGTTTTTTAAGTAGGTATATATGTAAATTGGGTTTGAAAATTCAGAATATGAGGGTGTCCCCATAGTCAGTGCTTGAAGTCTTATTTTTAAATCTTCCCAGAGCATGAGGTGCCCACTACTTTCCCTTCTCCAGATGACCATTAAATGTACTGTTTTCAAGAGGACTTTGTTTTGCTTTGGTATTTCAGACATTGATCAATAGTAAATTTACTATTAAAGACCCAAACATTTTAAGTCAGTTCCCCATGAAATATGTCACAATGTCTTCATAAAACTCTAAACAGTTGTTAATGAAGTAAATGAAATTTTGGAATAAAGAATGAGAATGGGGGGTGTTGGAAAATGTACGCATTTGCAGGTTTTAGACAGTACCTGTTTGTAATCATGTTATGCTAAGCACTGTTTAATTTGACTCATAGAGAACCCCATGCTTTTTCCATACAGTATGAGGGTAGTATGTGAACTGAATACACACATCTATCATGTCAATGTGAATTATTAATTTTGAATAGATCGACATGTTAATCTTTATGAATTTGGTACTTCAAGTCAATAAAGCAATTTTTAAACTTTGCTTAACAGCCACCTAACAAAGGCTTTATTTGTTATACAATCTCAAAAAGTGCATATTAGTCCCCTGACTGAGAGACAAGAATATTGATGTATGCTGTCATTCTTGTGCTTACAATGTTCCTGAATGGTTTAGACAGGCTGGTGAACATGTTAGCTAAGCACTAAAGTAATTGAGAAGGAGGTTGTGGTTTACAGTTGAATAGTATGAATTATTTGTGCCACTTGGGCACTGGAAGGCCCAATCTCTTGAATTAATTTTCTAGTTGTTAAGAACCCACATAGGGTAAGACTTTTTTTTTTTTTTTTTTTTTTTGAGATTGATGAATCTCCTGAAATTGTATATAAACTTTTACTTGTGTATGCAGTTTTCCGATGAGCAGGTTTGCAGCAACAATGAACTGAAAACAGTGAGCCCTAGACCCCAGGAAGGCGAGGAACTGCTCTAGTGACATGGTAAATATTCCAACCATTGGGTTGATTCCTTATTTGGATTTCAGGACCTTAAACTGTATAACTGTCATTTGAATGATAATGGCTCCAACTCCTAATCAGAAGAGTAATGGAAAGATTCTGAGTCCTACCTATCCCCAGCTGGATCCCAACTGTAGGCTTTGGGCTTTGATCGGCTTCAGTTTCTTGTTCATTCACTCATAGCAGAGCTCCTCTGTACTCTGTACAAGATGCCAATATGGATCCCACGCTGCATAAGAAAGGAGAGCTTTCATGCCGGTGGTGGGGGTGGGGAGGGAGGCAGAGGGGGTTTTAAGTCTACCAGGAATGCAGTTGAGTCCCACAGAAAGCTCATTTCGTGTACACATTCCACACTGAGGATTTCTTGGAGGTCACAGAAGATAGCTGAAGGTTTTGGATGGATGAGATAGATAGATAGATAGATAGATAGATAGATAGATAGATAGATAGATAGATAGATAGATAGATTTCCTTTAAGTCATACCAAGATGGTCAAAGGTTTCAATGAGGAAAACAGACTAGGGAGGAAAGTGAACTACTACAGAAACGTTAATTGAATGCTGGGAACATAATAGCACCTCAAAAATTTTTATAGCTAATACACCAATCAAATTAGTTGGTACCAATTTTTGTAGATACTGGGTACTGCTGGGGTACAGCTTTTGCCTGGCAAGTGTGAGGCTCTAAGTTCAATAGCCACATAAAAAGATGCAGGGAAGAGATCCGTGTGCATATATGTGTGATGTACTAATTTCAGCATCAGCATGGCTACAGTTCAAACCTAGAACAGTGGTTTTTACAGACCTAGAACAGTGGTTTTTACAGTCTGATTTTAGATGTCAAAGACGGGGGGCTCAAATTGGACAGTTGCAGATTAACATTTTGGGGGTGGAGGTGGGGAAGACACTTTAGACTACTGTGGACAAGGGTAAAGTTTGAAGTCATTTAATTAAAAGACCAAGTGGTAAGAAGCTCGTTTGTTACAGTACATTACATATGGCTCTTATACAGAGTGAAACAGACACCAGGAGTCAAGTGCTCACACCAGCACCCAGCTCAGGTGAGCAGAGAAGCCAGGCTTTACCTGCTGGCACCGAGACTAACTCACATGCAGAGCGGTCTTTGATAAAATGTTCATGTGAGATTTAAAGCTTGCCAATCAGCATTAAAGTGGGGTAATGGTAAGGTTTTAAAGTGTCTGTGGTATTTGTGATCAACATACAAATGGAAATTGGCTGACGGGAAAGAATATTTTTGAATTCCTGGATGACAGCTACTTTGTCCCTTCACCCCCAAAGCAAATATATAAGGCATCGTTTCCTAACTGCTGATTACAATGTCAGCAGCAATTTTAAGACAATGCTTTTTACTATATTAAATACCACAAAAAATGGGACAGTTGAGATCAAGGCTCGGTATGTATGCTCTCAGGTGCAAGAGCAGCCTTGCTTTTCTCCCCACCTAGAGCTCTTAGCAGTGCCTTTAAGACAGCTTTAAATGAAAAGCTGGCTCCCAGGGTGAGCACAGGACTGCAGTACTTTACTATTCTTTGGGGGATTTCAGATTAGTGTCATCTTTAATTACAAATGAGATCATCTTCATTGTCACTTGCACCGCTATGTTTCTAAACTCATCTAAGAGAGATTTGAAATAAATACAGCATCTGAAGGATTCTCCCATAGATGGGTTTAAAACACAGAAGGCTTTCTACGCATAAGGTGCTGTAATGTCAAGTTCCTGGCAACGATGCCTCGTTTTTTCATACGACAGTTTGGACAGGAGTCACACACTGTGCGGGAGAGCTGGCTCTCTCTGAAGAGGAGGTTGAGCGGTTGGAAATTTCTCTCTGAAGTTCCTCTACTTTTCTTTGAAGCTCTGCTCTTTTGGCAAGAAGTTCTTTGTATCTGCTGTGGATAGGTTCCTGCAAGAGCAAACAGAATCACTGCAACAGGAATCCAGGCAAACTTGAGGTCTTAACCTTCCCTGAGCTTTGTGGTATTGCCTGTTTAAGCAGCCGGACAGCCCCACCTCAGGTTCTTAGTGGAATAAACCTGTGCTTTGTTGTCACCTCTGCTTGATCTTTCAGTGACTTCACATGTCCCTGGAAGATGCTACTTTATACATATCATTTAGTTAAAACTCTTGAAGGACTATGGACCTGCAGTTTTTAGGCTTTTATAAAGTTATTTTCTTCTATACTGAAAGACCACACCACACAGAAAGATGTGTGCAATTGGGAAAGTCTTGTAACTAAGGACAGAGTGGGAAGTTTTGAGTGTGACAAACCTAGTGGGGTCATACTGTATATTGTACATGTGTACCTGTGGTTTCATCCGGGGGTTCCACCTTATATAATAGCCCACCCAGAGCTCTAGGTGGCGCATGCTGGCTACTGGGTAAAGGACATGATTGGAGTAGCTCCCAAAAAGAGGATTAGTGAAGTCTTCCAGCTGGCTGTTTATATAGGACCACAGTGACACTGTCTTCTTAGGAAGATTCTGCAAGAGGGAAAGAGTGGTAAAGATCCCCTCCCACATCAGCCATTTAGACCTTAGGTGAGACCTGTGTAGGGTTGTGGATTGTAAAAATTAAAAATAGAGAATGCTGGAAATAGGATCAGGATTCATCCACATGGGTAGATCCAAACCTTAGCTTCAAGGCACCCTCTCCTGTTCTCCCCATACACATGTACCACACATTTTTCCACGGACAAAAGAAGCATGCTCCACATGATTAAGTCAGTATTATTTATAACAGCCAAAATAAAGAACAACCCAAAGGACCCCCAACTGATGGGACATACACAATGGAAGATTGACCATTAAGAGGAAGTGCGTGGTATGACATAAATGTTGGGTAGTAATGAAAGGAACCAGACGCAAAGGTCACGTTGTGAGTGATCCCATTTAAATGAACTAGTCAACGTTTATATGAATGACTCCATTTAAACAAAGTGTTCACAAGTGGCCATCCATAGTGAAACCTAGTACTGCCCAAACCTGGGAGAACACGGACTAGCAGTTGTAGGATAATTTCGGTGTGATGAAAAATGCTCTAAATTAAATGGTGATGGCCCACAATTCTGTGGTTATACCATTGTATTGTCACTTTAAAGGCAAATTTTTTATTTAAATTTTATGATTTAAGACTTTTATCAAGGGTAGTTTCTCAAAAAACTGACTAATTAGAATACTGCTGTGGTATTTGTGACTATAGCCCACAATATACTGAAAGCCTACCAATGCATAGAAATATATTCACTATCAAGTATAACACCTGCAAAGTAGGCTCTTGGAAGAATTTATCTCCCTGTGTTACAGAAACAAGTGAACTCAGATGTCAGTGAGTCTAATGCCTGACCCTGGTAGTAAGGCTTTTCAGTGTGAGTGCTCTCCCAGAATAACCTGCTTTCTGACAAAGCTTTCAGAATGACAGCTGACATGCATGAGGGTCTACCAATACCACTAGGAGTGACACCTTTACAGAGAGTGGTTCTTTTGTTTTGCTATAGTAGCAGACTTGAACGCAGCGCTGACCCTGTATGTACTTCTCTAGCATCCTCTCTACACTTTCCTTCAAATTATTTTGAGATGATATGTGGTTTAATGGGCTGGATTCAGACTGTGATCCCTCAACCTTAGCCTCTGGAATATCTGGGGATATAAGTGTGATCCGTTATCCCTAGTTTGAGTTGAAATAATCAGTCCTTATCCACCTTGTGAGATACAATATAACAAACACATACCAAGTGAGAGTCAGAGATCATACTTTACCTCTTTTCCCCTCTGCTGTTCACTGTTACAGAGGAATGTCCCAAATAGACAGCTGTACAAGTGGTCCAGGATGGTAATGAGAAAATACTCATTGAATTCAAATGCGGTAGGGAACTGCAAATTGAGCACCACAAACTTGAGACGTTTTTCACGCACATTTATCCTGAGTAGATCTTTTATTATAGTATTTAGACATTTAAAACTACCTAAGCTATCGTGGCATTATCTGTTTTCCTTCCCAAGGTAAAGTCTCTCTCATGCAGTAAGTATTGAATGGTTTTGTGTTTGCTCTGCCTTGACACTATAATTGCCAGCCACTGATTTCTGACATGTAACAGTTCCAATGAGTCTGGCATTCTTTTAGTTTTCGACATGTCTTATTTCTAAGAATTAAAACTATCAAATGTGCCCAGCAAAGGCCATCAGCATATACACAGGAGTACCAGCGGTAAACTACAGCTGTGCAGATAACTTACTAGTCAACCTACCTGTTCTTAAAGTTCACGACTGGTAGCATTGGTGCAACTCCGAGTTCACCCTCAGTGGGTAATTTAATTTTTGGAGCCATTTTTGGAGGGCTGTCAAAGGAATTAAGGACTTCCCAGAGGTAGTAAAGGTTTAATTGAACCCAATCCTATTAATATCACAAAACCGTCCAAAACTTATTTGTAAATAAATCTATTAATTATGAGCTTTGTGTAAAACATTCTACAATGACCTAGGAAATACTGCCTTCATATTTTAGAGAAAGTCTCTGTTCAACCTAACTAAAAGCTATAGGGACATGTAGTTTACTGCTAAGCCTTCTTTAGATATGTGATTAACATATCTATGAGCTCCTTTCAACTTTTTGGGCCCCTTTCTTGATTTAGAATTATATCACATTTTTATACATCATGTTCCCATCCTACCCAAACAACACCCGAATCAGTTCTAACTCGCAGGTAATACCTGGTGACCTGGTTATGGGCTGGATTTTACCAATCCAGACAGCTGGGCCGTACCTTACTTGTCTTACTGGCATGTCTCCAGGGACAGAAACTGTGCCTAAAAGCTTAACCCTACTTCTGGCTAAGCCATTTTCAGACCCTACAACTCCGTATCCTATCATGAACCTTGCTAGACTGAGTCATTTACACAACTATTTCAAACAAGTCTGCTGCCTAAAGGCGGCTAAAGGGTTTCTAATAGCTCCATGATTGACAGGACCTAAGTCACCCCTGCCTTACACTTCTGCCCTAACACTTCTTCCTTTTAACATGGCTCAAAACAGTGCTTATTTTTGGCTGAAATTTGATGTAGTTTATTTGTTCATCTTCCTTAGCAAAGAAACAGAACTCTCAGTAAGCAAAGAACTTCATTTCAAAGGAGGAATACTTTTAATTTTTATCAGTGTCCTGTGCAAGATACCACTAGAATCCAAGTGTTTATTAATTGTTTATTAATACTGCCCTAAAAAACAAGTTTTAATACCCAACAATTACAACAGCTATTATCTCTGGGATTCTATCCAAGAATCATAAGCCAGTCAGGACCACTCTGAGCTTAGAGATGTGTGGGCAGGGTGTTAGCAGATGACGTGTTTTACCTGTCTTGTCATCTGCCAGACACAGTCAATGAACTGAAGGAAAACAGGTGATCTGTCTGCATCAGCATGGTTCTTATCGCCATGGCCAACTCTCTGAAGCAAAGACAAAGAAGTGTCACATGTAGGATATTTCACTTCTTAGATTGCTCTTTTCTCAAAGTATAATTTGGGCAGTACTTTTAATTTCTTCAGAACATCTTTTGAAAGTATTATAAAGTAAATACATCTTCACATATGCAAACTTCAGAAGACTACTTTAATAAATGAAACCTAGATTCTAAAACAGAGAAAGTCGTTAAGAGCCCAGATTTTTGTCTTAAAGATTTCACTTCTCTGTGGCAAGACATTTCTTATGGTCAGTCACTGGACAAAGGGCACCTAACTATATAGCACGAGTCTCAAGAACTTTCAGAAGTACTTGGATCTGCTCTTCACAGAAATGGGTTCCCACCCATGCAAGTGGAAAATCACAAAGCAGGGATCCATTCAAGAAGTTGGGGTATACAACTTCTCGGGCAGCTTTCAGTGTAAAAAGATACTGTCATAGTCCTAAGATGTTACTTTGGTTCACACTGCCCAGTGTGCAGTATTGGTACTCCTGGTCAAATGTGCCCTGCTGTTGGCTGTCAAACTGGGCAGTGGGGTGGGCCACAGCAGACTGTCTTCCATCTCGCTAGATGCTCACCACTGAAGGAAGAATGTCCAGTGTTCTCAGACAAGTATCATTGTTAGCAAAGCAGGGAAAATTAATGTTACTAAATAAACACTTTAATTAATGTGATAAAACCGAGAAGGTACACATTTCATCTGCTATTATCCTGTGCATCAGGATGAAACAAAATAACATTTTTAGCGTTAAGTATGGATCATAAGACTTGAGGATTTGAAGTTTTCCTTAAAGTGAAGTACAATGGACAGCATTTGTTGCTAATCATATGAAGATTAGCGTTTTAGTACACATTTGCCTTATCTACTTCTCTGATACAACCACATGCCTATGCCTCTCATAACAGTGGAACAAAATAACAGATCGGGAGGCTCTGTTTAACTGTGAGCTAGTATTTTCTGTGGAACAAAGGACAAAAAAATACCACCCCCCTGGATTTCACAACCTTTAAGACATTATATAAAGTAAATATCTGCTAAATTTTGACAGAGTTCAAAACATCCTTCAATTCTCCAAAAATGCTACTAAAGATACTGTCTACCTACATAGGAAAGGAAAAATCATTGTGTAGAGAAAACTGGGAAATGTAAGCTATTGGGAGAGATGCCTACCGTGCCTAATGTTATGTGACAGTTCACATTCAAAAGAGCCAACCAGTTTCAAGTGCCAGTTCCTTGGAGTTCCTTACAAATACTGTTAGTAAACCCTTCTAAAGACTAGGATTAAAGAGCATCCATGCAGACACCAAAACCCACATCCCTCAGTGACTTCTAGGCCTCTAATGTTCTGGCTTCTCCCTTAATTCAACTCTTGCCTTGTTCATCATCCATCCAATACCATGTAGAACAGAAGCCACTAACATCCCATTAATGAAGGTCACGAGCCCACGGCACAGTATGAGAAAGCAAAGGCGAAGAGCTTTCTCTTCAGGACATTACTGTTTTCCTAAATAACTGAGATAACTGTGGGCACCACACGTGTAGACAGCCTTAAGTAGCTAACATAGGCACACAGCTGGGACAGGAGAAAAAGAGCAAGGATGTGCATCCTGAAAAGCTTATAGGTGATGTAGGGACACAGCTCTGGCCAAGTACTGACGAATAACAACGAATGTTTCCCTTTGTCTCCAAAAGGAAGCAGGATGCCTCATTCCATCACCACGAAGAGATTCCAGCAGGGAGTCTAAGGGGGACCATGGCCTCAGGAAAGGGTATGAGCGTGCTTCTGGACATGTTAGTGAATCTGAGTACTAATTTGGTAGGTACACCTTAGCTGGTTGAGGTATAAACTTTGGATTCATGGCTAAACAAAAACTTTAATCCAACTAACACTCTCAAGACTTAATTTTGAAATTTACTGTAAAATCTGAGCCTAGTCCCAGTGGCACAGACAGGAAGCTAAGGCTGGAGGATCACAAGTAGAACTGTAAAGTAAATGTAGGCAAGACCCCCATGTCTCAGCACTTTAAGTGGTAGAGTGCTTGTCTAGACTATGTATCACCAGTTTTACGTAATAAATTTTGAATAGTACAGGGCTCAAAATTTTATCATGTCCAAGTTTATGGAAAGCATAAATAGGAAACTATATTTTGGTCCAAAGGAGTTAAATTGTAGTTAAACTTATTTTATTTTTACGTGTATAAGTGTATCTGCACATGAAGACTGACACCCAAGAGAGTCAGATCCTCTGGAATGACAGGCACTTGGGAGCCAGACCTGGGCTTGGAAATGAAATGAAATCCTTACAAGAGCAAGTGTTCTTAACCATTAAGACCCCAGATTTTTTTTTACATGATTACTTTAGTTCCAAATTACCTCAGGCATTGATCTATATTAGTAATACTAGTTTGTATAACTGAATTAGTATCTGTACCACTGTCATTCTTCTCACAATCCCACAGGGAAAGCTAGCAGTATTGTATAGCCTCATTTAGAGGGACAGCACCATGACTATTAGTGACAGTTTAATTTCTAGGCAGGGATCACAGAAGAGACAAGGTCAGACAACTAACAAATGCCCCACACTCTAACACTTTACCAAATATAGTACTCTTATGACTTCACTTGCTGAGTAAATGGCCAAATTTATACCTTGCACGAGATACATGTAAAAATTAAAAATGGAGGCTCAGGGTGGCTCAGTGAGAAAAGTATTTGCCACAAGAACATAAGACCTGAGTTTGGTCCAAATGCCTAAATAAAAGTTAGGCCCAATATGCATGCTGTAATCCCAGCATGGAGACTGAAATGGCAGCTCGCTTGGTTTGGCTGGCTAGCCGCCTACCCCAAATCTGGGGCCTCCCAAGGGTCAGTGAGGGATCATGTCTCTAAGTTAGAGTAAAGTAGAAAGTAACTGGGGAAGAAAACTAACCACCTCTGAGGTACACACAAATGCACAAGCCCACATGAGCACACAATGACCAAACCCAGTAAAATGAATTCTTACTCACTAGTTGGAATCGATGTCCAAAGCTTAGCCACTCTTTCTCCACAAGGACTTCAAATCCTCGTATGGTTCGATAGTATCCATCCAGCATGAGCATGGCCAGGGACGTGAGCTGAGCTGTGCGATCCCACCCATCACTGCAGTGCACCACCACAGACGTCTTCCCAGACTCCACCTTGTCAGCAATCCGAAGAGCCCCCGCAAGAATGAGCTGGAAACGAGTTTTACAATGAAAGTTAAAAAAAAAGTTAAGCACTTCTTAAAATAAACTAATACAGTTCTGTTAGATATATGACCTGCACAGATTGAGACTTCTGTCAGTCACAGGGAAAGAAGCATCAATCAACAATCAATACAAAGGAGGCAGGTGCCAAGGCTCATGCCTATAATCCCAGGAGTCTGAGGTTAAGGACTGCCTGGAACTTGTCTCAAAAACAGGCCAATAAATGAAGAACAGCATATTAAATGGACGGGAGTTGAGAACATAGAGAAGACTGGAATTGGATACAAGGTGGGAAGACTCAGAAGTGAAAGGCACACTATCATCTGGAGGATGGGGAGAATGCAGATGGATGGGAAAGAGGAAACAAGAAGCAGCCATTTCAGACCTGAGTGTGCAGTCATTGGCTCCACTACCCAGCAGGTCCTTCCCACTACGTTCCTTTCCAAGAGCCAAGGTAGACAGGGATGGAGGCTTTGACAGAGTAGCAGATACACACCTTGATGTGTTCCAGCCAGTGTGTAGATTCTAAGTTAGACAACCAGTGAGTTTCCTCAATGTTGGGGTACACAATCTCCTTAAGCTTCCGTAAGGATTCTCTCATAACATGGATATTATGAATGTCCAGGAAAACGAGTTCTGCATTTTGATAAGCGTCTTCACTTTCATAACCTCCGCCCTTTGCCTAGAAAAGGGCACACATCACAGAAAGTCATAAGAGTGCATAACCATCTTTATCCATTACAAAGTTCTATCCTAAAGTGTACAGCATAAGAAGAGCCCTGCTATACATAAGGAGACCCTGTGGGGAGCATGAGTAGCTCAGGCCACTTGGAATAAACACAGGAGCCTCCCACTGTTTCTGACAAGAGCCGTGCTAAGCCTATGTGGCCAGCACATCAGCATTGTAAAGACGTCCCGTGCCTATCAATCCTATCTACAACCTAGCAAACATTTCCTTCAGATTTACTGAAATAATCAATTAAAATTCCATATAAATAATCCAAGCTGCTCTTTACATCATTTCACATTTAATTAGAAGACAAAACTTCTTATAGCCATAATGATTTCCAAGTTAGTGTCCGGTTGCTGTGACAAAATTTTCAAGGAAGGATTCATCTGAGGAGGATAACTTCACTTCCAGTTCCAGTTTTACTGGCAGGTCCCACATTTCTGAAGTGGGATGCTCACCGTGGGAAAGAGCATGGCAGAAGAAAACCATTCTCCTGTGTCAGCCAGGGTGAGGAGAAGAGGAGGGCAGAGGGGGCGCTCCAAGCAGCTTGACCCCCCAGCCCAGCGCCATGCTCTATACTCCACAACTTTCCAAAATCTAAAGTCTGACTCAAATACATTAACCTACTGTCAAGTCAGAACTTTGATTTCTCAAAATGCCCTCATGGACACACTAGCCTTCTTTCCAGTTAAGTGACAAGATTAGCAGCAATCATAGTTTGCTTACACTATAAGCAGCTAATTCATCTTAAATTTTAAAAAGTATAAGAGAACCCCACTGACATTACTCTCTTCAAATGTATAAAAAAGAAAATATATGCTTTTCAAAACAAACTGTTGTAGGGAAAGACGAACTAATTTCCTCAAGTTAATATTACATTTTATGTTAAAAATCTTGTCTTTCCTAACTCATACATAATCACGCTTTGTAGAGCCTTAGCAGAACAAATGAGCACACTAGAGCAACTACACTAACATGACCCTGACTATGATGCCTCTGAATTCTGCTCCAAACTAATTTTAGAAACTGGACAGATGTCTAATCTACAGAGTAATGTATATTCAAGACTGTCACAGAACTTAATGTCAAATGTCAGTAGTACTTGTTAATGACAATTTGTGAAGAGCACAGACCGATGTGAGGGTTTTATATGGTATGCCACCCATAGGCTGTGTGTGGTATGCCTGCTCCCTGGCTGATATCTGGAAGATTGCTGGAGGATGTTTACAACGGGAGGCTCATTAGGGGAAGCAGGTCTCTCACAATGCCTCTCAGGAACTGGCATGTGCTCACAGCAGCACTTACGTTTCAGGATATAAAAAGTCACTAACAGCAACTCTCACACTCTGGTCAGAGAAACTTGCAAAGCAATTTGGTTGCAACAAATCCCAGAAGATGCAGAAACTACTATGCAAGCCCAGCACAGAGACAGGAAACGCTGGGGTCCTCATCATGGCTGTAGTTACTTTATAAACCCACTACAGAAGCAGGATGGAAGTAATAAAGAACCCACAGCCGCGACGAGCTGTGAACACACTAAGAGATCAGTCTCCACTAAGTATTGTTTTTAAGTCGACTAGATGATAAACCAAAAAGCATGACAGTCATTTAAAACTGGTTTCAGTGATTAGCTGAACGACTGAGTCAAGATACCAAGCATAGGGCAGTGTGGGGAAGACTGCCAAAAGCCCCAGGGTTGGCTGCCATCAGTGAATGGGAAGCAACAGTGCAATGGCTATAACGACCTCAACCCAAACTAGGCAAAGTGACTCGTATCCAAGGACCAGCAGCAGCCACAGAACAAACGGAACCTAAATCTGAATGAACCCCAGGCTCATCTCAGGTTTGGGGATAAAATAAAAACAATCCACACTATGATGTGGTCAGGTAACATGGAAGGAAAAGGCTGGACAGGCAAGAGGAGCCCAGAGATAAGACTCCTAAGCCACTGAACATGGTTTTCTGTGACACAAAGATTGTGTGAGGACTGCAGGGCAAACAGAGTGGTGCCTCCAATGGGGTCCTGGCTGCAGGAGCAGTTACAACAGTAATGCACCTGGCTGTGAAAACGTCAACAGAGCACGTGTGTGGTGCTAAAGATTTTTCCAGAATGGGGGTGGGGGTGCGGTCAAACACAAGATCATCAACGCTTTGCCCTACCATAGTTGCTGCCTTCTAGTCCTTTTTCCTCAGACACAGCTAAATCTAACTCCTGCTTTTACTCAATGCACAGATTTTAGAGAGGAAAATCAGCACTTGCTGGAGAATTCATTTGACTTCTTGGCTATAAGGGTCATTCACATATCACATTCTATAAAATATCAAGAAGGATAACGTAAACAAAGAAGGTTGTTGGTGTTCAGTGGTGTAAAGAAAAAACCATGACGAAGCATGGGT
This sequence comes from Rattus rattus, assembly GCF_011064425.1. Taxonomy (NCBI): domain Eukaryota; kingdom Metazoa; phylum Chordata; class Mammalia; order Rodentia; family Muridae; genus Rattus; species Rattus rattus. The sequence continues at coordinate 9,648,364 of NC_046161.1, read as the reverse complement.
GACACTTGTTTGACATTTGTGGTACAAATGTAGTTCAAATGATACATAGTTTTAGGAGTCTGCTTTGGAAAACTGCAACTTTTGGCATTCAAATTAATAAATACTCTTTGAAAGAATTCTGCGTTACAAATCTTTTCAGACGAACTTGGAGTTTTATCCTCAATAAAACCTATCAGTTTGACTGACAAGAAAGATGATAAAATAACCATACTATACAGACTGTAAGGACTCTGGATGTCATGATCCTCCCTCGTCTCCCCTAAAAGAACACCTGGGACTCACACGGCCCTCTTGAAACCTATGCAGATGCAGAATGAGGAACATTCCCATAAGCTAAGAATAATCACTCAAGCGCCACTCACAGCAGGAGGACAAAAAAGGTCAACATACACTTCAGAGTGACTAGCCATCACATTAAGGTGACATAAATTTTCATTGATGTAATACAACTACACAGGTCTGGAAGTAAAAGCAAAATTTAATGATGCTAGAGGTTCTGGGGTGTGTTAAAGCATTTTGTCATTTGCTTAGCTAACCCCATTAACTAATTTTTCTTTAATACAGATGAAATAGTCTTTGAAAGGCTTAAAAATGAACTTAAGCACTCATCAACTCAGCACAATGTGATGCCCATCACTACCTCCTTAGGTCTGACCACTTCTTTACAAGGCTACTATACAGACAGGTTCAGCTGCCTTGAGTAACACGAGACTAGTGACAACTGATTACTAAAGAAAACCTCACCTTATTGGCAACAGCATTGACACTTGGCCGAGCATCAAATATAAATATTTTGTGAGACTGGGCATTGGAGTCCATGATGGCCTGAAGATACTTCTCGTCCTCTTTGCTGCGCTTCCCACTCACTCCAACCATGGGCTGGCTGCAGCGAGTGACTGTGGCCTGACTTTCAGGATGAATCCATGATAAAACCTGAAAGAAAGAACATGGTCACATATACCTACTGTGTCCCTGCTTCCAAGCCTCCTAGAGAGCAGTCTCTATACGGATGCCTGGCAAAACAGGCTCAGGGCCCTTCAGGGTACGAGGAAAACCCTTATTTCTAGCCAACTCTGCTTTACAGAGATTTACCTAATTCCTAATCAGACACTTCTCAAACTCATTGATCACTAAACAGAGCTAAATAAACTGCTTCATTTGTTTATTACTGTATCAGCAAAACTGTAAAGTCCTCAGTATCTACATTTGCAACTAAAACTATTTCATCTGCTCTTTTAAGATAGTTATATATGATACATTTGTAAGGTTTCCTACTTTCTTGCACTCAGTGGGGGAAAAGGACTAACTGTCCTTTTCATCATAACTAAAGAATACACAAGATACAGAATGGTAACCAGTACACAGAGCTAATGGCTGAGTTCCGAGCTAGCAATACTGTTTTACCTTCACCCTTTAACTTGGTATCCAGTACCCTCACATAGAGGCTACGGCTTATCCCCTGGATCCATGGAGAGGCCTACTCCGCCCACTTACTGGGATCCGGCCCCGGGACCTGAAGGATGCCACTCTCTTGAGTTCCTCATCAGGAATGTTTGCTGGCACGGCCAAGAGGGCAGGATATGTGTCACAGAGTTCATAGCGTTCATTGACCTTTGTTATTCTCCAGCTTTCATTTGGAATCCCCTACATATGACAAAGACACAAGACAACCTGTCAGTTAAAACTATGACTCTAGGTTAGTAGCCGCCTAAGCTACTTTCGCCTATCACTACTACCCACATCTTACAACTGTTCAAATAGTGACGGCCAGGGTTTTAGAAGACACATTTTAATATGGGGGTCTGCAGTCACGTGGCACCAGATGTAATATCAGTCAGCCTGTTAACTCATTAGACACTAACAGAGTAGTGAGCCTCTGCTAAGCATATCCGGGGAAGGGTGGGAAGAGAGCAGTACCTGCTCTCACAAGAGCTGTCTCAGGCAGTGATGAGACCGATCTGCTGCTGTGCAGACACAGTCTACGTCCTCTAAAGCTTTCTCTGGTCCCTAGCACTCTGTCAGCAAATGTTCTTACTCCACTTCCATTTCTGCAGGATATAATGACTGGCAAATAGTTACCAAGTGGCACACGTAACCGTACAACCAGGTCACACCACCCTCTAGCTCCCACTAACAACCTGCCAGCCAAACTTCTGCTTTAAAATAGTAAAAAGAAACCGATTACTACTACTACTACTACTAACTACTACTAACTACTACTACTACTACTACTACTACTACTACTGTCATTATGGAGAGGGCGGGAAGGGTAAGGCAGGTCCCATGGCCCACCTAGAGGCCAGAGGAGAGCTATGTGCAGCTGGCTTTCTGCTTCCATGTTGTGTGCATTGGGGGTTAAACTGCGGTCTACAGGCTTGTGTGCTGAACGTCATCTCACCAGCCCAGGGTAAATCTACTTCTTCTAGCTACCTTCAAGTCTCTGTGGGTTTGATGTTCTACAGTTACTCTATGTCTCCGTGTGAACTTTACAGTAATCTGACATTAACTCGTCATTCACTGTACAAACTGGTTATTTTTCATTAGTCAGACTAATACTAACTTACCTACTGAAACACAGTTTGCTTGTATCTTGTGAATTCAAATCCTACCTTCTACAACAATAACTGTTATCACGGACAGACTGCTTAACCTTCCCATGCCTCAGTTTACCCCTGCTATGCAGGTATTTAGTACCTTTACACCTTATGTTTACCACATGGTTTAGTAAATAAAACCAGTATGCAAAATGTTAGTAACATACAGAGCACACACTAAGCAAATTCTTCCCTTAGCCTCCCTCCCTCACTCACTCAGCAGACACAGTTTATGACACAGCAGGCATAGCTACATCCTGACATCATCAGTGAGAAAACTAGTCAGTACCTTCCCTACTCGAGCACAAGCAATAACAATACCAAAGAAATACCAGATGATTCCTTCAAAAAGACAGAAGAGCCTCAACTAAGAAAAACACATGTACCATTAATAAATACTCATCAAGTTTAAATGCATCAAAGTTGAGCAGAAAATATCTGAGATGCTATCAACAGTAATACATGTAAAAGGGAGATATAGTTCAGTAGTAGAGTGTCTGCCCAGCACATGTGAAACCATGAACTCAATCCCTACAGGCACACATGCAAACACCAAGTTACAATGGATACGTATTGACTAAGGTAAGTCGAATGCTGACCTTAGCACAAGGGGATGTATCTATCTATCCTCTGTGAAGAATGGACTCAAAACTTTGCAGAGGTAAATTAGAAGCAGTACCATTACTATTTTATATCATAAACTACAGGGTGCCCAAAATGAAAAAGCTGAATGAATACTATTATGACATAAGAACATTACAGTTTACACACACGGATCCCACTTTCATCTTCATACTAAGCAAAACACTTTTTTACACAAACTGATACTTATAAACTAGATAAAAATTCATAGAGGGTCACTAGTATATTCTCAAAAGCAACTCAAAGGAAATGAAAAGAAATCCACCAAACCAGATTAGCTTCCAGTTAAAACAAAAGGAAGAGACACTGAAAAAACTCCTTACCTTGATCGACTGTCTGTCATAAAATAGACAGACACAACAGAACACAAGAGCTGGACAGAAAAGCACATACCTGTCTTCTGTACTCTAGAAGGGGGTCATACAGTTTCCACCCATTTTCAGGGAATACTTCTTTATACTCAAAAGCAAAAAGAGGCTACAAAATAAACAGTAATTTAAAAACATTTAAGAGAGTAATGAATCAGAAATATGTCCCAAAAGTACTTCTGTTTTGATCTACTTATTTGTAAGAATAGTTTGTATTTAAATAGTTTGTTCTATGACTGAAATTACTATTTACAACACTAAATATCTTTATATGCTTTGAAAAGTAGAGAAAATCCAAAGACCAACTTATAAAATTTACCAATGCTAACACTAACCTTTTATATTTTATCCTTTAAATATTTTGGCACCTTTTATAGGTTTCACTCTAAGTAATAAATGACATCTCCAAGAAGGTACTTCCCAGCAGAAGTAACTGGTCCATCACTAGCCAGCAGCACCGAGTGGCTCTAAAGTCAGTACTGTGCTCTGATACTGAACAAGCTTTTCATACACTGCATGTAAGCTTTTTTAACATGTAACTAGGAAAAAACTATGGTGTTTAAAAGGATAACTGCAGCCCAGAGGAGAAATTCAGTGCACTGGCTCTGACAAGGGTTGAGTACAGCTGCCATGGGGGTGAATGACGCGCTATCATGCAGTTGAGAGAACCTCGCACAGCTAAAACACTGCTACACTAGGGACTGTCCCAGACTCCTAGTCACTGCCAGCTCCCTCCCAGGGAGACTTCCAACTCTAATGAAGACTACATAAGCTTTTATCCTAGAAATATCCTGATGAGAAATATTATATAAGCCAGCCTGTCTCAAATAAAGACACATAAACAAAATCGCTTGGTTACTGATGTGCCTACCATGTATAAAGCCCTGGGTTCAAGCTCCAGTTTGCTCCTCCTCCCAAGAAATCAACAGGTACTTATAGAGTGTCACATAGGGGACCTTAGGCACAAGATAGCCTCTAGCTAAGTGTCAAATCAGGAACATAAAAGGTAGCATCTGGACAACCTAGCTAGGTGTGTTCACACTAACAATTACAATATGGATTAGAGAGAAACATTACCAAGCCGTTAGACACAGGAAATGCATATTTCATTAGATTCTCAAATATTGATCTTCTTGTTCGCCCCTCTGGTTTATGAGCAAATCGTAAATTCCTGACATCCTAGAAAAGATATAGCATCTAATTAAATCATTTTCTTTCTGTTTAATGAACAAATGAGGTTACTTGGAAATGTTGGGTAAAGGGAAGATCTGCATTTATACAACAACAGCTCCTGCAAACAAAGAACAATGAACTGGGAGCAGAAGAAACCTAGCACACAGTACACGGCAGAGAATCTTCCTGGGCTCTCGGCTCGGCAGGCCAAAGGGGAAGAAAATGACCTAAGTACTGACAGAGGCCCACTATCAACATTTGTTCTTTTTGGGCAGATGGCTCAGTAGATAAAGTGCTTGTCTCACAAGCACAGGGCGTAGCTTACTTCCCAGAACCTAATTTTTAAAAATAAAAACCATAATCAGTCGTTATCATTTCTATCATGTACAGTGATCATCTTCTTACTTTTCTTCTTCCTAGGGCTCACTTCAAGTCTCCTCTGCTAGACAGGACTAGCCTGCCTTTACTTCCTCCTCCTCCACTGCAATGACACGCCTAGAGCTGGCTGTGCCCACCCAGACTCAGCCTGCACTGGGTCCTAGGAGCCCTCTGCATGTGTCCTCAGCCACTTCCCATGCTCAGGCACAGTGACATTAGAAGCCAAATTTATGCTGGCTTAGCACCTAGTAAAAACATTTGACATTAAAAATGATTTTGAAATATCCATTTTTATTTAAGTATTTTAACTTAGGCAAAAGTTGAATTTACTTTGTTATAGTCTCATCGTTGCTGAGATGAGGCTGTACCCTACTCTGTTACTCAGTACTGTACAATATAAAATAATATATTTATAAGAAACAGTTTTGTTGGGGTTGGGGATTTAGCTCGGTGGTAGAGCGCTTACCTAGCAAGCGCAAGGCCCTGGGTTCGGTCCCCAGCTCCAAAAAAAAAAAAAAAGAAAAGAAAAAAAAAAAAAAGAAACAGTTTTGTTTGTTTTTAATACTGACACTCCATTTTACAAGCAATTTTAGACTTCATTCCAGGGAAGAAAGACGACTGTATCCTTGGGAGCACCCCGAAATGACACTATGTGTCACACAGCACCCATCTAGCCAGCAGAGTCTGACCAGTGGCTTTACTCCTGACAGTAGTAGAACACTCCGGTAACGTGGAAAAACCACACACAGAGACAACACATGGTGTATTTTCAATACAAATAGCTTACTGCAAATCTGGGCCAAATGAGTAGCATCTGTACTCTTCTGTGCAAACACACATCTGTACACGGTGCCCTCCTGTACGTCTCTATGACTAGTAAAGACCCTCAGATCACCTCTTTGGTTAACTGCTCTCTAGCAAAGACCCAACTATAATGGTACAGATCCACAAAAGCAAAACAAAACAAAACAAAAAACCTTATCTACAATGAGTTCAAAAGCCAGCCTCCCTGAAACTTTATGTACTATTTCTTGCTAAAGAAATACCAAGAAGCAAGGTATACGATATACATGGATGAGAGCTAGTATACTCAGAACCTTGACATCGAGAAAATACTAGTGACTAAGTCAATAATTTTAACAGGAGATTCAACAAACTTTTAAGATGAACATATGCAAACACTCTGGATGATATATGCTGTTTCTTTTTCTTAGGGCACTGAGAGAATGCAACAGAAGTCATGCGGTCTAGAATTGAGATGTGCACAAGCCAGGTGGTGGCAGCACACACGTGGCAGGCAGAGGCAGGTGGATCTATGAGTCTGAGACCAGCCTGGTCTACAGAGCAAGTTCCAGAACAGAGACCTTATCCTAGAAAACAATAACAAAAAAAGAGATGTGCAAAGATGTTGATTAGGTCCTGGTATAAAATGCCATGTGATTTAACGGTGAGTAACACTCACTACCCTAAGAATACATTTTTAGTATGTAATCCACTTGGACCAGTTTCCAAGTAGAGGTTCTATTTAACAGCTCTAGAGCAAATACAACCATACCAAGATTGTAAAATTTACCTTGCACACCGTTTCCAGGCCATAAGAATTTTCACCACGGCTAGATGCACCACCGATTTTTTCTACTCTACTTATCACCCCAAGAGAAGCATCTAGAACAAACGGAGGGTCCTGCAAGATGAAAAGAAAACATACAACTTATAAAAAACTGCAAAGTGCTTGAATAACATGAACAGGACCATGGACACCTGCTTCCCCAAAATGTTAAAAGTCTTAACCAGAAATTCTTTAATCAAACATTATCCAGAAGTGAACTGGGAGTGGTGGAGCAACCTTTGCACCACGCACTTGGAGCCTGAGGCAGGAAGACTTCTGAGTTTGAGTCTAGCTTGGTCCCATAGCAAGTTACAGGACAGCTATGACTACACACTTAAGACTGTATGTCTCAGAAATAAATAAGTCAATTAACCAGAAGTAAGCAAACATACCAAACACACACACATATATAGACAAAAGCCTCACCCGTTCCATGCTCTTGAAATATAATCTGTAATTTGTGACAGTCAGTGTCCCTCGTACAGCACCAGTGAACGGACATATGTAAGTCACATCTTTGGCTGAAAAGACAAAATAGCCATAGTTTACTTGACACTATGTGCTGTTAAAAACAGATTACGCATTTTATAAAATTAATTTGACTGCTTGGCTAATTGTAACAAATCATAGAATAAATGGTGTAAAAAAATCCTTCAGAAGCTTAATCTAAACTTCCAACTTAATCTTAATCTAAGAACTATAGTATCCCTGGCTGTCCGGGAACTCATTTTGCAGATCAAACTGGCCTTGAACTCAGAGATCAGCCTGCTTCCGTTGAGATTAAAGGTGGGCACCACCACCAACTAGCTAATGCAGGGTTTTTCAATCTTAAAATATTATAAATTCCTTCCATGCCATTATTAGGGCAAAAGATCATATTCCCCCAAGGAAATGCAGGTCAAATCTTAAGAGCCACAAGGTTCTACAAATTTTCAAGGGGAGTTTGGAGGAGACAAAAACCTACACCATCTGTAAGACCCTAAAACTTCCTGACTGTGGTTTCATATCAATCAATTTGAAGGGCTGACTAGTTTGTATGGGATTTGAAATGAAACCAATCTTTTAACAGTTGTCCTAAACTCCATGTCAAACCCCCCAGGAAGTGTAAGGTACATTTTCTTAATCAATTTCCAATGTTTGTTTCATTTAGAAATTTCTGAAATTATTTAAGCCCATCACTATATAAAGACAGATTTTGTTTTCATTATGATCTTGTAACTTAATTTAAAAAGTTTTATCGTGTCATTGAAATGGTTCTGGATGACATCAGACCCAGTTTCTTCTTCAGGAAAAGCAAGTGGCATCCTTATCCCGCAGCCATTACAGGATGTCCTTCTTGTATTTCATTCCTAGGCATGGAGAGAAGGTGGATGCATATGCACTGTTCCAAAGTTGTAAGGGCTCTGCAAACACAGAGGCCCACACCAAGCGCCACTGCCCACACTGGTCTCTCGCTGGCCTCGGCTTTGTTCTACAGCCTCCCTCACTGCAGACAGAGAGAGCTTTAGCTGGCTCGACCAGGAAGAAGGGAGACTCTGAGTGGCCCGCAGAGCAGAGTGAAGGGCAGCAGCAGCCCAGACTGGTCACCCAGTGCTTCGTTCATGGAGAGCCTTCCCCTGTGTATGTGTGACTTAGCCTCCATCAGACGCGTGTGTATGTGAATATAAATGAAGACATTTTCTAACAGCTTTTAGATGAGAATTTAAATGTGCAGAAAAGTAAATGAACTGTTCAGCATTCCAGAACCAATAATTACTATAAGATGAACTCAGTTCTTTTGACTAAAAACTTTTTACCATGAACATTAGGCTATGTCTTAGCAAAGCTAAAGCACTAACATATCTGCTTAGTCTCTGACTCCTCATGAAGGCTGAGGTAACTAAAGCGTGGGAGTGCCAGGCCATAATACTCTGAGACAATAAACTCCCACGGCATGCATTTAAAGCTTCTACTACCACGTCTGCTTTTTATCACGTTTACTTATGTGTATGTGTATGTGGGCATGCATATGTTATGGCCACAACACGCATGAGATCTCTTCATCATTACTATGTCCACTTCACGTCATTCGTAGGTATCTGCACTAATATATTCAAATACCTCCATGTGCTGTATACATGAAGACAGTTATAACGAGGCAGAAGCAGAGGTGGCAACCCTGAGGTGGAATGTGGACAGAGAGTCTGAGCGTCCTCATTTGGGATGGGATGCGTGGATAGTTAGGCCTGGTTCCGAGATGGAGGCACTGGTTTACATGCAGGAAGGTGGAGGCTCAGGTTGAAACGCACATTTGTACTCATTTAACCCATATATGGGCAAACCTACTAATGAGATAGTAGGTTTCTTAACTGAAAAAATAAGCAATAAAGAAACCGGTTGTGGGTGACACCGCAGGGCATGGTGATACTAAAGGAAAGCAGCAAATAGAAGACTCTTGTAAGGCCACACACTATAATGGAAGCAGCCAGGGCGCTGATGGTAAAATACCAGAAAGAAACCAGTATGAGCTGGGCTGTGGTTTTATTAGCTAAGAAGCTCCCTGTGCTATAGTGTCCTCATCCACCAAAGCAAGCTACTGTCTCTCCCACAATATTACCCTAAAGATCACTATGGCACAACTCCCATCACTTAGCATCCACAGTGATAACGCATGAAAGATGGTGCTTACTTTACTTAGCTAAGAAACCACTCCCCAAATCTATGAATATCTGCTTTGTAAACAGCATGGCGAGAACACGAAGCACAGCTTTACTAATCACGAGCATTGCATAGGTCGCAAGCCTTGTCTGCACACAGATGCTTGCTCTGCAATGAACATCAAAGACGTCATCTGAAAGATAACCTGAACTTATTCCAGGAAGAAAGTTACAAAAATAGAAAATAAGATGCTGTACTTTAATAAAAATCGCTTGTATAATGTTTTTAGCTGGCCAACAACAGTGGCTGAATGAAGTGATTCACAATAATAAAACTCTTCTTCACAGAGCTCGGCAACAACTTAAGAAGAACAGCACTGAACCTGCATTCCCTACAGCCAGACAGGATCGCTGCCAACAGCTCTGGGTCTGGGCTGGCAGCACGCAGGCTGGAGGGAGAAGTCTTGCACTCTACAGGAGAATGAACGGACAGAAAGGAATGGAATGTAAACAGCATTACAGACCCATATCTTTGATGTTCTCTCCTGGAAGCAGGGCTGGTTCCTCCATTTCTGCTAATTTGTTTGCCTCCCTCAGGACCTAGATGGGGATATGTAACAAAGAAATACTCTGTATTCAAAGGCTATTTTTTCATTCAAATTTCATTCTAGACTGTTTACCTTTATTTGAAATTATAACCTTACTACACTAACTTTAAGTCAAATTATATAAACTGCAGTATTGCCACATACAATTTGAAATTGCAATTTTTCTAAAGTATTTTCTAAATGCCTAAAAATTAAAAAAATCTTACATTCACTAAAAACCTGCATATTTTCACAATAAATCCTAAATAGCATAAAAATAAAGTAAGTTTTAATCCTCAATTTCACAGGTGAGAAAAAAAGGTCCAAGTGGCAGTGAACTTACTTGGTTCCAGAGCTAAAAGAGTGCCCTGTGTCCCATCATAAGAGTAGGAAAGTCCCATAAGAGTAGGAAAGTCCAAAGCCCAGCCTGCTTCCAGTGAACCACTCCAAGGATGCAGAGCACATTTACAGTCAGTGACACTAGATCTTTGTGTAGACTTACTATTTAGAGAAGTCTTAAGTGATACCAATAACCTTATTAACAGGGAGTATCAAATTAAATCCTGACCTTGGGAAACATGTTCCACTTTTCTAAGAAGCAGATACAGAATCAAGGTCATGCTGTCAAGATACCTCCTACATAGCAATGTGTAGAAAGGTGCCAGTGTGGTCAGTGATTAACCCCACCCGCCAATCATGTGTCCTTCCTGGGGGGGGCGTGCACGCGCACGCGCGTGCGCGCTCACACACACACACACACACACACGTTTGTGCACATGCACAAATGACTCAGGGAACACTGCAGACGAGTGGGCATGGGGAATGCAGGAGATGAAAAGTGGGAAGGAACACTCTGGAAAGTTCTCCTGGACACGACATGGTCACTACAGGGGAAAACTCACTGTAGTTATATTTATTTGTATAAGAAAAAGTCACCAGAGAGTTAGGGCAGGGAACATGAAGTGAAGGATGACTTGTTGAAGTATTGGTGGGTAACAGGAACCAGGGTGGGAGGGTGTGTGTGTGTGTGTGTGTGTGTGTGTGTGTGTGTGTGTGTGTGCATGTGAGTGCATGCGTAAGAGGGTATGACCAAGACCCATTTTTTTTTTCTTTTTTCTTTTTTTCGGAGCTAGGGACCGAACTCAGGGCCTTGCGCTTGCTAGGCATGCGCTCTACCACTGAGTTAAATCCCCAACCCTAAGACCCATTTTTTATATGTTGAAGAATAAATCAAAGAAGAAGAGAAAAAGGGGAAACAGGATCCTTTGGAAAAAACAGACTACAATATTATGACTAGGGCACAGGGCAGGGTACTGGATGAGTATCTCACGATGCATAAAGAACTTTCAAACATCACCAAGGTGTGAGACCTTATGAAAGACCTTCCCAGTGGGAGTCTCTACAGTGAGAGCACAGTCACTCTAAAATGTGCATTATAGGCCCACAATGAAGTAAATAGTGAGGTAAGTAATTCAACAAGGGAAGGAAGAGAAAAACATCTCACATTAATAATACCAAAAAATATACACAAATGTTCCGCCCTCAAGGATGGGCTGTATGTAATAACTTCTTTCTGAAGACTGAACATAAGGAGACAGAATATTCTACATTAGATAAACTGAACTCCTCAAGCGGTTAAGTAGTCAGGTGCTCGCTAGGGTGACAGATTGTCACCTTGACAAGGCTGAGGATATAGCACTTCATCTGTGAGGTCTTCCCACTACCTGCAACCCCAGTTTGACAATGAGTAAAGTGGTACACATTCCACAGAACACTGGGTCAGCTTCTTCAGACTGAGAATCAATGGGAGCAAGAGTCTTAGAACTGTGACAGTAATGGAATGCCTTATTGACACCACTGTCAGATGTTCTGGGTAAGTTCTGGGAGCAGAGAGAACAGAGTGACACTATGGAGATATCAATCAAAGGCAGACTTCAGCAATGGGAGTAAGTACTGCTTCACTACATGTCACACACACACACACACACACACACACACTCACACACTATACTATACTATACTATACTATACTATACTATACTATACTATACTATACTATACTATACTGCAGTAGTCTAACTATACTAATAACATAAGACACTATGTATGACCTATACAGGAACTCTTCACTAACAGTTAAGCAGCTTTTCTTTAACTTTAAACCGATCTAAAATTAAGCTGACCTAAGAAGAATAGTAAATAATAACATTTCACGTTATTGATGAACACCCTGGCTTCATTACGTGTGAGTATGAGCCAGTCCCTTACTATTTATGGCAGATAGAGTATCCTAAGACAAGGAGAGAAGCCTCTATGCCAAGGTCCTCAACCTTCCTAATGGTGTGACCCTTTAATACAGTTCTTCATAGTGCGGTGACCCCCAACCATAGAGTTAATTTTGCTGCTACTTTGTAACTGTAATTTTGCTACTGTCATGAATCACAATGTAAATGCTTTTGGGGACAAGTTTGCCAAAGGAGTCGCAACCCACAGGTTGAGGCTGCTTTATACAGCAATGGTGACAATAGAGGTAAAATTTGTTTTTAACTAAAAAACTACACTTTGAACCAATTCTGGTTTTAAGTAGAAAGATCTGACCACATGTAGACCCAAACAGTTTAAAATTAAGCTTATGCCCTACTTTATTTTGATTAACCCAATAATAGACAAAAATAGATATGAAGCATGTATGTGTTAGTGTTAATAAGGAGAGCAGTAAGACTTACACCCACTGTTACTAGCACCAAGTAAAACCTGAATGCATGTGCTCTTCCGATGCTAACCAGGACACTGTAATAGCGAATGCACGCAAGCATGCACACACACACACACACGCACGCACAGATTATGAACATAAGCGCTGAGGCTGGAGACAGGCCTTTAATCCAGTGTTACACAAAAGATAACAAGTGTATTAGAACCTTTATAGATCCCTAACCTGTCTTCATGTAGTTGTTAAAAAGATAATAGTCTCAACAATTCTCAACAGCAAGAACTTCATTACTGAAGATATTTATATTCTCCACCATGGCTGAATAAAACCAGGAAGAATATGCTGCAGACATTTGAACCTAGACTTCCCATCTTTCAGAATCTTGAAAATGAATGTCTGCTGTCTAAAAAGAAATCCTGAGGAAAGGGTAGAATTAAAAACATACAAAAAAAAATGCATTCTTCCATCACCTATGGGTAAGTGGTTAAAGAAAAGCAGATGAGTCCACAGATGTACTGTGCTTCAGTGCTTCACTGATGTGGTAACTTTGTAGAGATAAGACATGAATGCTGGAACACTTTTAAAAGGCCCCGCAGTGTGCAGGAGTGATCCATCACCGAGGACTTATGTGACTTCCCTACAGAATCAGGTTCAACAGGATAGAACACTGGTGTGGTGGCTAACCATGGCTGTCAACTTGACTATCTGGCATCAACTAAAACCCAATCGGTGGGCACTCCTGTGAGGGGCTTTCTTGACTAGGTCATTGGAAGTGGGAAGTCCTACCCCTTTATCTGAGCCACACCTTCTGGTGGCCGTGTGCACAAAAGGACAGGGAAGAAAGAAGCTTCTGCTTTTTGCCTGCTTGTCCTCACTCTTACTGTCAAGTTCATCTACTCTGCTGATGAGACATTCTTTCACTGTTGATAAAATCTACTTCTTCCAGATACTAACGCAGACTGAAGAAAGCCGTTCCCCACAAGCTCTCTGGCACTGCAGCACCAGATCGAGACTGCTGAAGACATCCAGCCTCACAGACTGCATAGCTACCACATTCTGTGCCTTTCCATCAGGACTGCTAGGACCACAGCCTGTAAGACACGCTCATATTTTTCATCCTATCAATTCTGTTCCTTTAGAGAACCCTGACTAATGCAACTGGCAATACAGAAAGGACAGTACAGTATTAGCTATGAGACTATGGACATATTAGAGTAACGGTTGGCTATAGTACATTTTCAATGTATGTTAACTATTTATTCCCTGTTACTACAGAATTATTCAGGAAAAATCATATCACAAAAGAAATGTCTCAAAATACTTAAACATATTAACTTAAGGAATGAATCATTCAATTTTAAAATAGTAAGTAAACATTAAAATTTACTGGCCTTGTCTAGAACAGCGTCTTAGTTAGGGTTTTACTGCTGTTAATAGACACCATGACCAAGGCAACTCTTATAAGGACAACATTTAATTGGGGCTGGCTTATAGGTTCAGGGGTTCAGTTCATTATCAAGGTGGGAGCACGGCAACACTCAGGCAGGCCTGGTGCAAGAAGAGCTCAGAGTTCTACACCTTCATCTAAAGGCTGCTAGTGGAAGACTGGCTTCCAGGCAGCTGGGTCATCCCACAGTGACACACCTACTCCAACAGAGCCACACCTTCTAATAGTGTGATTCCGTGGGCCTAGCACATACAAACCATCACAAATAACGAGTGTGGGATTTGAGAATTTTCTGTTCTCACCTACTTCATTATTACAGGTTCTACCGATAGTGCTGGAAAGAAACTGAACAGTATAGATAAAACATACATACCCTCAGATCAGGAGAGAAGTTGTCTGCAGAGGTTGAAATAGAATCTGATGATATAGCAGAAACTGATTTGGTATGAACCGAGTTCTCTGAATGAGAAGTGGAAGCACTACAAAAGATAAAAACACAGCATGTTTGGAAAATGGGGCTTTACAGACCAGTTTTAAATGTCTGATTTATAACTCCAATAGTTATAGCAACTTGCATTGTCAGCAGATTCTGGGTTGCCTCTTCAATGACTTCTAGGAAGACAGAAAAATTGCAGACTCCATTCTTTAAGAGTTAAATATGCTTACTACTCAAGTCTGAATATACTCTTCCAGTACCCAAAAACATAATTTGGATGCACCCCTTCCTTTTATCCATTTATCCATGCACTCATCTATTCATTCATCTAAGGGACGTCTGTGGAGAGTGGCTGGTGAGACGGACGGCTCAGCAAACAGGTCCAATAGGAAAACTAAGGGCATTTGTGGCTGATGTAGCCGTGAATTTATGAGGGAAGAGATCTGTTTTACAGCAATGGGAAACACGGATCAGCATTCCTCCAACTTGAGAGACAAAGCATAAAATGAAGGATGCTCCTGATGAATGCATTATAAAATGCTATCAAGAACAGTCTGAGACTGTCCAAACTGACTATAAACCAGAGACAGCAGAGATTAATGCTCCAACTTTATTTGGGGGAGCCACTGCTGAAAAACCACCAATGGCCTCACCACCGAGATGGTAGACTGACCAACCAGTTTGGGTAGGGCAAAAACCTATGACAAAAGAAAATGTACAGGCATTGGAACAAGTAGTCCAAGAGCAACTAGAGGATCAACACAGCCCTTAGAACTCTCCTGTATTTGTCATTAAAAAGAAATCTGTCAAATGGAGAATGTTGAGGGACCTAAAAACAATTAGTAAAATCATTGCAGCTTGGAATCTCATGGCCTTCCTTGTTACCCAAGGAATGGTCTATGATAGAGACTGGTTTGAAAGATGCTTTCTCACAATTCCTCCACAGGAACAAGCAGATAAAGGTGCCTTCACAGTGGCCACTATGCCAACCAAAAGGTACCACTGGAGAGTCTTGCCACAAGAAATGCTGAATAGTCCTACCTTATAACAATATTTGGTGTAATAGCCATTAGAAATAATTTGTAAGTAGTTTCCTCAATCCATAATTTACCACATGTATGATATCTCACTGGCTGATTCAGATATAAATACCTTTAGAAAAATGTTTAATGAAATAAAGAGAATTTTGCCTTGCTGGGGATTACAAATTGCTCCTAAAAAGAATACAAAGAGGAGATCCTATTAATTACCTAGGGTGTAAAATAAATCTATAAAAGATCTGACTACAGATGGTACAAATCAGGAGAGACTAATTATGGACCCTCGATGATTTTCAAAAATTGTTGGGAGACATTAATTGGTTAAGGTCCACAAATGAATTAACTACTCAAGAGCTAAGTAATTTATTTCAAATCTTACAAAGTGAGAAAAACCTAAATAGTCCAGGAAAATTATCAGCTGAAAAAGAATTGGCTCTGGTAAGAAATTACAAGATGAACATGTAGATCATCTTGATCCAAAGATGTCCTATAATAGTAATTTTGCTTTCTAGTCATTCTCCCACAGGAATTTTTATGCACACAGAAATTTATATCTTAAAATGTATATTTTTAGCACACAAATAGAATAAAAAATTAAAAACCTATTCAGGTTTCTGAATTGATTCTGAAAGGAAAAATGAGACTTGGTCAATTACCTGGAATAGATCTGGTTGAGACTGTGGTACCTTTTACTAATGTTGATTGCCTCATTATGGGCAGAAATGAATGCTGGCAAAGAGCCTGCAGTAATTTGGGGGGTGGGTGGGTGTGTGTGCAAACAACTGCAATTTATATAAAGAACTAATTGGCTCCTCCCTCATATAATAAAGGGATTACAATTTCTGGAGTCCCTACATTTTATAGTGATGCAAATAAATCAGGAAAAGCGGGTTATCGGTCAGAAAAAAAGCAAGTAAAGTGGCTCAGGGACCTTACGAGTCAGTTCAACCATCAGAGTAATATGAGTTCTTATGGTATTATTAGATTTTGCAGATTCTCTTAATATAGTAACTGACTCATAATATGCAGAAAGAATTGTTTTGCATACAGAAACTGCTGAACTTATTAAGGATGATTCCAAATTAACTTCACTATTTATTCAACTACAAGTTATAGGAATTAGAAGTCACCCACTGTATATAACACATATCAGATCACATATGGGCCAACCAGACCCTCTAGCACAAAGCAATAATGAAATTGAAGCATCAGGACTTCATGAGAAACACCATGTTAACAGCAAAGATTTAAAAAGGATTTTACTATCACTTGACAACAAGCCAAGGAAATTATAAGGAAATATCCTACTTGTTTATGTAACACAGCTCTATGACATGAGGGAGTAATCAAAAGCACACCCAAGGAATTTGCCAAGTGGATGTGCTTCATTTTGCAGAGTTTGGAAAATTCAAGGATGTGCACCATACCATAGACACATCTCAGGATTTCGATGGGCAACTGCTTTATGTTCTGAAAAACCTGAGTCAGTAATTACGCATTATCACAAGTTGTGGCAATTATGGCAATGCCTATACAAATGAAGACTGACAACGATCCAGCATGTCTCTAGTAAAATGAAACCATTTTACACATTATAATATAAAGCAGGTATACCACACAATCCGACAGAACAAGCAGCTGTGGAGAGATCCAATTATGCTTTAAGATGCTAACCAACAAAGAGAATAACGAACCCCGCAGAGATAATTGCACAGGGCTTTATGAACTTAACATTTTTTGAATGTGAGTAGAAAAAAAAAAAAAAAAAAGCAACAGCTGCTGAGACACTGGATTGTGGAAAAAACTGATGAAGCAAATCAGGGATGTCCCAACCTCAGAATGGAAGGCAAGAAGTGTGTTATACTGGGGAAGGGGGTTTGTGTTTGTTTCTACAGGAACAGAAAAACTGAATTCCTTTCAAAACAATAAAAATCAGATTTGACAGGTTGAGACTTCTGAAGATCTTGGCTGCAGACAGAAAGAAAGAAATCAGAAAGACCAACAAAGCAAGTAACTTATATACTGATCCCTCTGCACGGGGACAGTTCTGAGACTGGCTGAGATATAAAACTGTCTCCAGGCAGGACGTCAACTATGCAGAGTCAATGAATCTCATTGGCTCAAGAGTCCTCATGACTTACTACTACATGCCGTCCTTGGTTATACAGTCCAAACTAACAGATAAAGAAACACAGATGCCTTACCTGCTCAAACAGGGAGCAAAGAACCATCTTTGGCTGAGCTGTACACATCGCACATTCCATACACAGGACAGACAGTAGAGTATGTTCTCAAGGATGCCAAATATACATGGGCTGGATATTATTAATATAAATCTTACCTGATAGTTTTCATAATTATTATTATTGTTTATAGCTTGTTATTAGAAAAAAGTCCTTTTCTCTCCTGAGAGACACACCCAGGATACAACAAATACAGAGGCGAATGCCAGCAGCAAACCACTGAACTGAGAACGGGACCCCCGTTGAAGGAATCAGAGAAAGGACTGGAAGAGCTTGAAGGGGCTCGAGACCCCATATGAACAACAATGCCAAGCAACCAGAGCTTCCAGGGACTAAGCCACTACCCAAAGACTATACATGGACTGACCCTGGACTCTGACCTCATAGGTAGCAATGAATATCCTAGTAAGAGCACCAGTGGAAGGGGAAGCCCTTGGTCCTGCCAAGACTGAACCCCAGTGAATGGGATTGTTGGGGGAGAGTGGGGAGGGAAGCCCAGATAGAAGGGGAGGGGGAGGGGTTAGGGGAGTGTTGGCCTGGAAATCAGGAAGGGGAATAACGAAATGTAAATAAGAAATACTCAAGTTAATAAAGATTAAAAAAAAGTCTTTTGTTAGACTAAAAGGGGGAAATGTTGGCATGTTGTTGTACACTGTATAAAGATTACCCTTGTATTATTCAAATGCTGATCTCTATGGCCCTATATCTGGTTGCAGTCCAGAAATGGCATTGTAATGATTATCCTAAGAATCTCCTGTTTCAATGTTATGGAAGCATTGCTCCCCAATTACCTCTGATTGGTTAAAAAAAAAAAGTTGATGAGCCAATGACTGGGCAGATGAGATAAGAGGGCTTAGACTTCTGATCCCAGCCAGGGAAAGGGCAGAGGGATAGAGAAGATTCACAAGGTGAGGGATCAGAAGTCACAATGAGAACACACATGCAACAGAGAGAGGCAGAGCAATTCTAAATGCAGGTATTGGGAACTTTGGCTGGGAGTCACTAGATTAGATTAGAGGATTGGAATAGATTAATACCTCCTGATTCAAGTGTGATCAGGAGGGTAACTTGGCCCAGGCCTGCCCTAAGCTCCTCAGGCTACCCCAGCCATGTCCAAGTGCCTTCAAGAGTGAACACTGGGCTGTTAACTTGCCCCATGTCCTCATAGCACAGGGACATCAGACTCAGATCACCCTCCAGCCTACCTTTTAGGCCTAGCCATGGCCAACTGAACAGGTCGGGGCTCCCTTGGCTTGACCATTGTCATCTGAGTAGGCATTATGTGACCCATCTCCTCCTTCTTGAACACCAGGGCCACTTACTCAGCCTGATGGAGTTTTGAGGACCCACCTCTCCTTCTCATTTCCCTTTGGTCAGGGCGGGGGCAGCCTTACCAACCCCACCAGACCCCACTTCTCGACTGCATTTTCAGGGATGTTCCTCTCACCCATTCTTTTTTCTGGTGGTGCCAACCTGTCCCATTCCCTTATTGGTAAGAGAGCTTCTAGCCAAAGTGGGAGACTCTATTTCCTTTGAACACCCCATTTGCCTGACCCCAAGCCAGCCAGAAGCCCTTTTCCTCCTTCTAGCCACCCAACCTAATGGTTCCAACACAGCATTTCCTTGGGAAGGGGAGGGGATGGTGGAGGGGGAAAGAAAGGAGAGAGGGAAAGGAAGAGGAAGAAGGAGGAGAGAGGGAGAGGGGGAGGGGGAAAGGGGAAGAGGGAGAGGGAGAAGGGCAGGGAGAGGGAGAGGGAGAGAAACAGAGGATGAGAAGACAAGGAAAACAGGAGGTATCCATTAGACCAGTAACACATGTCTGAGTAAAATGCACCCCCAGGACATTGGACTGCTAGAGCAGAAATAACCCAGAAAGATTCAAACAGCAAGTATTTAGGGTCCACAGCTGGGGAAGTAGCCAGTCCAGCCACTAGAAAAGTTTACTAGGGGTTATCCCTCAGTAATTGCCAAAACCAAATAAACCAGTCCGAGTTACATCCGTTTGTAAGCTAGCTGTGGATAAGCATCAATCAATTAATTTATAAACTACTTCACCCCTTTAGCACCCCAAAGGGGTCTGTGACCTGATTCAAGATCTCCAGTTCACGCATTCTGCAGTGGTCCCGCTCTACCCTATCATAGCTAACCCTTACACAACACTCTCCTATCCACTATCCCCTCAGGAACCTCCCATTTCTCAGTCCTGAACCTCAAGGATGCTTTCTTTTTTATTCCCCTTGACACTCAGTCACAAACATCCTTGCTGTCACCTGGACTCACCTTAACACTCCCCTCTCTACCTAAGGCACCTGGACTGCCCTACCCCAGAGGTTCCAGGATAGCCCATACCTATTTGGACAGGCTCTGGCTGATGATCTCTCTCTCTCTCCTCAAATCTAAAATTATACAGTATGTAGATGACCTTCTCTTCTGCAATCCATCTCTACAAATTAGCTTAACTGGCGCCTCTGCTCTTCTAAAAGACTTCCTGTCCAGTCGGGGCTAACAGAGTCTCACTAAGGTCCAACTGTCCACCCTTCAGGTCACCTTGGGACTACCCATTACCCTGAATAGAAAATGCAGTCCCATGCAGATCGCTCTATTAAAAAGGAGATGCTATCATTCCTAAGAATAGCCAGCTTCCTACATTCCTGAATGCCCTCCTTCCCTTCCTCATCTACCCGCTCTATGACCCTCACATGAATCCCTTCTCACCCAGTACCAAGCCCTAGCAGAAGCTCCATAGCCCCTCATCTAGGCCCCAGCTCTATAACTACCAGACCTAATCCATCCCTTCTCCCTCTATGTAACAAAAAATGAGAGCTATACACTTGGGATCTTAGGCCACCAACTGGAACCTTCCTTTACACCCGTGGTATCTGTCAAAAAAAAAAAAAATTTAGACCTTACCACTCAGACAGATTCCAACCTCCTCCTCTGGGAGATGCAATGACCCTGAATTCACTGTCCCGATTTCCCAAATGCTAACTAAGCCCTCAATATCCCTTGTCATTTCCATATTCCATGCCACCCCCAGTCCCAAAGGCCCACAGCTCTGTGTGGCAGCTGAAGATAAATGCTGTCCTATATGACAGCTGAAGACCTATCACCACTGGCCCGGTCATGGAGACCACAGGAGCCTAGAGCAACCATCTAGGTAATGGGGACATTTCTGCCATTTAATTTATACATAGGCTATTTAGATTATACCTCTACTATTGATGTGTTTATACAAAGATAAAGAGAGGGTATGTCCTGAGTTGAACTACCCGCATGTTCAGGTCACTTTATCTAAATATCACCAAAGGGACTTTCAGAGAAGCAATCCACAGCCCGCATGGTCTAGGCAGGCAGGTCAGACCTTAGGACTTCCTGTTTCGATTCACCTTTCTAAATCCAACGGACTAAAAATAATCTGCAATGGACGAGTCTCAGATCTGCCAGAGGAGCCGCAAAACACTGCAGAGGGCGTGTCGGGAGAGAATGGTCCCCGCGTTTGAAAATACTGCCTGTGCTTTTCAGCATCAGCAAGTTGTGTGTTGTGACGAGGAAACCAAGTTTCCAATTATTGGAATTCCATAGTGTATTTAATTATGCAATTATCTTACTATATTAACAAACTCTAAAGCACAGCCGCAGTTGCTTGAGACTTGGGCAATTTGGAAGAACAAAATTTATTCTTTCCTTTAGTTGATTACTTCTCAGGAGTCCATCCGTTCCTCTGGATTATAGAAATGATTCTATTTTTGAGCTGCTTCATTCAGAAATATAAAGCAAGCCAGACCCTCACTGTTTGCCATTCCAAATTTAACCCCAGTACAAACTAAACATATTTCAGGGGGCGGGGGTGGGGTGGGGGGGATGTTCACAGAATTCACATCATTTTCTCCCATGAACTGCTTCAGGCTCTTTTTCTCTTTTGAAATTCCAATAAATATAGTGTAAATAGAAATTTTAAAAAGTGAAAAAAGAAAAAGAGAGAGGGGGTATGTCCTGGGTTTCGACACCAATGTTGTATTTATAAAAAGATAAAGAGAGGGGGGATATGTTCTATGGAGGTCTGAAGAAAGGGGGTGCCTCAGTGGGCCCATGCTGAGGCAGCCCTTCCCCCTGAGGGACCAGCCACATGATGGTATAGTATAGAATAGAGTCTTATTCAGGGCTTGGGGAGGGGAGTCAAGAGGGTAGTAGGGCAGAGAGAGAGCGAGAGCGAGAAGAGTAGAGTAGAGTAGAGTAGAGTAGAGTAGAGGAGTAGAGGCTGACCATGAGCATGTGGAGAGGAGGAGGGAAGGGAATGGGGAAAGAGGAGACAAAGAGGGAAGAGGGTGAGAGCAAAAGAGGAGCAAGAGGGAGCAAGAGCAAGAGAGTGAGGAGGGGGCAAGCAGCCCCTTTTATAATGTCAGGTATACTTGGCTGTTGCCAGGTAACTGTGGGACAGCACATACCTGGCTGTTGCTAGGAACTGTGGGGGTGGAGCTTACAGAATGCTAACAACTATAACTTATCCTGCTCAGATCTCTAATGATACTGAAGGCTAACTGTAGCTTTAAAAGCATCAAGCATACCAGCTTCTTTCCCAAGACTACAGCTGTCTTCTCTTCATATGTAAAAATCAGGCCTCAGGACTCACTGGAGAGCACAACTTACCTTGCTACCAGACTCTACAGGAGATAAACTCAGAAGACAGATTTCATTGTAGCTTTTTACTATCCTTTATTTAAAGAAACTTGTTTTGCAATGACTATTTCTCAGTAACCAACCACTGTGTCTCATGGTAAGTGGTTGAATGGGGAAAAAAGTTTAAAATTTATACAACTTATAAAGGTCTAAGAATGAGTTTTAAGGCATGTAAATGCAAACTCTCTGTGTTATTGTTATATCAAGACTTCAGAAGTTCAGAATTTTAACACTGATAAGTGGAGTTCTGACAAGCTATTAATCTAGCTCTGATAAGAATTGACTACTATTATCATAAGCACAAGATTTTACATTTCTTTTGGTTGTCTGCTAAGGACAGATTTAAAAGGGCTTTTCACCCATGCTAAAAACATCTGTATTCAATCTATATACCCAATACTCTGGGCTTCCCCCCAAACCCCAACCTTCCCTACATAATCCAGCCATTTTGGTTACATGGCCCTTTTTTGGTCAAGCCTTTATTCTCTTGGCCCAGACTGTTCCTGTCTTCAGGTTCCTGCCCTGTCTGAGTTCCTGTCCTGACTCCCTTCAATGATGACCAGTGATATGAAAGTGTAAATCAGGAGCTGGGGATTTAGCTCAGTGGTAGAGCACTTGCCTAGGAAGCGCAAGGCCCTGGGTTCGGTTCCCAGCTCTGGAAAAAAAAAAAAAGAAAGTGTAAATCAAATAAAATAAATCCTTCCCTCCCCTAGTTATGGTCTCATCACAGCAGTAAAAACACTGACTAGGACAAGAACCTTCTAAGGTTTCTGCACCAATGTTGTATTTAATAATGGCAATCACAATACTTCATGCCCTAGAGCATTAATGTCTCTCTTCAGAGAGTCAAGCATGTTATGTCATGACAGGAGGCATAAACAGAACAAGTCTTAGAAATTAATGAAGCATTACAGTAAAGCTGGTTAGAATACAGCCAGCTCTCTGGAAGACTGTTGGGGGACATCAGTTACACTTTATTCACCTAGACAGTTTTTTCTATAAGAATACCCCTCATAACACCACTACAATTATACTCTAATGTATTAAATTCTGACCATCACCCCTTAAGAAGGCCAGTAACAACTCACAAGCAGCTGGGATGTAACTTAATGGTTGTGTGCTGTCCTAGTAGAAGTCAAGATGGTTCAATGACCATCACAAATGCATTTGTCTAAATTTAAAGTGTCATTTTAAAAATGGAATAAACCTGGTACTGTTTAAATGCTAATTTCTGGTCTCAGAAAAGAATGCATCCATGTGTCCACACCTAACTCTGAAACAACACGATTTAAATCTACACTGAAGGCAGGAAGAAAACAGCGAGCCTGCTCACTCTCCACCCCAGTCATCCCCACTCTGTCAGTGGCACAGCTTCATCCACCACAAGAAGCCAACAGAAACCCATCATCTGACTCTTAGTCATTCTCACGCATCTGCTCCTCTCTGTTGCTGTATCACAATGTCCTTTTCTCCTTTGTTGCCTATTCAAAACTCGACGACTCCCAAGTGCAGTGCCGATATGAACCCCAGTACAAGCCAGGTATCCTAAGACAGTCGGGAACTACCCTGGCCTTTTCCAAACAGTATCAAAAGGTAAGATAAAGACCCTTCTGCTTTTCTGGAGTTTCATTTACTTGGGAACCTCTGGAATATATATATTCCAGAGAAATGTTTAAGATACGAACTTACAAATTAAGGAAATCCCTCCTAAACAAATGAATGTTGGTACCTACTTTTGGGATCCACACCTGGGACTACCAAGCCTACCACCACTAGTATTTTTTAATGAAAATAACAGCAAAGTATTATTGCCCCTAAACACTGGTTTGCCGGACTGTTAATAAATTCTTCACTACTTTCTTGTTACATTGTCACTTGGAAGCAATCAACAGTAATAAACAGAAAATAAAATCCAAGCATGAACAGATTCCAATATTCATGCTCCTCATTCTTCCCAACCCAGTATTCCACAAGTCAGTAAAACACTTCTTGTAAAAGTGAAAATTAGACACAAGAAACATAACTAACATCACACACATGCTTAACTCAAAGGAGCCCAGAAAGTTAGACACATGTCACCTACTTTTCACACTCCTAGTGAACAAGTCTCAAGAGGGTGCAGGATCAGCCATGCTTCTTCTACTCCCAGTCTGCAGCTGGCCACAGTTGTTACAGTGAGATCTAAACCACTTGCTTTGTTTAAACAGCTCTTCTCACTGCCAATTCAATTTCTGTTGAATATCCCATGAAACGAAGAGGTGCTTTCTGAGTGTTCTCCGGTTATTAATGTCATCTGTCCATGAATATTAAAGAATGCCTTCTGAATTGTGATTGGAAGAAAATTTTTCTAGGAATGCAAATTTTGCTCTCAGCACTCACACAATGGACTGCAGTGTTCTTCCTAAGCACTGTATGTGCTTGTGCCTGTTAGTCATTCTGTTGAAAAATTTACTTAAAAAAATAATAAAAGGCCTGCAGTGTGTTTCATAAAACAAAAACCTACTGTCAGAATATCTGTCTCCAAATCAGAAAAACAACTTCACCAGAACACAGTAATGTTCATGTTTAATCTCTTTTAAATGCCATGCCAGATCTATGGTTTTAAACTTAACCAATGTAAAGGACATGAGAGTGTCAGAATTGATGTTTTAATCAAGGGAACTGACAGGGATGAGAGTCTTCACTCAGAGAACAAGATGGATCTGAGCTCTGCTAGCCTTGGCTGGTGTTTATTGGCACTTTTGGAAAATGCCAAGGAAGAACAGGTCATCCAGGACACATGGTTAGATTGTAAGTATCATTTTATTTCCAGATCAGTTCAGTGCATGTGATCTGTTAATTCCAATAAAAATCTGAACCGATTTATACTGATAACAGCTTAGAAGACTTTCCCCCACAGAAGGTTTTGCAAAGATCATATTTAGAAGTTTAACAAAACCAGTAAACACCAATGTACTGTAATCAAAATGAATGTCAACATGAGGTGGGGTGAGGCCAGGAGCACGGGCTCCTGAGCTTCAGGTCAAACCCAGTAGCCACATCAGTCCTAAAACAACGCCCCAAAATCCATTTTATTCAGCAATCTGCATTCAGCAAACAATTTAAATTAGTGCTTAAGTAGACTCACAAGTGTGGCCTACAAGGAAAACTTCCTTACGTGTATCAGTTAATTGAGAAAAATATTCTAAGGTGAACTTTGTCAGAATGTATCTCAGGTTAACTGGCAGGGTAGTCAGCTTAGTCAGTAAGCTTTGACCTGGGCAGCTCTCTAATCTCAGCAAGCACAAAAAACCAAATGAACACCAGGACTCTATTTCGTGGGAGTGTTTTCCTGGCATGATTTTATGTGTACCACACGCATGCCTACTGCCTGCAGCGGTCAGAAGAGGGTAGTTAGGGATGATTGTGGACTGCTATGTAGGAGCTGAGAACTGAGTCTCCTGCAAGAGCAACAAGTGCTCTCGACCCCTGAGCAATCTCTTTAGACTCTCTTTACATCTTAATAAATAAATTACTGTTGGAGATTGGTTCTAATGACCCGATTCAATCATGAATCTGTATGTCCAAACACTGAAGGTCCTTGTTCCCAGTCCCCAATTGGTTTTTGATCAATCAATAAAGATTGTGGCCAATGGCTGAGCAAAGGGAGAAAGGGAGATGGGGCGGGACCCTTACATTTGCTTGGGCTAGGATGCTGGAGAGAGGAGGAGAAGCAGAATCGCTATGACTTGGGGGAGAGAGAATAATCAGTTTTAGAGCTGCAGAAATCTACATCCGAAATGTCGATGGTAACAGAAAGTGGCCCCAGACGTGTCCTGGGCAATTTAGACCAGCGGACCTCACAGCAGGTAACAGGGCAGCAAAGTTAAAAGTAGATTTAGAAGGCATTGAGCCATGAGTATTGAAGGGGAAAGTATGCTACCTTCGGGAGGATTAGAACTGCCCAGTCTTTGAGTAGCTAGCTAAGGCATTTCAAAAATAAGCTAATGTGTATGTCTCTTTTGTTCCTGGATCAAAGGAGCTGCTGGGCGGGTGGTTGGAAGTGTGAACTATTTTAAAGTCACCACTACATGACTCTAGTAATCTCATGCTATCTGCAAATGTGAATGCATTGTTATTAAATAAATTAATGCCATTCCTTACGACTATGCAGGTATTTTATGGCAAACACAATTTACTGTTCATGTCACTGTCCTACCAACTGACTCACTTTCCACACAGACTTTTAAGTGGTGAAGAAGTGGAGTTGGATTGCATTTGTTTCTTTCCCTATCAGCAAGCTACTAAGAAAGGTCACACCCTACCCCATTCTCTTCCTAGCCTGGGAAAGTTAAATGGCTAAGCTATCACTCCTGGATTCCTGCCTAACAGTGGTGTGCATCTAGACTCCTGAACACTGTTCTCAAGAGAGCAGGCTGGTTGGTGCAGAAATAAGTCCATGACATCATTACTTCTTTCTTGCTTTTGTCAGTTTTCCCTCTATTTTTATGACAGGACTGAGGAATGTCCACCACTCTGCTGGAAGTATTTAAAATGAATAGCGAGAAAGAGAAGACCTAGATGAAGTGAGAAACTCTGCAATTAGCCTTAACTGAATTGATTGGACAAGATGAGCTGTCATCAACTCTCCAACAAACTTCCTTTAATCCGCAAAATGTACACCCTATAAACTTTTACCACTTCTGCACTATAACTGATATTGGGAGTAAAGACAGATGAACATTTAGGTGAAAATCCAAATTCCAGTTCTATTTTTTATTAGCAGGGACACTGGAAATCTTTGGGTCTGCTATCTATCAAATCAGGACTCTTGAGAAAACAGCTTTGCAACTACAAAACTGACACCTAACAGCACGCTTATTAGCTATGCCATCACACTGAAAAGATGGTGACCACTTATTAGCTATGCCATTACACGGAAAAGATGGTGACCACTTATTTGCTAATAATTTCCCTCCATGATATTTGATGAAGGAAGTCTTCCAATACGGTATCCTTGAGTATTTCATGTCCTGAAGGTGATAATCTGGATTGATCACTGAGACTCCGCTCTAGTTTCCTTTCCTGATGCTGTGTAAAATACCTGACTAGAGCAACTTAGAAAAGAGTTTATTTCAACTTACAACTCAAGGGTGAAACCCTGCACCGTGGGAAAGTCCCAGCAGTAGAGGCCTGAGACAGTTGATCACTCACACCCACAGTCAAGAAGCAGAGAAACATGCAGCAGCACTAGCTCTCGCTTGCTCTGTTCTGTGTAGTCAATACTCCCTTGTCCAGAGAATGATCCCAACCACTATTAAGATAGGTTTCTTCCCACATAGAATAATACAATCAAGATAATTTCCCACAGGTATATCCAGAGGCCCATCTCCCAGGAGATTCTACATCCTCAAGTAGATGGCAGTAACCATCACAGACTGACACCATGAAAGAGAAATTCAGGCTACTTGTGTGACAATAATATACCCTTAACAACTTAAGAAAATCTGAGCACAAGAAATAACAAGTCAAGTGATCAGAATTTATATTCTTCATTCTGATTTTAAGCTAAAATCAATGGCAAGCATATACAGTTAAACAATGAGGCAACTCTCTTGGTAACAGTTACAACTGTGACAGTCTAGTTTTCAAAACAGTTCACATCACTGGACAAATACAGTGTCATTCTGATGTCCTTTCAGCATGTATGAAACTTAAGTAAATTCCTTTGGTGGGGAATTAACACCATATCAGAAAGTCCTCTTTTCCTTTATTTTTCCAGTTATAATCCTGGAAGTTGAATACCAAACACAGGCTCTACAACCGGGCTACCTTCCCAGACTAAGTCTCATTTTGGAGATGATCTATTTGCAACTCTGACCCCATGCTTACAAAACAAATGACAAGGGAACTGGTGTCTGTAAAGCCAAGGGTAATAATGATACAAAGATGACTGACTGCTTACACGCAGCACTCTGCATGTGCAAGATCCAGTTTGGTTCCCACATCATGAAGCAAGTAACATGTGAAAAGCATCCTTTAACTAAGACATACCTCAAAATACTCAGAAGTTGAGTAGTAACAGTTTATAACCCACTTTCTTGTAATTCCAATATCATGGAATATTTTTTAAAAAGTGGGCTAACTTCATTTACTAATACAAGATGTAACTCAGGAACTAAGAGACACAATATAAAATATGTGCAATAATATCGTTAATTCAAAACATTACTTAAGAGTTTTTAATAAATACTAATGTATCACAAATATGAGTTCATTTCAATGGCAAGATCTTTGCTTCCGTGTGTGAAGCATCAGGTTCCATACAAAGTGAGGTCAATCACTCCTAACACTATGCTTCACAGAGCTGAAGGGGAGAGAAACAATGACAGAGCTGCTCATGACACAGCTAACTAGCACCTCCCACTCACAGACACTAAGAAAAGAACTTCAGAATCATAGCAAACTCAATCCACACAGGAATAGGGATGTCCTATATTTAAAATGAAAAAAAAAAAAAAAGTGCTTTTCCTTACCCAATGATTTAAAAATCAGAATCAGTCATACTTCAGGCTAAAGATCAGGAAACAGCATGCCATCTTCAGGTAAATGATACATCTGTGGCATCTAGGTTTTTTCAAGTACAATGGTAGACTGGTTATGATATTAAAATGTGGGACAAAGGAAAAGCTTATACATATGAAGCACAGTGATGCTACCTAGCAAACAAAAAGTTGCAGCATGACCTGTGAAATCTCCAACTCAGGGTTGGTACTTAGTACAAAAATACTAACTTTTCCCAACCTCCAAATTCAACTGTCTTTGGAGAAACAACTGAACTTCTCAAAGTCTCTCCCCTCATCCACAAAAATCTTAGAGCTAGACTAAGACTCCAAACAGCATCTGAACCAATGATGGATGTCAGACTTCTCAGTACAAATTCTTGGACCTGTTCCTGATGATTCAGAACAAGCTGGAAACTACAAACTAAATGTTCACTTAGTAGCACCTGTGACTAGAACATGCAGGTCTCCAGAGTGTCTGAAAAGCACTGAGTAATCCTGATGTGCCTAACAGTAACAGAGCAACCACAGCACCAAGCTCTCAAAATTTAGGAACTAATTGACAGAGTTTGCCTAGCATTTAAAAAAGCCCTGAGTTTGACCTGCAGAATCATAAATCAAGTGCAGTGATGCACTTCTGTAAGCCTAGCATGAAGGAAGTAGAACAAAGGATCACAAGTTCGTGATCACACTCAGCTGTAGAGATAAGGCCAGGGCCAGCTGTATTAGTCGCTGTCTGAATGGAAGAGGAAGGAAGGAAGGAAGGAAGGAAGGAAGGAGGAAGGAAGGAAGGAAGAAATGCTGGTTCCAGTGCACAGAGTACAAGACATAGTAAATGCACAGCAACCTGGCCTGAAACAGAGGTGAGAGGAGCAGGTGGAAAAGGGAAGGAAAAGGCAGGTTTGCCTCTTACTGTCGTCTATCATTAAGAGATACAAAATGGAGCAGCATGAGCCACATACAGAGCTGCTACCACACAAATATAAGGTGTTTACCCTATTCACCCTGTCCTCATACCAAACTTCAAAGTCCTAGGGGGAAAAGGGAGGAAGTACACAGAAACACCCCCATGCCTCAAAGTCAAAGGGAACATTACTGGGTGACCAAAATATAACGACTGCTTTCCCCAGGTAGGAAACAGCGCAGGATGTTCTTGACTGGAACATTAAAGTTTGAAGTCACTGGTTACTCATGTGCACAAATTTCATTTGGGATAATATCGGATTCCAAGGATATTACTGGCAATGTTAGTTTCTGTCCATTTTTTTGCAGTTTCCCATTCACTTACATTATAATTTTTGAGATGTTTTATCTTCACTTCTGATGATCTTCAAATGTCAATGGTTCTTAACACATTAACTGTAAACAAACACAAAGGAACTTAGGGGGTTCAGATACTGAATGAATGAGCCCTGGAGTTAAGAATTCTAAATGTCTGAGGGGCAGAGGAGGAGGGGAAAGTCTTTGCTTGCATGATTCATGTGATCGTCAAAACATAAAACTATACATCACCAGTCATCTTTCTTTCTGTATGAAAAACAAACTGCTCAGAGCTAAAGAAAACTCCCAATTCACTAACATGCCTTACACCGCTCCACAGGGCACATGTCAAGAATACACTTGTGACCAGCATCAATCTGTACAGGAACTGCTCTCTAACTGCAAAGCTGCCTTATACCCCAGGCACCTAATGTTCAGGCGCAATCATTTCTGTGTCACACACAGATCCTGAAGTCAGAAAGACTTGGACTCCATTGTCAGTCCAGTCCAATCTTCAACTGTCCTCTCTATAAATGGAAGATGTAATTCTGTCTAGCTTATACAGCCTTATGTGAGAACAGCACATAAGTACTCGGTACACAGTGAGCACACAGCAAACATTCAGGGCATTATTTACATCACACTGTATGCTATCCCTATTAACTTTGCTCTAACAACTATCACATGGCAAGCAAACTTACCCTGGGTGTTTCTATTTTTGCTACTCCTTTGATATGATGAAATAATGCTCTTTCATGTTAGGAAGAGAAGACGTAATGATTTTACGTTTGACCTTAGAGGCCTCTTTGCTTAGGTGAATAAAACTATGGCTCACAGTAACTGGCCTGCCTGTCACAAATCAATTACTCTCCTCTTACACAAGCGAGTGAGTTTGACACATAACTGCTTGAGCAAGTGCTCACTTTCTGTCATCAGAAAAAGGACTCCTACAGAGAGGGTAATGGACAGATTTGTTATTTGTACCTGTGGAATCCTACAGCCTGATGAACAATGGTCTTATCAGTCCACAGAACACTTACCCACTCAAATACTCAACTCCTCATGTTTGAAATCACACTCCTAAAGTATTTAAGTTAGGAATGGGGAGATGGTTCAGGGGGTTAAGCATCTGCTTCAAGTATGGGCACGGGAGTTCATATCCCCAGAACTCGAATAGAGCCAGGGACATCTGTAGTTCCTGTATTCCTAGAGCTAGATGGGTGGTGACAGGGGAGAACCTAGGAAAGCTCACGGTTTAGCCAATCTGGCATACACAGCAGCAAACAAAAGAGACCTGCCTCAGACAAGGTAGAAGGCAAAGACCAACATCCAAGGCTGTACACACACACACACACACACACACACACACACACACACACACAAATAGCATATGTGTCCTTATTCATATACACACACAATACACATACCATATACATACAACGTTTTCCCCCCAAGTTTAAGAAATATTTAAGTTAGGTAATATAAGGATTCATACAACATTGATTTCTCTGGATTTTTAGTGTTTTAGGGCAGAATTAAAGACAAACATAATGTTGGTAGAAGTACTGATAAACTAACATAGTAAATGCATAGGCAGACGATTTGGAACTGGAGAGGAGGAAGCAGTAGCTGACAAGACCACCACTTCCACTACCTTGCCCTGGGATCCCTTGAGCTCTCTGAAGTAAAAGTGCAGTATAGCTGCCTAGTCTTTGGTCTCTGCTTGTCCAACTCTTCCTGGCCCAGCAAGTGCTAAGTACCACTTTCAGTTTAGACTCTGAGACTATGACTACAAAGAAAAAAATAGCCAAGACAATACACAAGCACATAATTTGGAGTTGAAGGTACTGACAAGTTTCCTGGTTTGCTGCAGCACACCAGCCCTCATGTTCTATTGTAACTACTGCCTGGCAACCAGAGGTGTCTCCAGCCTACATGGGCACCACAGGAGCATGTTTCTTGCTTTTAAATGGTTAAATTGTGACCGGAAGAATCTACTGTCTGTCTCCTATACTGTCTGTCTCTCTTTTTCTCCTATTCCCTAAGCCAAAACCTCCAAGCTTTGCCTTAGCACAAAGTCTTAGAGAAGAGCCTACAGTCTACACTGATCCTAGACTGCCTTCCAGCTAGTCATGGCCACGGTTCCTGCAAGAGGCAACCAGACAGTAGGTTTCAAGCAACCTATCATCTCCATGTCTTTTAAAGAGAGGAACTGTCCCTCTACCTGAAATTTTAATGGCGGGCTCTAACTGCAATGTTGGCTCACATGGTAACTTTGGAATCTAAACACATGAAGAATTTGTATCCTTGGTACTTAGATCCACTACATCACAACTGCACTACCTCTGAGGGCTTTTTATATGAGAAAAGAAAACAAATGTTGTTTCCAGTCACCATCAGTTCAGGTTTTCTGTTGTACCCTAAGTCTAATTCCAACTTTAGGTGTAACTCAATGGATCACTACTTACCTAGCACTCATGAAGCCCTGAGTTCCAGCACGAGCATTGCAAACCATAACTAAACTATCAATAAAAATGTAACATCTGGGACCTAGGCAACAATTCAGTACATAAAGGCCTAAACATAGCTGTGAACCCACACACACACACACACACACACACACACACACACACACACACACACACACACAAACGAAAAGAGAGGGAGAGAGGAGAGAGAGAGAGAGAGAGAGAGAGAGAGAGAGAGGCAGCTGAAAACCTAAAGTAAAAAAATAAGAATTTCTCACAACAGTTTTAAGATGGGGGACTGGGGTTATACTAAAGCATATTTTTAGAGTTCAGTTTGTATCTGACATAACTTAATCTAGACTAAAAAGTATTCAAAGAGCTCAAGGTTATTCACAGTAGCAACACTCTGTGAGGGGCCCGCCCTGGGTCCTGAGCACTCACGGAGGACAGCATGCACTTTCAGAGGTCTCCCACCAGTGGGTGGCATTAAGCCCAGTTAGCAGTGTGGACAGAGGACTGAAATTATGACTGTCTCCATTAGGAGGTCATCTTCCAGTCTCTTACACTCTGAGTATCAGGAACCTCCTGACATTATCACTTCACTGATTTATCATATATAAGTACACTGTAGCTATCTTCAGACACACCGGAAGAAGGCATCTGATCCCATTACAGATGGTTGTGAGCCACCATGTGGTTGCTGGGAATTGAACTCAGGACCTCTGTAAGAACAGCCATTAACTGCTGAGCCACTTCTCCAATCCCGACATCATCACTTTTTAAGGCTCCGCTTTTAACCTGCTTCCTGTAGGAATCAATCTTATAAAGTCATTCCAGATCCGTAATTAGCATTCAGGTATTTATTTCATCTAATTACAAGGCATAACCATAGCAAGTATTTTACATATTCAAAGCCATTTTCCCTAAAAATGGAAAATATCCCACACTAGAATCTGGAGAATGTCCATTATTCAAAACCCTACATCACATACGATCTTAGGCTCTGGTGGTTTTTTAATACAATAGCATTAATTTGGCAGCTTTCCAAAGTAAACTTCCTGACTTCTGGACATCTGTGCCCTGCCGAGTTATTTCCTTCCCTTGGGGACAATTCAGGTTGCCTTGGTTGGTTTATTTATGCTCTCATATAATTTCTCCATGATAATACTTTTTATAAGTATACCTTACTGTGATATATCTTATAAGGAAAAGTCTTAGAGTCTATACTTTTGACTATGTTATTCATAGCTGCGAATAATAAATACTCAGAAATTTTCCTTTAAAGCTTAGATTTAAGAAAAAAAACAGGGTCCTGAGTTCAAATCCCAGTAACCACATGGTGGCTCACAACCATCTGTAATGAGATCGGATGCCCTCTTCTGGTGTGTCTGAAGACAGCTACAGTGTGTGTGTGTGTGTGTGTGTGTGTGTGTGTGTGTGTGTGTATTAAATCTTTAAAAAAAAAAGAAAGAAAGAAAGAAAAAGAATACAAGGCCCAAACTCAGTTTTAATCTCAGCATTAACTTTCATACTAGAACAAAATCATGACAGTAAGGCTAGTGGTGATGGCTTAATTCCAGCCACCACTTTTAATTCCAGCTCTTGAGAGGCAGAGGAAGATGGATCTCTTGATCCTAGACCAGCCTGATCTACATACAGAGCAAGTTCCAGGACAGCAGGGATACACAGAAAAACCCTGTCTCAAAAACAAAAAAGAGTCTTGATAAAAGTACTGGTGAGTTCATAATAACATTGGGTCTTAAATAAGAGAATGTTAAAGTTCATTTAGAGTCTAGAAATAATAAAATTCAAAATAATTTTTAGATTGCCAATACAATCAGTTTAAGGCGCTGCGCCAATAAGAACAATGCCAAGGGAGACACTCAGCCAGTCACCTCATCCTGCATCTTTAACTTCGGACACTAGTCCTGGCCAGCTGTCTCAGAAACCACACCATAAGTCTCGATGGAAATACATAAGGATGTGATTTTGTATAAATCTATCACTACTGGAAAAACCTGTTAACACATTCCTACCAACACATCACTTTCAAGTGATGTTGAAGCTAAAACGACAGATGAGATTTCAACAACATATGCTTTAGGTGTTTGGAAATTCTTTACCTCTTAAGACCATGATTAAAATTCACAGAAACCGTAACCCCGGATTTACTAGTTTCAAGTGATAATAACTTGAAGAAAAACATACAATTTTAAAATGCAATTAAGTTGTGGGGTAGGCAAGATGGTGCCCACTTATAATTACAGTGCTCAGGAGACTGAGGCCTAAGAATTTTTTAGTTCAAGGCCAGACTGGGCTACAAGCAATCAGTTGTGAACGGCCTTCAGTGTATGTACATCCTCTTGCTTAATGAAAGCTAGGCATAAATATGGGACATGGACTAACAAGCTAGCTAATTAATTTATCAACTAGAAAGGAACTGATAAATACCAAAATAACAAGAGACAAATAAGTGTTACCCAGAATAGCTACAGCTTGAGGATCTATGAAGAAAAAAGACATTAAAATGAATTACAGGGAAAATTAGAAAATAGGAGTCAAAGCGGTCCGAAGAAAAAAATGAGGACATGGAAGCTCAGTAAAGACAGGGCTGTGCACAGAAACGGAAAGAAAATGCTTCAGCGAGGACCACACAGGATGCCACGTGCGGTCACAAGCACATACACTGAGAATAAGCTTGACGGTGCCCAGAAACTTAGAAGCCTGAAGATGGGAACTAGATGTAGGCAGTAAAATATTAGACACTGCTGAAGGTCAGGCCTATCTGAGCCTTCACAACCAGCCTACAGTCGGTATTTGCTTATATTTATATTCCAGAGTCCAACTTAAAGAATCAGAGAAAGACCAATAAAATACAAATTAAGGAACAGCTAGATGACCGGGATGTTAAAGTAAATTTTGTTGCAGCATCCTGGGACAGGGGGGCTGCCTGTGTGCACTCAGGAATTGCCTAAAGAGAGCAATACCAAGCCAGAGTCACCCTTACCTGCTTACTACAGTTGATTAGAAACTCTGAATGCTGTATAAAGAAAAACAAATCCTCTTTTGAAGCCAAAAATATCAGATCTATATTGTCACAGAAGGCAGAGTTAAGCTAACATCTCTAAACTGACTCATGCAATTCCTCAAGACCACACGATTTTAGCAGAAACTACACTTCCCAAAACCTTTCATCTAACTTTAACAGAGTATGTATACCCTTAAAAAAAGACCCTGAGGGGGGTTGGGGATTTAGCTCAGTGGTAGAGCGCTTGCCTAGCAAGCGCAAGGCCCCTGAGTTCGGGTCCCCAGCTCCGGAAAAAAAAAAAAAAAAAAAAAAAAAAAAGAGCCTGAGATGAGTTATATGTTTGCCTTCATATTTATGTTATTCCCAGAAATTAACTATTCAAACAACAGTATCTCAACTAAATTCATCTCATAATAGAAGCATTTGAGACCATTAGAAATGAGGGCTTTATCAACTTCAGTTATAAACTTCCAAGTTTTTGCTGAACGGAGATAATCTCCACCCTCCACCAAATAGAAGCCATTCTCCTCATAGCTAAACTCAATAGAAATTTAAGTCTGAGCTGAAGAGATGGCTCAGCAATGGAGAGCAGTTGCTACTTTGGCAGAGGACCAGGATTCAGTTCCCAGCACCCACATGAGGGTCACAGCTGCCTGTCCTCCAGTTTAAGGAAATCTCACCTCCTGGACTCCTCCATGCATGTGGTGCACATGAACTCATGCAAGTACATACACAAAAGGACACTTTTAAGTACGTGAAAACAAATAAGGTAATTTCTTATTTGAGCATCTGTATAAAAACAAAAAAGAAACAAAGTACAACTTTGAGTGACAGGGCAGAAAAAAAGCTGAGCTACCAGAGTCAAACACCAACACTTTGCTTTAGTACTTAGTACTTTGTAGACAGACAAAACAAAACTTGAAATAATTTAGTTATGCACTTAACACACTAAGTAGAAATAACAGTTTACCTTGCCTGTACATTCGAATCACCTGTGGCTGGCTGCCCACATTAAGCTTAAAATTTAAACTAACAAGTTTCTATAATGAAGCTATTATCTACAGTTAATTAAAGAGTGCTCCAAACCGACACCACGTATAATGGACATTGTGTTACTGATAGTTTAAGTTGGGAAGCTGGCTCTGTGAGGCTACGTCCCCTCTCCATTTCAAATCTTAGCATGCTTGTCTCAGAGTGTCCTCTATGGCCACTTTTCTGGTGAAGGGCTGGACCCTAAATTCTGTGACTAGAGCAGAAGAATGAAAATGTTACGTCCTTGACAACAGAACTCCTGATAAAGTTAAAAAAACGCTACGTTCTTAAGCACAACTGGAGCAAAATCCAAGACGGAAAATGAGCAGGAATTAGAGGGGCAGTGGCCATGAAGAAACTGTATTTTCACCTCTCACATCAAAGGCCCTGAGGCGGAAACACGGCACTGCTGGGCTCTCCATACCCGCACAGGATGCCCGTGGCTTGCCCTCTCTTCCGGGTCCAGGCTCTCCAGGCCCAGGTCTCTCCTCGGCAAGCCCGGGCCTCCCTCCCGCACGCCCTGGCATCTCCAGCCACACACGTTCCCGACTTCTGTCCCGGCTCGGCACGGTCTCTGTCCCCACACGCCCCGGCCTCACCTGGACAGTGAGTCCTCGCTGGGAAGCCTTGCGGCCGGGAGCTGCGCGCCAAGACTCTCGCAGCTCGAGCTCTTCTCCATGGCGCGAGAACAGGAGGCCGCTGCGCCCTCCGCGGCCGCCGGCGCGAGATGCAGAGGGAGGAGCGCGCAGGGCCGCAGCCGCTGTCAACCCCTCGCCAGGAAGACTGCGAGACCGGAAGCGGCCATGTTCCCCCAGCCTGCACTGCGCGCGGGGGCTGTTGGGAGTCGGGCCCCCTTGGCTCTACAAAGCCGTGCGGTGCGCACGCGCCCTGGCTACCCAGTGAGAGGCAGCCTAAGAGTCTGGTGGATACTTTCAGCTACAAGGAAAGCCTTCATAAGGAAGAGGACACCAGTACGTCAAAGATGTGAAAGCTTGGAAGCGGCTGACTCGAGGGAAATGAGAGGAATGTGGGCGGCCTATGGGATGAGGGGGTGAGGTGGGAGATTAAGGAGCAAAAGTATTTAAGGATGAGGTTAGAAATAGTGAAACGTATGTCATACGTGATGTGAGAACCTATTTTGTAGAGGTCACAGTGAAGATAAGCAGATTCAGATTCCACGGCCTCTAGTTACCTTGCGTTTACATTTGCTTCCTTCTGTGTACGTGTGTTAGCATCACAGAATGTGTTGATAAATGTAAAATGCCTAAAGCAATGCCTGCTTAAGAAGCGCTCAGGCTGTAGTCAATGGGTGCGCATATATAAACAACCTAACAAATTTAATAAATGGTTACTGTTAAAGAAAGAAAACTAAAGGATGGCAGACCATTAACAAGTAGTTCGTAGGAGAAAGGTAATAACACCCACCGGGGGAGGGGAGGGAAAACGCTGAAAATTACATTTCTAATGTTTACACCTCTAAACAGCGTTATACAAAGGGATGTGAGAATGGAGTTGAAGTTTTCAGGCCTCCTGTGACAAGAGTATGGGTTAAAGTGGCCTGGAAGTGTGTCTGTAACTGATAAGCACTTTGACACCACCCTGTAAGGCGTACTAAGTATTGAAGTGAGAAAGAGGAAGAATCTGTTAAACTCATAAAAGAATTAGAGACACTGCTGAATGCCTGGTGCAACATAAAGAACAGACTTATCTCCTGTGTGCGCCTTCATATTCCCTTGCAGAGCAGGAAGGGAGTGTGGGGATGGAATGTGATAAGCGACAGGAACTGGGTGAAGGGAGAACATTAATACCATGACTTTATGTTACTCAGGGCCCAGGAAGGACAGTACTAGAGGAATCTCTCTAATTGTAACTCTGCCTTAACCACCTCACATGTCTGGAAAACAAAAATGCAAAGATTATTTATGTAATTATTTATGTAAATAAAAGAATCTTAAACACTCCTGCTAGGATAAATATAATTGTGCTTTCACAAACTAGATTTAATTTAAAACAATGACTGGATTTTAAAACACAATCGTAATTTATAGAACCAAGGAAGTAATTTGTGTGCTAGCTTTCCATTGCAATATGCCCAATGAAAGATTGGTTTTGGCTGATTGTTTCAAAGATTTCCAGTCCGTGGTCACTTGGCTCCATTGTTTTTTGACCCTGGGATATGAGAACATCGGAGCTGGGAACACGTGATAGAAAAATCTGCTCATCTCAAGGTGACTAGGCAGGAGACAAGGAGGAAAGGAGAGAAGGAAAGAGAGGAGTTCCAGCCTGCTGTTAAAGGGGATTCTTAACTGGTCTCCTCCACCTAAAATTCCCACTACCTCCCATAACACTATCAGTTGACAACCTAGCCTCTAGAGCACATGGCTTGTGGGAGATATTTCAGCTCCAAAGCCTTTACACAGTATAAGTACATTTGTAACGGGTTGGTCTCATGCTGCATGTTCTCAAATGCTAACTCCAACCCAAGATCTGCTTGCTCTAAGACTAGCAGATCCTCATCTATTCCAGCTTTTGTTGTATAAGCCTTGACCCCCAAATTATCTGTGATTGATTTTAAAAGATGCCTACAGCCTGTAGTTGAGCAGAAGAGAGGTAGGTGGGGCTTTGGTTCCTGGGCTTGGTGTCTGTCTTGGGGTCCCATGAAGAGGGGAACATGGAGGAGGAAGAAGAAATTTTCATGGGTATGGAAGTGCATGGCCTTGAGGGCCTGCCTGTTGGAATAGGGGCAGCTCAGGCAGAACATGGCGAGTGTTATCTCAGGGTTATTGACAGGGAAGTAGACAAAATAGCATAGAGGATTGATATCTACTCAGTTCAAATGCTTGATATAATAAGCTCAAAGGCTTATTATAAAATATAAAGGCTTTACTTGGGAACAGGAACTAGATGAACTAAGGTGGGATAGAGTATTTACCAAATTTATTACAGAGAATATTTATCAAGTAATATTTACCAAAACATATAGTCCCTACAAGATCAACTTATCCTAATTGTGTTCTACATAAAGTAGAAAAGTTATCAATGGATGAATGAATATGCGATTGGTTATGTTAATTCCCCAGATTTGAGGAGAAAGTTCACTGACCCAAATCATCATGACCAAATTAATTAAAACAAGCTTTTTAAAATTTGTATCCATGAGCTGTCTCTCCCTAAAGGTAGGGTTCAATAGATCAGCCTTGGACATGGGGAAGGTTTTCATAGTTCAGGGGTAGGGGCTTCTAGTGGGGCATTGGCAGGCAAATACTCAGGGTTACAGAAGCAGAACATGCAAGTTGATCATAACAACCTCCTGAAACAAAGACAGGAGTGCAAGGTGGCCATAGCAAGGCGGTCATAACAGTCTTTTTGAAACAAAGCATGTTTTCCTTTTTCTAGAACAGTTTAGAACCATTTGTAATTAAGGTTACAGGTGGGGCATAGCCCAAGAAACACAGATTTAATTATAAATAGGCATTGAACCTATTTTGTCTTTACTATAAGGTGGGTTTCAAATTCAAGTTGGAGGCAGGCTGGTTCATCAGTTAACCTCAAAAGATTTAGCCCTTCTCCTCCTCTTTCCATGCAATGATAGATGAGAAGCAATTATTTTCATCTCTGTAATGTTTCAAGAGATCTTAGTTGTACCTCTCTGAATAGGCCAGGAAAATAAATAGTCAAATGAAGCACTTTGGCAAACATGAATATCTTTAAGGTTCGTGGTAGGATGCATCTATTGCTTCTCTGTTTCTATCAGCCTTTCTAAACACTGACTGATGATCACTCAACACTTCAACTTGTGTCTTCCAAACTGTGAATGTTGAAGCAAAACGAACCCTTGAATGGAAGACCCAGCTCTAGCACTGTGTTGATTATAAACCCGACTTCCTGGGTGATATAACTGTGCCTGACCCTCTCCAGGGACTGCTGTGGAACAGCGTCAAATGGAGAGAGATGGGAGCCAGAAAAGCCTGCATCGCAATCCTGATCCTGTCACGAAGC
This sequence comes from Rattus rattus, assembly GCF_011064425.1. Lineage (NCBI taxonomy): Eukaryota > Metazoa > Chordata > Mammalia > Rodentia > Muridae > Rattus > Rattus rattus. The sequence continues at coordinate 9,607,492 of NC_046161.1, read as the reverse complement.
TCACTTTGAACGTTTGTTTCTCATCTCCGCAAACACAGAACAGGTTGTTTTTCTTAACAGTCACTTGCACAGGAAGTCCTTAGTAGACGGATCTGTTGCCATTATTGTTTCTTTTCCCCCAGCACTCCAATTTTACTGCCCTGAATGATGAAGAATAACAAAGCAAAGAATGATTTCAGGTGGAGTTTAATCGCTGCATTCTTTATCTTACACATTGCTTGCTATGCTATACAGCCAGGAAATATGAACCTAAGACTTTTTTACACCCCAGTTGCCTCGATTTTTATAAAAATACTTCACAATCATGGGTTGGGGACATGGCTCAGTAAAGTGCTTACTGTGCAACAATGAGGACTTGAACTCCATCCCCTAATGACCTGCATAAAAGAAAGGAAAGGAGAGAAGGAGGGAGGGACGGACGGACGGACGGACGGACGGACGGACGGAGACAGAAAGACACACAAAGAGAGACAGAGAAGGAAAGAGACAGAGAGAGAGAAAGAGACAGAGACAGAGAGACACACAGAGAAAGACAGAGGGAGAGAGAAGGAAAAAGAGAAAGGAAGGAAGGAAGGAAGGAAGGAAGGAAGGAAGGAAGGAAGGAAGGAATAGAAAGCTGAGCTTCGTGACCTGCTTGTAATCTTACTGCCAAGAGGATAGAGATGGGTGTATTCCTACTTGTCTCTGGCCAGCCAGCCTAGCCAAATTGAGTTCAGGCAAAAAGCAAACTAGTCTGCCTCACAAAACAAGAGGGTAGTGTGCTAGTCCGTTTCTGTCAACTTGACCCAAACTAAAGTCAGCTGGGAAGAAGGAACCTCAATTGGGAATTACCCCCATCTGACTGGCCTATGGGCATGACCGTGGAACATTTTCTTGATAAATGATGAATGTGGGCAGGCCCAGCCCACTATGGGTGGCACCATCCCAGGGCAGGTGGTTCTAGACAATATAATAAAGGAAGTTGAAGGCTGGAGAGATGGCTCAGTGGTTAAGAGAACTGACTGCTCTTCCAGAGGTCCTGAGTTTAATTCCCAGCAACCACATGGTGGCTCACAACCATCTGTAATGGGATATGATGCCCTCTTCTGGTGTGTCTGAAGACAGCTACAGTGTACTTATATAAATAAAATCTTTTTAGAAAAGAAAGAAAAAGAACATTGAACCACCCAGACCCACCCCTAAAATCTACATTATCTGTGAACAGAGTATGGGAAAGGACTGGTCACTGATCTAAAGCTCCAGGATCTCCATGACAAAGGACCACATCAGGATAACCTAGTGAGGATCCAATATTGAGGCTGTTGAGAGGCCAAATCTTTTAAGTTCAGACTCCATTTTAGAGAACCTGACCTAAGTTTGAACTCAGGTAAACTAACAGGCTGGTACCTAGCATTAGTTTCCAAGTTACTCCCCCAGCTAACCTACACCTCCAGGTTACAAGCTCACCCCTTTCCTAAGGCCACCAATGCAGAAGGGAGCAGAAATTAAGTTTATGTATGATATGACTCCCAGCACCAGCCAATTATGTTAAAGGCCATAGTAGCTTTCCAATTAGATGCTTGCACACTTACCACACACACACACACACACACACACACACACACACACACACACACACTTGCTGCTGCTTACCTTAAAGCCTTGCCCTGATAGATCTTCAGGGCTCCCCTACTACCAAAACCATGGCGGTATGCTGGGGTCACCCAAGCTAGCTTGAATAAAATAAAGACCTTGCTGTGAGTTGTATCAGATTGGCTCCTGTCTGTGTTTTAGGGGCTCACTAACATTACCCTGGCACTACACTGTGACAGAAGCCAGAGACCTTGAACCAGCCCAATTATTCATTGCAATAAACATTTGCAAGAGAAAGATGTGTGGACAGAGGGGTGTACTGTGGGACACACTGTGACACACTACATACAGTTTTCATGATGAGATATTTTCTGTGCTTTGTTTTGTTTGTGTGTTTTTTATTTTCTTTGGGGGGGTTGCAAGGGTGGAGGACAGATACAAGGAGATGGGGAGATGAGTGGGACTGGAATACATGATGTAAAACTCACAGAAAGAACCAAAAAGTTGAAAGGAAGAAGAAAGGAAGAAAGGAACAGAGAAAGAAAGAAAGAAAGAAAGAAAGAAAGAAAGAAAGAAGAAAGGAGAAAGAAAAGAAAGAGAGGAAGGAAGGAAGGAAGGAAGGAAGGAAGGAAGGAAGGAAGGAAGGAAAGGCTAGCTGATCAGGTTGGGTAACAGCAAGCCAGTAAATAGCTTTCTTCCATGATTCTTGACTTCCCTTAGTGATAGAGTATGATGGGGGAATGCATAAGTCAATCAAACCCTTCCCTCAACAAGATGCTCTTGGTCATGGTGTCTATTATAGCAGCAAAGAACCAAACTAGGACAGGCACCCAAGGCCGAGGAGGGCTCCATACACATGTGCATGTGCCCCTATGCAAGTACACAGGTTCCCATATACACACAATATCCACAAATATACATATCCACATTTAAAAGAGAGGAATTAGAGAGGTATCCTAATGGATAAAGTGTAAGTCATGTACACCCAAAGTTCGGATCACCGGCATCCAGGTCAATGCTGATGGGTATGGCCATCCTGCCTATACTTACAGCATGCAGGATGTGGAGACAGGTTTCCTGGCACAAGCTAGCTGGCTAAACCAGCTGAATCATCCAGTTCTAAGTTCAAGAGAGAACCTCCTTCAATATAGAAGAAAAAGGGAGATTGAGGAAAAAACCAGATGTCAGATTCTGGTTTCCAGATGTGTACATGTGTATGCCCCCCCATATATATATATATATATATATATATATATATATATATATATATATACTGTACATACATATGTGTTCAAAAAATTTCAGCCTATCCCACATCAAACAAGAGATGCTGCAATAATTTATGGTCTAGGCACATATGTAAAATGGTTAATTTTAAAGTTCTTCTCCAAAGTTAATTTCTAGTGTTTAATTTGCAGTGTTATTTCTCAAACTGCCTGTGGAGAAGACCATTAGGGTTTTAATTTCAAGTATTAATCAATACTTTTAAAAATAGAAGAAAAATCAATTGCTAACAAGCAAAATTTAAAACTAACAGTATGCAAAAATATAAGGTTAGACTTCTTTCTAAAAGTATCTAGCATACTACTTCATGAAAAATTCACAAACATAAATACTCTTTCATTATATACTAGACAGCATTTTCATGATATAGACACTGGTTTTCTTTTAAAATCACTATTTAGATCTATAGGTGTGTAATCTACCAGCTTGCCAAAGGTGTTAGTTAGATTGCCAGAATCTAAATAAGGAAATAAGTGTCTTTTGAGACAGTAATATGTTGAACTGTGAATGGAAAAGCATAGGGGTAGTAATATGTACTTCCCTCAAAACATAAACACAACCTTTAGAAACGTCAAGCATGCATGAACCTTTAAATTATAATCGATACCCCCAATCTTGGATCTTATATCTCACAGTTTCAGTCAACTGCACTCAGCCATACTGAAAACACTGCCTGGAAAATTCCAGAATGGATACATTTTAAAGTACATGTTATCCTGACTAGCTGATGGAATTCCATGCTAACTTCTTCCTACAAGAACAAACACATCACTGGATAGTCACCTTGTAGCTATCTCCATTTTCAAATAGTCTCACAATATCACTACTTCAGTCCACGTGTTCAAGCAACCCTCAGAGAGTGGACCAGTGCTACACCACAGTGTCTGTCACTCACGTCCATTTCATCATAGAGATGTTACAGTGTATCATCACAAGAAGAATGGTTGTAGGCTACAGGGGTATGAGAAGGATCATATGTATTGTAGAATTTTCTAGATTTATTAGCAATGCGATTTATTCAGCTTGACTGCAGCATATTAGTTACTTTTGCTGGGATCAAATTCCCGACAAAGCAATTTAAGGGAGAGGAATTTACAGTCCATTGTGGTGGGAAGGTGCAGTGCCAAGGAAGTGTTAGTGAACCCCACAGACCAGCCTAGCAGCCTGATTCAGTGCAACCACATCAGGGCCTTTATTCGAGCTAGCTTGGGCTCAGCCACCACAGATATACAGGACGGATTTGGTGGAAAGGAGCCCTTAATATGGGAAAAATTTTATAGAAAGCAGCAATTGGGGTTGGAGGGGGTGAGTGTGTCTAGCCTGGCAAGTATCTGATTGGAGAGCTCCTGTGGCCTTTAGCGTGATTGGCTGCTGCTGGTAGTCAAACCATAGACTTAACTTCTGTTTCCCTCTGCATTGGTGGTTGTTAGGCAGGGGGCAGGCTTGTTGGGGATTAACCTGGAAATGCTGGATTTGTTGTAAGAGTTTAACCTGGAATCTTGTTGGGGTTAGCTTAGAAACTGGAGCTAAGCTCAGGGCTTGTTGAGGGGTAACTTGGAGACTGAAGCTAGATACCGACCTATTAGTTTACTTGAGTTCAAATTCAGGTCAAGTTCTCTAAAATGGAGTCTGAACTAAAAAAATTTGGTCTCACAAAGGAACGGCAACAGGAACAACTTGAGAATGGGACTCCTCACCTTCTTACATCTGAGAGAAACCAGAGGCAAAGATAGAACAGAAAACAAACCAGGGCTCTAAGGTCCGATCCTAGGGACCCACTTCCCCCAGTGAGACTCCACCTCCTACAGGTTCATGAGGAACTAAGGAAGCAGTGTCAAAGGCAGCTGGAATGCGAGACCATCTTCAGGAAAAGATTATACCATGGACCAAGCCCCTGCAATTTCTGACTAAGCCCTACTTTAGTTTGCAAGACAAGAAGGCAGAGTACACGTGACTTGGGAGAACTAGAAGTGAGAGGGCTCCAGTCACTTCCTGTTAGAAGAGCTAAACAAGATTTAACTGGTTACCTAAATAAGACAGAGTTAGTGTTTAATCAACTTAATCCCCCACTAAACAAAGGCCCTCACACTTTCCAGAGGATTAGAACAAAACTCAGAGCCTCTAAAAGAAATGTCTGGGACATAGTCCAAAATTGCTCCAAACACACTCTCAAAGGAAAAACAATCAAAAGAAGTTAAACTCGCAAGTCCGACATGTTGGAAGTACCAGGCTTCAAAGCAGCTGACATTACTAGGTCCAGTGAAGTAAAAGAAAACACAGTGATCCTCAGCAGAAAAGCACACATGTTTTTAAAAATATAAAAATGTAAATATAAAATAATATATATAATATAGTATGATATAAAAATATTGTAGTATAATAGTTGATGGAGGGCCTGTATTGCTGTGACAAAATGCCTTGATGTCAACAGAGCAAGGATAGCATTACATCACAGTTTTGAAGGTTTGATTCCGTCAAGACCAACTCTGTTGTTTCCACCAATGGTAGCTGGCAAAGAGCAATGACAGTTAGGTCACATGACCACAGGCAGGGATCCAAATAAAGCTGCTCATGTCACAGAAGACAGGAAGCAAAGTGGACTGCAGAAAGGAGTCAGGGCAAGGCAGAGCCCCTCCTACCTCTCAGTGACCTAGTGTCCCACCTGGGCCCTCATCTCTTACTCTTGACCATCTCCTACTTGACACTGCCTGCCAACAATGTCATCATGTTAAGAATCCATGAAGGAACTAAACCACACATTATGTCAGACCTTTCATTATCCAATAATCCCTAAAGTAACCTTACAGACACAGCCAAGGGTATGCTTTTTATCACAGATATATTATGATCCAAGATGAGACGATTATTCATCACAAGGCCAAGTATAGATTTTCTAGCATGCAGGAGAGCCTGGGTTCAATTCCCTGTACTGAATAAAACCCCTTTACAGTAGAGGATACTTATAACCTCTGGAAGTGAGGGCAGGAAGATCAGAGTTCAAGGTCATTCTCAACTACACAGGAATTTACAGACCATTCTAGGATATAGACTCAGTATCTACTACTTACTTACTAATCTATCTGTCTGTCTGTCTATCTGTCTGTCTGTCTGTCTATCATCCATCCATCTATCCATAAACCCAACCACCCATCCGTCTACCTATTCATCTGTCTATCCATACACAGAGATAGACAGACACACAGAGATACAGATCAGTGAATGATCCTAGGGATGTGAGGAAGGAATTGACACATCGGTCAGCTTTTACTACATAGCTCGCACTGTGATACCAATCTCTGAATCTCAGAACGAGTTCACTGAGAATGTTTTGCTTCTCTCTGTAATTATTTGGCAGCTGCACATGTGCTGTGATTCTGCTCTATAACATATTTATGAGATACTAAATAAAGGAGTATCACTTCCTGAGACATGACAAGTTCACCTTCCTCATGGCAGAATGAAGGGGTTCTTAAAACTTCTTGGATAGGAAATTCATCATTTTATTCATATTTTGGCATAAAAAGTATATTCCACCCTGGAAGAGGAAGACCTAATATAACCATGCCCTGTGGACTGGAGCAGTAAAAAGTTTTGAATAAGTAGTCCACTCTCACACAATATTTTTCATAAGGAAGGCTTTTACCACCAGGAGAAACAGAGGCAAAATGTAAACATTGACTCAGATAAGGAAATAAATCAAAGAAAAATGTTATATTATATAAGCAACACGATTCAATGAGCAAAGTGAGGACTTGGGATGCTGCCACGAGAACCGATGCAGTTCTATAACAATGTAGGGATTGAGAAACAGACTGTCAAGGTTAAAGCCACATGGCAAAGTGGTGCCCTGCCATACTTCCATTCCCACCTGGGCGGGAGTCTGACTGATGCAACTGAAGTCATATCTAGATTCATACATTCAAAGAAGTCTGGAAAATGTATTTCTGCTTTCATCCTCTGCAGATTCAGAAAGAGTATATACAACACTGGGTACCAGGCACTGTATCCACTCTGAGTCATTCCTTCCCCTACTCTACTTTCGTAAGCACCATCCTATTGATACTTCAAATTCCAAATAATAATGATATATGTTACCAGCCATAATTAAATTACTCCAGACACAGATAAAAACATACTTTCTAAAGAGGGCACGCTAAGTCCTAGGATCTGTATCTCTGAGTAGTATTTATTCCTTTTCTCCATAAATCAGAGTGGCAACATGATGCCCCAAGGAGATGAGATGGGATTGATTAATGATATTATTGAGTGATGAAAGAAAGCAGCCATACTATATAACACAGTAAGGAAAAGATACCTGAAGCAAGTTGGAGTGTGTGTGTGTGTGTGTGTGTGTGTGTGTGTGTGTGTGTGTGTGTGTGTACCTTCATATGTTTGTGCTCATGGAAGTCAACTTGAGTGTCAGCTCCCTCAGAGTCACACTGAGATTTTGTAAATTATTTGTGACTATTATGAAGGGTGTCGTTTCCCTAATTTCTTTCTCAGCCTATTTATCCTTTGAGAAGAGGAAGGCTACTGATTTGTTTGAGTTAATTTTTTATCCAGCCATTTTGCTGAAGTTGTTTATCAACTATAGGAATTCTCTGGTGAAATTTTTGGGGTCACTTAAGTATACTATCATATCATCTGCAAATAGTGATATTTTGACTTCTTCCTTTCCAATTTGTATCCTTTTGACCTCCTTTTGTTGTCTAACTGCTCTGGTTAGAACTTGGAGTACTATATTGAATAGTTAGGGGGAGTGTGGACAACATTGTCTTGTCCCTGATTTTTAGTGGTGTTAAATTTTGTCAAATGCTTTTTTGGCATTTAATGAGATGATCATGTGTTTTTTTCCTTTGATTTTGTTTATACAGTGGACTACATTGATGGATTTCCATAAATTGAACCATCTCTGCATCCCTCAGATGATGCCTACTTGATCATGGTGAATAATCACTTTGATGTGTTCTTGGATTCGGCTTGCAAGAAGTTTACTGAGTATTTTTGCATCGATATTCATAAGGAAAATTGGTCTGAAATTCTCTTTCTTTGAAGGTCTTTGTGTGGTTTAGGTATAAGCATAACTGTGGCTTCACAGAACTAACACTTCACAGGTAATGTTCCTTCTGTTTCTATTTTGTGGAATAGTTTGAAGAGTATTGGCATTAAGTCTTCATTGAAGGTCTGATAGAATTCTGCACTAAAACCATCTGGCCCTGGGCTTTTTGTGGTTGGAAGACTTTTAATGACTGCTTTTTTTTTTGGGGGGGGGGTTATAGGACTGTTTAGATAGTTAATCTGATCCGGATTTAACTTTGGTACCTGGTATCTGTCTAGATTCATTTCCCTCAGATTTGTTGAGTGTTATGGTTTGCCCTGGAGTTATCTGTATTTTGATGCCAATTCCACTGCTCCAAGGACAGTTGCCTAGTCACATACTCAGGACTCAGGTGACTTCTCCAGAACCTTCTCCCCATTGAATTTGTAAAATACAAGCGAGGGGCAGATACAGGATAGAAGGAGGCCTGTCATTGGATGAGATGGAAGGATGGGCAGGAGAGAAGTTTGAAGGAAGAGGAGGAGACTAGTAGAGAAATGAGGAAGAGACAGGAGGGAGAGGGCGAGAAGCCAGGGCAGGTGATGTTAAGATTCTGCTCTGTGTATTTACAGGTTGTTATTAATGTTCTTAAGGGATGGATGGTACTGGGCTTTGTATGTTTAGGTGGGCAATTATATCTTACCAATTGGGTTAAAGATTATTGTGTGTTCTTTTATGTGACAGTTTGAGTGTAGGAAAGTGTGCAGCGGCAGGAGACACTGGGCTGCTGTGGAGTTGGGATGTTTTTCCGCCAAGATATCTAGCAGATATCTTGGGGCACTGTGGTGCCGGACCAAGCAAGGTAAAAGACAACCATACTTTTTTATCTTTTATTATATTTTACAACAACAGTCGAGGGTTTTTGTAGTAGGATCTGATAATTTTTTTTAATTTCCTTAGTTTCTGTTGTTATGTCTCCCTTTTCACTTTTGATTTTGTTAATTTGGATACTGTTTCTGTGCCCTCTGGTTAGCCTGGCTATGAGTTTATCTATCTTGTTGATTTTCTCAAAGAACCAGCTCCTGGTTTTGTTGATTCTTTGTATAGTTCTCTTTGTTTCCACTTGGTTGATTTCAGCCCTGAGATTAAGTATTTCCTGTCATCTATTCCTCTTGGGTATGTTGGTGTCTTTTTGTTCTAGAGCTTTCAGATGTACTGTTAATCTGCTAGTGTATGCTCTTTCCAGTTTCTTTTTGGAGGCACTCAGGTATGAGTTTTCTTCTTAGCACTGCTTTCATTGTGTTCCTTAGTTTGGGTATGTTGTGCCTTCATTTTCATTAAATTCTAAAAAGTCTTTAATTTCTTTCTTTATTTCTTCCCTGACCAATTTATCACTGAGTAGAGCATTGTCCAACTTCCATGTATTTGTGGGCTTTCTGTCGTTTTTGTTGTTATTGAAGACCAGCTTCATCTGTGGTGATCTGATAGGATGCACGGGATTAATTCTATATTCTTGTATCTGTTGAGGCCTGTTTTTTGACCAATTACATAGTCAATTTTGGAGAAGGTACCATGAGGTGCTGAGAAGAAGGTATATTCTTTTGTTTTAGGATGAAATGTTCTATAGATGTCTGTTAAATTCATTTGGTTCCTAACTTCTGTTAGTTTCACCGTGTCTCTGTTTAGTTTCTGTTTCAATGATCGTCCATTGATAAGAGTGGGGTGTTGAAGTTTCCCACTATTATTGTGTGAAGTGCAATGTGTGCTTTGAGCTTTAGTAGAGTTTCTTTTATAAATGTGGTTGCCCTTGCATTTGAAGCACAGATATTCAGAATTGAGAGTTCATCTTGGTGGATTTTTCCTTTGACGAATATGAAATGTCCTTCATCATCTTTTTTGATAACTTTTGGTTGAAAGTTGAATTTATTTGATATTAGGATGGGGACTCCAGCTTGTTTCTTAGGACCACTTGCTTAGAAAATGTTTTTCCAGCCTTTTACTCTGAGGTAGTGTCTGTCTTTGTCACTGAGGTGCGTTTCCCGTATCTAGAAAAATGCTAGGTCCTGTTTACATAGCCAGTCTGTTAGTCTGTTTTTTTATTGGGGAATTGAGTCCATTGATGTTAAGAGATATTACGGATCAGTGATTGTTGCTTCCTGTTATTTTTGTCCTTAGATATGGAATTATGCTTTTGTGGGCTATCTTCTTTGTTGAAAGAAAATAACTTTTGCTTTCTCTAGGGTGTAGTTACCCTCCTTGTGTTGGAGTCTTCCATTTTTTATCCTTTGTAGAGATGGATTGGTGGAAATAAATTGCAGAAATAAATTTGGTTTTGTCATGGACCATCTTGGTTCTCCATCTATGTTAACTGAGAATTTTGTTGGGTATAGTAGCCTGGGCTGGCATTTGTGTTTTCTTAGGGTCTGTATGATATCTGCCAGGAACTTCTGGCTTTTATAGTCTCTGGTGAGAAGTCTGGTGTAATTCTGATAGGTCTGCTTGTATATGTTACTTTTTTTACTGCTTTTAATATTCTTTCTTTGTTCTGTGTATTTGGTGTTTTGATTATTATGTGACAGGAAGAATTTCTTTTCTGGTCCAATGTATTTGGGGTTCTGAAGGCTTTTTGCATTTTAATGGGTATCTCTTTCTTTAGGTTAGGAGACGTTTTCTTCTATACTTTTGTTAAAGATACTTATTGATCCTTTGATTTGGGAATCTTCTCTCTCTTCTATTATCTATAACCTTTGGTTTGATCTTCTCATTGTGTCCTTGATTTCCTGGATGTTTTGGGTTAGGAGCTTTTTGCATTTACATTTTCTTTGACTATTGCGTCAATGCTTTCTATGGTATCTTCTACTCCTGAAATTCTCCCTTTTATCTCTTTTGTTGTCAGTGATGCTTGAGTCTATGACTCCTGATTTCTTAACTAGGTTTTTTATCTCCAGGGTTGTCTCTGTTTGTGGTTTCTTTATTGTTTCTATTTCCATTTTTAGATCCTGGATGGTTTTGTTCAATTTCTTCACCTGTTTGGTTGTATTTTCCTGTATTTCTTTAAGGGAGTTATTTATGTCCTTCTTAAAGTCCTTTATCATCATCATGAGGTGTGATTTTAAATCAGAATCTTGCTCTTCTGTTGTGTTTGGGTATTCATGGCTTGCTGTTTTGGGAGAACTGGGTTCTGATGATGCCAAATAGCCTTGGTTTCTGTTGTTTATGTTCTTGCTCTTGCCTCTCACCATCTGTTTATCTCTGGTGTTAGCTGGCTTGCTGTCTCTGACTATAGTTTGTCCCTCCTGTGTGCCCGTGAGCCTGTGATCTTAGGTGTGCCAACATTTTTGGGAGACCAGCTTTCTCCAGGAGAGATTTGGATAGGAGAGCTGTGGCACAGGGGTAGCTCCAGGGCACAGATGGAAACCAGAAGGATCCTGTCCCCAGATGCTCTGTGGTTCCAGTTTCCTGTGGGCTCCAGGCAGCTCCCACTTGGGCCAGTAGTGCTGATCTCACCTGTGATCTTAGGTGTGTCAGCACTCCTGGGAGACCAGCTCTCTCCAGGCAGGATTGGGTACAGAGAGCCATGGCAAAGGTTAGCTCTGAGGCACAGATAGAAACCGGAAGGATCCTCTGACTATTCTTCTTTATTTATTTTAATCAGCATATGTTAATGATATAAAACAATGGGTTTTCTGGTGACTTTTCATCTCTTTCCATCTACTCAAATCATGTGCATGTAAACACACGCATGTTCAAGTATGAGCATGAAGTAAAATGGCACATGTAAAGGCACTGAGTATCTGGCAAGAAACATTTATAACTAATTTATTTGCTAATACTGTTGGCTGCATTAAGATAGACATAATGTGGGGCAGACAGAAAGCAGATTAAGCATTGTTTTGGAATTACCTGAAGATTCCTGTGGGTATTTTTTTTTTTTATAAAAAGAGAACCCAGGTACATGTTAAACAATATTTAAAGACAGAACCACTTGACATGCATTTTATATGTGTGTGTGTGTGTGTGTGTATGTGTATATGTGTGAGTGTGTGTGTGTGTGTGTATGTGTATAGTGTTTTAAATCAGATCCATTCTGACAGATTTAAACAAAGAGTGTTTCTGTAACTCTTCTTCCTCCGCATCTTCCCACCCTTTGCTAACCCTATTTCTACCTTATGACCCATCCCCCACCCTCTGCCTTCCACCTTATCACCCACCCCATGATCTTTTCATCTTTTATGATGTACATGTATTTTAGAGAAAAACTCTTTCTGGCTTTAAATCCATTCATTTCATCTTCCCAGGTAATGCGATCTGTATGACTGTAATTTAATTGAGCAACAGCCATTTCTTGCATTGAGGAAGTGATTTATCTCAGTTTGATCCCAGTTACTAAACTCCACAGCTGTGCAAAGGCTGCCATCTTTCTTTGATTCATTAAAATGACTTTCACATTCACCGCCTCTTCATGACTTCTTGATATATTGCTCCAAGCACTGAGAAGTAGATAAAAGATTGCTTGCATATTGGGAAAGATGAATTTGTCCAGGAAGAGATTACATCTTGATATATTGTCATTGAATCTCTCGGAGAGTGTTATATGAACTGTCAAGCGTTGGTACCTGTTGTAAGCGTCTAACATTCGCTGCCTAATGCGCATTACATTTATGTGATGTGAGAAGCCTTGCATGTCTGTTACAACCAACAAAAATGAATAAGAGCACACAGCAGTTACCTCTCTCTGACCTTAAATGAAGTTTCTGTTTTGAGCTGAAAACTAATCAAAACACATATATCTTCACAAAAGGCTGAGATCAGTTTGAAACATTCAGAAATGAAGATAAAATTGAGTCAAAATAATCTAAAGCTTATTTTTGTTTCACTCTCTCTTGACACAACCAAAGACTGTGATATACCTTTGCTAACAATAATTCCATCCTTGATGCTCAAGTCTAACCAGATATCCCCTTCCTCCTGCCTACCTTGAGTATCCTGTTTAAAGTCTTTACATTCACTCTACACCCACACTTCCTTCATTTACTTTTGTCTTTGCTACACCTCCTATAACCTATTTATGATATAATCAGTATATTATTATCTATTGTTTATTATATATTAGTATGAACTCTATTTGTATATAACAGAGCCTACCAACTTTGCCCACTAGTCTTTTCTAAGCATGTACAGGCGGCCATGGCATGAGATAGGAATTCAAGAAGATATTGGGATGAATGAATGGATGGATGTCATTCACAGTTTAATATGTTGATAGGGTTAGGTAATATTCATGAAAGTATGATCTAAGCACAAAGGTAGCATGTTTAATTTAAGTTCCTGAATAGTGTGTCTCATGTTAGAATGCACTCATGGATCCTTCCTTTTCGTGGAGTCTGGCCATGAGCAGGTCTCATTCTAGAATTCACACTCATTACTTCACAGCGCTTTCACGACGTTCATGGCGATTTTATCAGTTCAAAATATAACATCTGTGTGCTGAGATAAAGTCAAAAACCTAGCCAATCTTTGTATTGTATTCTAAAGACCCTTGAGCCTGTTTAATCTCAGAGTTCAGGTTCTAGAATCACAACATTGTACTATTAAATACTGTTTTTTATATCCATAACATTTCAAGCCAAATCAATACTGATTTTAGAGTGCATGTGTATTTGTGTGTGGTGTCTATGCATATATGTAGACACGTGTGTGAGTAGTTGTGGAGGCTCATGACTGGCTTTCTATGTTTTTCTTTATAGATCTCCAGTTGTTTTTATTGCTACAGCCAAAACTGAAGCTCGCCGATTGGCATAGCCTAGCTGGAAACTGCTCAAGGGATTCCTCTCCCACTGCCTCCCATGTGCTGGGCTTGGTTTATTAGCTGGGCTCCATTTCCCCTCCATCCCCCCAACATTCTCACTACTGCACAGCCAGCCTCTGTTCTCCAAACTTAAATTCCATCTAAAGTAAAACCTGACTCTGTGGTGGGAAGCTTCTCAGCAGGCCCCAGGGTCTGGGTTCAATCTCAACTAGGCCACCACAACAACCAAAGTCTATCTTCTTGGAGCGCCATTTGTATTACAAATGTCTTGACAAACGAATATAACAACTGTGAATCCAGATGGAATGTAGAAATTTGGGCTAACAATTATATATTTAGGAAATCTTAATACAACTTTTAACACAATAAATGAAATACTTGACCACATAAAGGAGGAGAGACACAAAGACTTTAAAAATCTAGTTCATAACATGCTGTGACTTTGTAACCTAAGCTTCATTGTTAAGATCATGGGGTAGTTGACTTAAGCCTGACTCCACTACGTGTACAGTACCCAGAAGATGGTCCAACCTCTCTCTGCATCAAAAGTAGTATACTATTCGTCATAAAGTCTCCGGACACATTGTATGCTTCCAATAGTGTTTGTCACATGGAACACAGCATTTGTTGTGGTGGCAGTTAGTAGGTGGGAAAGCCCTCTGAATATATAGGAATATATCATGTGTCACAAGACTATTACATGAATGATGCTTAGTTAGGTGTCTGCTTAACATAAAACTCCTTTCATAGTGCTTAAATGGATTTTTATAGGTATGTATAGGCTCAAAGAATTTCAGTGTTGGGCAGAATGAATACTAAAATCTTCTAAGGGGAGATGGAAGGACGAACTAGAGAAATGAGGAAACAAGTCTAACTTCAGCTACCCAGGATGGGCAGTGCCTGAGCTTTTGCTCACACTGCTGCCAGGTACCTAACACGTTCCAGAGCAGAAGGAAATAATAAGCGATATATTTATGAATAAAAAGATCACACAAGAGCTGGAGAGATGGCTCAGCGGTTAAGAGCACCCGACTACTCTTCCAGAGGTCCTGAGTTCAATTCCCAGCAACCACATGGTGGCTCACAACCATCTGTAAAGAGATCCGATGCCCTCTTCTGGTGTATCTGAAGACAGCTACAGTGTACTTATATATAATAAATGAAAAAAATCTTTAAAAAAAAAATCACACAAGTGAAATGATTCTTAAGATTCTGGTTAAGCCATACAAAAGAAAAAATACAAGAGACTACGAAGGCTCTGTGACAAAATGGGGCTTAGGACATAAAATGAAAATATTAATATAAAAAAGAGATTGCAACTATTTTAATAGGAGGTTCAAGTTAAAAATAATAGAATAGGAGCTGGAGAAATGGCTCACAGATTAAGAGCACTGGCTGCTCTTCCAGGGGACCTGGGTTTGATATCCAGTACTTACAAGGTGGCTCACAACTGTAACTCCAGTCCCAGGAGGTATTTTGCCTTCTTCCGACTGCTGTGGGCATCAGGCACATATTTGGTGCACATACTTACATACAGGGAAACACACACACACACACACACACAATATATATATAACATGATAGGTAAAACAACCTCCACGTTACCCTGGTGGGCAGTATAGGGGCTGTTACAGCAAGAAGTGCAGGTAGATACCTCTGAAATGCCTTTCAACCTTCTCTGCATTCCCTGATGAGTACCAATGACATCTGGTAGTGTGAATGGCATCCTTAGAAATGAAAACTATGCTGGCAGAAGAGAGGGAGGGCTTCATCCTGGGACATCTGGGCATGGTCAGTGTGGAGAACACCAGATGGACATTATAAGCCTGTGCATTTAACTTGAATAGCCTACAATTACTCTATTTAGAAGGAATAAAACTCCCCTTCCAGAGAGAATCCTCCACTGCTGAAATGCTAAGGGTCAGGAGTTGAAATGGGTTTTGGTGGAGGTTTTGAATAACTCTTATCAGCCCGGCCATAGGTGACACGTTCCTTTAAGTTTACTATAGAACAAACAAACCACAGTCTTGAAGACAATTTAATATTAGATTCACTAGAGTTCCATATAACTTTTCTTAATACTTAATAGAGAACATCTACTTTGTTAAACATGCAGCCTCCACACCATTCTAACCTCAACTTTCACTATTTCTGTCACCATATGCAAACTTCATTTGCTGTTTACAGCTATTTCAAAGCTATATGCAAACTCAGTCTGCTTGGTATTTAATAAAACAGATCCCCTTTTATTCTTATGTGATATGAACAGGCCTAGCAGCTAGTTCATTTAAAATGCAAAAGTAAAATTGGATAAGGAATAGAGTTACTTACACGTAATATGTAATACATAATGTAAATGTTTCAATTCAAAACCTTCTTTTCAGTCAAAACTTATGAAGGCCATTATCCACTGTTGCGATTTTGTGAAGCTGTGTCCTTTCTTTCAGCTATGACTTTACTCTCTGGTTCTTGTGCGGGTCACTGTATAAGGCATTTTCTGTTATTCCCAAAACACAGGCTGCAGTAAAACGAATGCACACCCAAGACACTTTAAAGCAATCTGAGACGCTAATGCAAATCTTCAATGATTGAAATATTGGTCTGATGCTATCTCCACCCCAATTTTCGCATATATGATCCGCTAGCATTTATAAATTATTTATTGTGAAACACATAACACATGCACAGCACCTTTGTGCTTCCTGCCCTGCTGAGTGAAAATTAAACATCTTAAAGGGATATCATACACTATTTTCAATACATATATAGAATTTTATCTTAAAATGGTGTGAGTGTGTGTGTGTCTGTGTGTGTGTGTGTGTTTGGTGTATTCATGTTTGATGTGACATATTCAAACACACGGAGACCAGAGGAAGATATCGGGTTTGTCCTGCTCTGTTACTTTTCTTCTTATGCTCCTGAGATAGGGTCTTTCACTGAACCTGGAGCCAGGCTTACAGCCAGCGAACCTCACTGGCCCTCCGGTGTCCTAGGATTACAGATACAGGCGGTGCGGGGATCTGAACTCAGGTCTCATGCTTATGTAGCAAGTGCTGCTACCCAGGGAGCCATCTTTCTAGCCCCAGAGTGTAATTTCAATACCAGGTTTATCTATCTCCTCAAGAAGTTAGCATGTCTACATACTTACAACCTTCCTCGTAGTTTTTGAGATGTACAACGCATTACTATAATCTATAGTTATCCCACTCAGAGCACCAGAAATCTGTATGCTTATCTGATTGCATCTTAATACCTTTGATCAGCCCTTTCCCACCCTCTTCAGCTCTCTCTGGCCTTGGTGACGGCGATGACCAGTGCTGTCAACCTGTGGAATCTGGGAATATCTAGGCGAGAAGCTTCTAGGCATGCCTGTGAGAAACTCTCTCAGCTAGGCTAACGCAGGTGGGAAGACCCATCCTAAAAGTAGGCAGCACCATCCCACGGGTTTAGGTTCTGTACTGCATGAACAAGAGAAGGTAGGTTGAGCCCAGAGACCCATCAGTCTTTGCTTCCTGCTTCTAAGGCACTGTGACCTCGGCCACACCTTCCACTAGGATTTCTGTGCTGGGGGACTGTACTTTCCAGCTGTAGGCCAGGGCATGTTTCCACAGCAATAGGGAGCGTGACTGATGCAGTACCATCCCCCTGTGCGCAGCCTTTATGAGACAATTTCTGAGAGCCCATATAGAAATGGGATCATGCAGCGCTTCTTTGTCTGGGCCTGGCTTATTTCACTCAACACAATGATCTCCATTCCCATCCACTATTTCAAACATCAAGATTCTGTTCCTTCCAAAGACAGAAGAGTATTCTGCAGTGTCTATGGACCCCATTCTCTTGATTCTTCCATTAGTATACGTCTCAATTGTTTCAAATTCTTGGCTATTGAGAAAAAACGTCTTTTCAACATGGTGTTTTCATTTCTTTGTGACACTGGAACACATGGTGTTTATTTTCATTCTCTGAGGACCACTCATGCTATTTCTATGGTGGCCTGCTACTTCACATTCCCCCCAAAGTGTGCAAGTGTCCCCCCTTCTTCACGTCCTCTCTGCACTCGTCGTTGTCGGCTTGGCAATCACCATTCCTTTTGGGTAAGGTAACATCTCACTGTGGTTTGGGCTTCCATTTTCGCCCACGAATGTTTCATGTAGATATTGGTTATTTGTCCCTTTTTACCCATTTTAACTTGGGTTGTTATATTTATTTCTCGCTGTTGAGCTTTTGGGGTTCTTCCTATGCTCTGGATATCAAGGTTAGATGTCTGTAGTCTGCCATATTTTCTCCCATTCTGTAGGATGGCTCCTGTCTGAGGGCTGTTTCCTTTGTTGTACTGAAGCTGTCTTGTTCAACACAGTCACCCATATCTACTTTTATTTTTAATTTTATTTATTTTACATGTAACTTCAGTTTCCTCTCCTCCCAGTCCCCACTCCAGAGCTCCCTCAATCCACTTTCTCTTCAGAAAAGGGTTGGCTTCATGGATATCAACCAGCCATGGCATATCAAGTTACAGTAAGACTAGAAACCTCCCCTTTTATTAATGCTGGACAAAGCAACCCAGTAGGGGGAAAAGGCCCCAGAGGCAGGTATCAGAGTCAGAGACAACTCTTGCTTCCAGAAGATCAAGTTACACAACTGTAATATATGTGCAGACGGTCAGGGTCAGGCGCATGCATGCTCTTGGGTTAGCAGTTCAGTCTCTGTGAGCCCACACAGGCTCAGGTTAGTATATTCTGTGGGTTTTCTTGTGGCATCCTTGACCCCTTTGGCCCCTATGATCCTTCTCCCTCTTCTGAGGGATTCCCCAAGCTTCACCTAAGGTTTGACTGTGGGCCTCTGCTTCTATTTCCACCTGTTGCTGGGTGTCACCTCTCTGATGACAATTGGGCCAGACACCAATCTATGAGGATAGCAGTTTATCATTAGGAATCATTTCATTGACTTCATATTTTTATTTTATTTTATTTTATTTTGCCATTTGTGTTTGGTTCTATTGTGGAGCTCTGAGCTATCCAGCCTCTGGCTCTGGACCCTCTGGGCAGTCAGCGTCAATGTGGGCTCTCTCTCATGGCATGGGTCTCAAGCTGGACCAGTTATTGGTTGGCCACTCCCACAATTTCTGTATAACCTCTACCCCAGCCCATCTTGTAGGCAGAACAAATTGTTGGTCAAAGATTTTTGTGACTGAGTTGGTGTCCTAGTCTCTCCACTGGAAGTCTTGCCTGGTTTAGGAGATGGCTAGTTCAGGGTCCATATGACCCATTGCTAGGAGTCCTAGCTAGGGTTACTCTTACCGATTCCACCCATACCTATTCTTACTATGGTTTCCTAACCTTCAGGACTCTTGTCCCCAGTTATCTTTGTCTATCACCATGTCACGAAATGCTTATATTTTCTTCTATGTAATTCCTAGTTTCAATTCTTTGATCCACTTTAACTGGCTTTCTTAACTGGCGGGAGTTATGAGTCTAGTTTGAGGACTCTGCGGTGGACATCCAGTTTACTCAGCCATGTTCCCTGGCAACACTGCTCCTTACCCGCTTCATGGTGATTGTGGATGTGTGGGCTCACTTCTAGGAGCTGTTTCATCCGCTTGTGTCTGTTCATATATCAGCACCATGCTGTTTTGATCACGATATATTTGCAGAATGTTTTAAACTTAGGCAGTATAATGGCCCTTGCTTTGTTCTTTTGCCTGAAGAGTTTTTCACGATTCCATATAAGTGCATAGGTTTGTCTGGTTCCATGAATGTTGTCATTGGTATCCTGATGGGAGCTACATTAAATGTGCAAGTCACTTTGGAGAGTAGGTATTTTTTAAAAAACAAAATTGCTATTTCGACACATGAAAGTGTGTGTGTGTGTGTGTGTGTGTGTATGTGTATGTGTGTGTGTGCGTGTGTGTGTGTGCATATGTGTGTGTGTGTGTGTGTATGTGTGGCTGTTCATGTGTCCTTCCTAATTTCTTTCCTCTCCTCTTCCTCTCTGCTCATCCTCCCCCTTCACCCTCCTCCTGTTTTATTTCTCTTTCTCTTCCTCCCCCTTCAAATTCTTGGCTCTTGAATAGAACGATATCTCATCAACATGGCATGTTTTGCTTTTTGTCGGTCTCCCCGTTCACGTGGATCGTTGGCTGGACAGTCCCTGAGGGCAGTGGGAGCTTACGGGGTTGGGGCGCTCAGAATCCCTGCGAGTACCCAGTGAATAACCACATGGAGACCAGCTGTCAGGAGGCAGATCGACTTATTTAGGGTAATTCAAGACTTATAAAATTTTGGGAGGCTGAGCGTAGGAACATCCAGGATGGACAAAGGTCATTGGCTGGGGGCTTAAAGGCACCTGGGAGTGCCTCATTTGCTGGGGAAGCATTTCAGGAATCTCGGGTGCTGGCTGAACAGGTTCTTATCAGGACAAAAGAAATTGATCCTGTAATCTAGTTGAGGTTACCTGACATTCTTCAGGGAGGGATGTATGTGAGAGCTTCAAATTCCCCAGAGAAGGTCAGAGAAGGAGAAGCCCCACTAACAAAGGGAGTAGTACCCCAGTACATGCTGAGCTGCAGAAGGCTTTCTGATCAATGGTAGACTTTGACCCTGATTAGCAGAGTTTTCCCACAGTTTTTGTTTTTGTCTCTCTTCCTCGTCCTTTCCTTTCTTCACACTGGGGATCGAAACCATCAGGCCCATGCTAGGTCAGCGCTCTTCCACCCAGCTATCACGTAGCAAGCAGCGTCCCCCGATCGTTCCTGCTAGAATCAGCTGTCTCTAGCTGCACCTGCCTTGGGCCAGGAGTCTTCCTCAGTAATAGGTCACTCATGACAACGTGCCCTTGGGCCAAATCTAGCACTGTGCTGATCCTACTGCGTTTAGGTCGTGAAACACTTTGGTTTATTGAGAGCCATAGTTACACTTACCCTGAGAGCTTGGGGACGCCCTCTTTACAGTAGCGTGGTTGTGCCAATGGCCGTCCGAACTACGTCCTTAGGTAGAAGATAAATGTGGAGACAGACACTAAGCTGGAAGCACCTGGACTCAACGGTCGCTGAGGGCTGCAGTCTGTTGAGGAGGATGCAGACCTCACTACCCAATGCGGCCGCCAGTCTATGATCTCTACCTGTGAGCCCTGATCTACATAAAAGGGCTTCAGTTTGTGACAGGGTTCTTGCCCCAGCAGGCTAGACTGAACTCCACGACAAAATCCTGGGTTGACTTTTGAGCGCTTCTCCCCAGCAGGTGGCGATATACTCTTTACTCTGGAGCCGAACCCTGGAGAAAGGGTGGTGGAAGAAGACTGAGTTGCACTTGAGCTGTAGGAGCCTGCATGGTTGTGAAGCAGGGCAGGTGTGTCCCAGGCCTGCTTCGGGGCTAGGAGGAGCCTAGGCACTGGTATGGAGTCAGGGTGCTTACCTAGCTCCAGATTTCACCTCAGGAGACCTGGTGCCAGGCTTCTGGTCTGCACCCTGGATTTCAGGATTTTGGTAAGGGATGGGATACTGCTTTTCCTTGAAGCTTTGTGGGAACTTTTGAGCCTGCTAAGAGGATTGGTGCTTATTTCTGTTTCAGGGGACACTTCACATACAATTGGGATATTGCTTTTGGACATTTTCCTTTTAAATATATTTTTATCCTCTGAGATTTTTATGTATACATACAAAATATTCCATCATATTTACCATACAGCCTTCTCCCTAACTCCTCCAAGATCCACTTCTACCCTCCCTCCCAACTTCAAATCTTTTTTCCCTTTCTCTTCCAGTTCCTCCTTCCTGCCCCCCTCTCTTCTCCCTCCCTCTTTCCCTCCCTCTCTCCCCTCCCTCCCTATCTCCCCCTCCTCCTCTTTCTCTCTGCCTTCTCTCTGTTTCTCTATTCTTCCCTTCATTCTCCCTTCCTCTCTCTCTCTCTCTCTCTCTCTCTCTCTCTCTCTCTCTCTCTCTCTCTCTCTCTCTCTTCCTCCCTATGAGAGTCCACTGATGGAATGCAGACTCAAACTCACACGAATGTCTTGTGTTCGCATGACTTCAAGGTGGGGTTTTCCCCTCTGTGATAGCAAGGATTGAACTTATTTTCACTGTTCTTAGATGGGATCGTGTGAAGTAGCAGTCCTATTCCATTTTATGTAACAGTGATTGGTTTCCATGGGGAATCTTGATGTTATAGTTCCTGTCGGGAGCAAGTCCTACACAATGTTGCCTGTGCAGTTGCCAGGTGCAAGTTTAAGGCCTCCCAAGCCCAACCGTCAGGAAAAACCAACGCCCACACTTGCTTAGCTCACACTCTGGCTTCCACCTCATCTCTGGGTTTGTCTTGTCTTTACTTCAGTGGTTGTGTTTGCAGACACCTTTGTTGTTGTTGCTATTTTTAGAACAACCTTTATTGAGGTATAAATTACACACCATAAAAATGTATCCCTGTAAAGAACACAATTCAAGTGGTACACGTCTTTAATTCCAGCGCTGAGCAGAGGCAGGTAGATTTCTGAGTTCCTCCAGGTCAATCAGGAGTACACAGAGAAACCCTGTCTCAGGAAAAAGAAAGAAAGAAAGAAAGAAAGAAAGAAAGAAAGAAAGAAAGAAAGAAAGAAAGAAAGAAAGAGAGAGAAAAGAAGGAAGGAAGGAAGAAAGAAAAAGAAAGGCACTCTTCAGCCCGGCATGCCTTTCTCCCAGAACACCACAATCCAGATAGTTCAGTGGGTAAAGTTCTTAGAAGCCAAGCTCAGGGTGCACACCTCCAGCCACAGTACTGGGGGCAGAGGCAGGAAGATCCTTGGGACCCATGGGCCAGCCAGTCTCACCAGAGACCCAGTCCCAGTGAAAGACTCTACCTTACAAAATGATAATTCAGTGATTTTGAGTATTTTTCAGACTTTTGCAACCTTTGTCATGGTACAAGTCTAAGACATTTCTTCAAGAAACATCCGGAATCTATTTCCCAAAGACTGTTTTGGTTCTCTTGAATTGCTTTGGTATCTATCACAGGTTCGTTCGCCATAAACATGGGTTTTACTTCTATTCCTAGGTCTCTGCTTGTGTGATATCATATCACCTTTGTGTCTGTCTGTAGAGTTTCAGTGAGTTTTATTTTTAAATCTAGCTCTTTAACTGTTTCTATTAGAAGGTGCTTCCATTATATGCCATCCTCATATGACTACAAGTCCAGGATGATGTCTTTACTCACAGCAGAATACTACCGATAGAATTCAGAAGCATTTGGCTCAGCTATGTTCTCGTGCCTCATAATACGCTAAGCCATAAAAGTGCACCATCAGAGAAGTCTCCATGCAGTGGGAAGAAGGACAGAGTTCCGTTGAGGGCCCTGTGCTTGCCTTTCCCATTGTTCTGCTTGGAGTTCCTTCTCAGACATCAGGACCTAGAGTTCATGGCTTTCATCTCCCTGGAGTCTGCACATTTTGGTTCATGGTCATTTACAACCACCTTCTCCTTTCAGCCTTCACTATAGCAGATACTACGCTAAATACTTGCCACGCAGCCTACCCCCAAAGATCCAAAAGGCCACACAGCAGCCATGGCTGACTGGGTATATTTACACGAGTCTCTGGGTTCACCCAAATGAAAAGGCAAAGGTTTTACAGACAACAGCACTTTTCCCTCTTCATAGTGTTTTCTTTTCCTCTCTTTTCTAGGTTGGAGCAGAGAGAGAGAGAGAGAGAGAGAGAGAGAGAGAGAGAGAGAGAGAGAGAGAGAGAGAGATTTTCTCATGTAGCCCAGGCTGGCCTAGTCCTCAATATGGAGGCGAGGATGCCCTTGAACTCCAGATCTTCCTGCCTCTGCTTCGAAGTGCTGAAGGTCAGACTTGGGGCTCCATGCAGCTAGGCAAGTACTCTACCAACTGAACTCCTTCCTGAGCATCTTCCCTTCTACCTTGGGAACTGTAATGGCTTCTGACTTTGCTATGTCTGGGTAGTACCTCCCACACCCACTGTAGCTGTACCTGTCTGTCGTCTGAGCACCCAACTTCTTATATTAAAATCTCTCTGCCACCCAAACACAGAAGGAGTTTTATTTCCCTCAGTAGACTTTTTCTTTAAAGCTTGGGCGCCAAGTCTTAAGCTGAAGGTTACCACACCAAAACAGAGAAACAGGGATTGTGCCAGAAGATATGAGTGCGACTGGAAAGAACTCAGGCTTCATCCCGAGTATGGTGACAGTAACACGTAAGAGGACAGTCATTCCCGTAGAAAAAGCTGGCTCGCATGCACCGTAAGCAATGGGGAGGGGAGAGGCCCAGTGCCTTCCTTTGTTGGTTGTTTATTGAAGGCTCAAAGGTGAAACCTTTTTTATTCTTGTTCAGGAGGATGGGGTTAATGTGTGTAGCCTTCTCATCTGTCATACTGTTCTGTCACTGTGACAGAATGCCATGATCAAGGCTTCTTATAGCAAAAGGTTGATTCCAGAGGTTCTATGGTTGGTCCAGAGGTCGATTCTATGTTTCCAGAGGACATGGTAGGGCAGCACAGCAGGAAGCTCAGAGCTCCTATCCTCAACCATGAGCATGAAGTAGAGACAGTGGTGGAGGCCTTTAAATCTCAAAGCCCAATCCCAGTGACATTCTTCTGGCAAGGCCACACCTCCTACACCTCCTTCAAGCAGTGTCAACAACCGAGGTGCAAGTGTTTGATGCCTACAACTATGGTGGACATATTGTTCAAACCACATCTTCCAAGGAGAACTCTTCATTCTTCACTTACATACATGCCGGCCGTTACACTGCTGTTCAGGAATCTTTTGGGCCCAGGTCCCTGGTACATCCAAGGCTGGCAGAAGAGTTTGCCTCAGATGAGCTGAGTTAGAAGGTGGATGCAGGAACCAGATGAGATTTGAAAGCTGTTCTGGCAGAAAGTAGAGCTGTCAAGATTATCAGTGAGACAGAAACACTGGAAGTATGGGGAAAAGTATGAGTGGAAATGGGCAGCCAAAACCAAAAGCAAACATTTGGGATGTACGTGTTTTTGGTTGTTCATTTTGGTTTTCTGACAGGAAAACATTGGTCTTCCTTTGTGAGGCCACCCTTCTCTCTCTCAGTCCATGGGGTTTGCATAAGGTTAACACAACCTAGTTCAGGGGAGGAAGCAATCAGCTAGTGGGTGACCAAGATAGCTTTGTAAGAGAAGATTCCCGATTGTCGGGGTTGACTGATGCAAGGATGTAAATCTGGAGCTCCCAGCAGCCCTCCTGCCATCAGGAAAGGAGTACAGTCAAGGCTGTAGCGGAGACACAGGAGTCAGAGGTGAGAGAAAACCCCAGTGTCCAGGGACCCTGTGGAGCTGCTGGATCAGTGAGGCCCCAGCACACAACTACCTTCTAGGAATTCCATGTGTGCCTCTCAGAAAATCCTTTTCTCTGAGCCTCTCTGAGATGTGTTTACTTTCCTTCTCTTTATCTCTTGCACTGATAGATGCCTGTGGGAGGCATCTTTGTGTTCATGTAGAGTTGTTCATGTACTGCCTCCCCTTCCTTCTTCCATGAAAGAATTGCAGCCCCTATAAACTACATCCATGCATTGACTTACATCTCGGTACTAAAGAGTACTTGCGTCTCTCAAGAGGGAAACTTAATACACTATTTATATAAATGGAAGTCCTCTGTCATGATTGCGGGCAGGTCAGGGATGGCAGCATGTGGTTTCCAATGTGCTTTCTTAATTCTCATAGTGCGGGGTGTTACATATATCGCTGCTTTGAATCAGACTGATCCTAGGGTGATCAGACTTATACAATGTCTGCTAAGGAACTTAGGAATGATACTTAAAAACCTTTTTAAAATTAACTTCCAAAAGGCTAGTAGCTCAATTGGTAGAGTCTTTGTTTAGCATGCACAAGGCTTCCCTAGCACTGAGAAAACCTAGACATAATGGAACATGCCCATAATCCCAGCTTTTGAGGAAGACGCATAAAGACCAGAAGTTCAAAGTTCAAAGTTATCCTCTGCTTGTACCCTAACTGGGTTACAGACTCAGAACGGAGCAGAGCAGACTAGAGTACAGTGAAATAACTTACACAGTTATTGAAAACTCACAAATGTTTATACTACTTAACTAGTGGAGTTTACTACTTAGTATGTGTTGGTGAGTGACTGTCACACAGATGGGACCGAGAAGCACCTAGGACATTGGCAAAGTTTACCTGTAGGTGAGGATGTTGATGACAGGATGAGCAAGGATGGGGCTGGGAGGAGTAGGAGGGAGGGTGGAAAGCAGGCCGGGTGTTCTTCTCCTGGGCTTCCCAGCTGCCACTAGTGATCTGTGCTGCCCACAGCCCCTCCTCGCAGGTAGAAACTTGTCACTGTGAGCGCTACAGACCTTTCCTTCTTAAACTACTTCCTTGGGTGTTTTGTCATAGGGATAAGAAGTCCTTCTCCTCCTTGGTACTGGGGTAAACTTTAAGTGATTCTGTGATGTCACAGGAAAATGCACATGACCTCCTCCTACATATGCTTCAGACTTGGTCAGTGGCTAGCACTGTGGACATCTACACAGTCTTTCTGTTTGTCTGTGCCTCTAGCTGGCCTTCTTGAGATGCATTCTTCCTTGTGACCCAACCTTGAAGGGGACGTTTGCTGTGCTGCAGGAACCTGACTGACAATCTGAAAGCTCCTTAAGAAGAATGCTTACTTTTTGGTGGACTCTTTAGTGTCATGAAACGAAAACAAATCGCATAGTTTTGGAGCTGGAATGTTCTGTTTCAATCTCAGCCGTGCCCCCAACTTTCTCAGGTGATGAGACATACCTAGATATGAGACACATAGATACAACGTGGCCATTGTCGATAAGGTGATGAAAGTCTGCCCTGCCTTCAGCACCCACCACAGGAGGAGCCTGCTGTCTGTCACCTGCATCCCCATTCCCACTCCCTCCTCTTCAGATCCCTTCTGAGGCTGGAAGCTGGAGTTCAGAGGTCGGTTCTGAACTGTGCATGTCTCTCTCCTAATGTGTGTGGATAGTACTGATTGTTGTTTCTGTTGGTCTTGTTTTCCACCCAACCTTCCTGGTTCTTTGGGACCAGGCCACATAAAATATCAATTTTGTTATGGTTCCATTGGTAAAGCTAGTGAACATAGCAGTATCATACACTTCCATTTTTGGCAGAGGGAAAGGACATGGAACCTTACCAGCATAATTAGCAGGGGGGTGGGGGTTAGGGGGTGGGGGATGGGGGGTGGTGGTGGGATTTCTTTCTCTTTGCCACCTTGGTTCTGCTGAAGGCTGTGGAAATATGTATAGTCAGGTGTGTTTACTAAGCTCTGTGTTCACACAGCCTATGACCAGTGCCACATATCAGGACAGACAATTGATCATGGTGCCTCAGAAGTAATCCTCGGCATTTAGTAGATGTTACATATATAAAATTTTATTATTTTATTTTTATGCCTGAGTGTGCATGTGTGCTTGCATGTGTGTGCATGTTGATGTGTGTGCATGTTGATGTGTGTGCATGTTGATGTGTGTGTGTGTGTGTGGGGGTGCTCATGGATCTCTCTCTCTCTCTCTCTCTCTGTGTGTGTGCATGCACGTGTGTGTGTGTGTGTGTGTGTGTGTGTGTGCATGCATGTGTGTGTGTGTGGGGCCACACTATGACATCACATGTCATCATCAGGAACACTACTCACTTCTTTTCAGACAGGATCCCTCACTGGCCTGGAGCTTGGCAGTTAGGCTAGCTTGGCTGTTGCTGCTCCTCCATCAGTAGTGTGCATCACCACACCCAGCTTTTTACGTGGGTGCTGGAGACTGAGATTTCTCATTCTTTTACCACTGTCTCTGCCATCCTACCGTCTGCCTGGCCCTGCATATATAATCTCGAGCGTAAGACACAGGCTTTCTTAGTGAACAGATGACCGCTGGAAAGAGAGGAGTCTGCATTTTACTACTGTCTAAAGCTTCCTGCACCATACAGTTGTCTGGGGCCTGAGAGATGCCTTAGCATCTGAGGGTGGTAGTCACTATCCTTCAGAAGACCTGGGTTCAGTTCCCTCAAAAGTTGGCTCATCACGGCCTGTGACTCCATCTCCAGGACATCCTCTAGCTTTGGCGGGCACCAGCACCCACAGATACACGCCACACATACACATAACTTTAAAAAGAACGATTTGTGTAAATGTGCCCGTTACGGTTAACATTGGTTATCCTAACTGTAATCATGTTATTGGCGACTGACAGTACGACTTCACAGAAGAAAACCACTTGTGAATAGTTTTTAAACTATTTTTTTTACACATGGAATTACACACAATACAAAATGCTTGTATTACAAGTTGAAATCTTTACATTCGTGGGTTCAGGACAGCAATGCAGGTGACATCAGCATTTCACGCAGTGACTCCATTCATTGGGCTGAACACAAAGCCAAGAAGTAATTATTTACCTACATAACTTTCTAGTCTCTTAATTAGAGGGAGGAGGAGGAAGAGGATGATGATGAGGAGGAGGGGGGAGGAGGGGAGGAGAAGAAGGAGAAGAAGGAGACAGAGAAGAAGGAGGAGAAGAAGGAGAAGAAGGAGAGGGAGAAGGAGGAGGAGGAGAAGGGGAAGGAGAAGAAAAAGAAACAACTCTTACCTTCTCTGTTATATGTCAGAATGATAAACAATATCAGGAATTAAGTGGTCTGGCACGTCTGTAAATGGGAGTTGGTATCCCAGTATCTCTTATTTGTAGATCCTGAGGCCCTTACTGAGTTTGTCTATCAAATTGTCATTATCTCAGCTTTCAGGAAAATTACATCATCTTTGGTAATAGGCTGCCAACAAACAGAAAAACGACAGATCACACCACCCCTCCCCCAAAGAATCCTGTATTTTAATGAATAGCTGAATAAATAGACATTAATTATGAAATTCACATTAAGATAGAAAGCCGACCGTTTTGTTTCCTTTGCCTCTTCAGTTGGACACCTGGACAGCTGCTGTAGAATGTCCTATTTGTGTTAGGGTGGGACGAGCTGAGTTA
Organism: Rattus rattus; assembly: GCF_011064425.1. Lineage (NCBI taxonomy): Eukaryota > Metazoa > Chordata > Mammalia > Rodentia > Muridae > Rattus > Rattus rattus. The sequence goes on along the minus strand of NC_046161.1, from coordinate 9,578,829 downwards.
CAAAGCTGGAGACTGAGAAGTGCTGCAGATATGTACAGCAATCTGGAGGAGTCACGAGATCACGGCGTTTATATATATATACATTGTCCTTCCTCTCTTCTCTTCATGGGGAAACACTGTTTTGTATAATGGGGAGACACACAGTAGGACACATGCAGCAGGGACTGGTACAGTGTGCACAGTAGGATCACCAAATGAGATATGGGAACTGTGGGCTAACGGAAGGCTCTGAGCAGGAAAAGAAGGCGACTGGGGAGGGATGGGAACCTGGAATGCTTTCCGAGTGAGGTCTCAGGATACGCATTTACCTGACAAGCCTCTTGGTGGTTTTTTCAAAGTTTCCACTCAGTCACCTATGGTTTAAATGTGGAGCTAAAAATAAACCATCGTATTATACAAAACTCTGTATATTAGCATACAAAAGGTAACAATTTACTTTTTGTATAAAATATAACCTTTCGATAGTATATTTATTTCACATATGTATAAATATAATCCAAAGAATATGTTTTAAGTATTTCTACCAAAATATTCTTTACAAAAGTTTACAAAACAAGTAATTTATTAATATTTACAAACCAGCCCAGAAAAGATTCTGAGCCAGTGATATTGGTGCAGTGGGAAAGACAGAGCCCAAAGGCATCATAAAGACGGGAAGGGGATTTTGCAGAGCTTTAAAAAGAAAGTGTCCCCTTTCTGGACAGGTCTGTGAAGACTGGTTGCTTAGATGACTTGCTTAGTCACAGTTGGTATTTTAGTGTGTGGATGTCTAACTCAAAGGTTGAGAGTAGCCTTTGTTTCTCTGGATTTAGGAAGGTGGTAGTGGTCTTTAGAGCCCTCTCAAGCCTGGACACCTGCTCCACTCTGCAGTGTACATAGCTGTGGGCACTGAGGCTCAGTGACCCAGACACATGCACTTTTGCTATAATACTCAGCCCTGAGGGAGGAAACCTGGGTAAGAAGGCCCAGCCACCACATGGCAAGGACGTACTGCATTGTAAATAGAGTGAGTGAACAGAGACCACATTGGGCTCAGCTGCTCACCTAAGTCCACGTAGTGTGTCTAAGGAAGGCCTACATTGTCTGTCAGTTTCCTCTGAGCTCTGTGAAAGAGCTTTGTGCCCTCTCATGCCTCTCCCTGTTTCTTATCTCCAACCAGAACAGGATATTCTCTAATCTGACTCTAATTCACTCCTTCCTTCCTTCCTTCCTTCCTTCCTTCCTTCCTTCCTTCCTTCCTTCCTTAAAACCAGTCTCTGGCTACCAAAAAAATAGGACAAGACTCCATTTCACTCTGCTTGGGAACAAACCAGTGGCTAGCAACCACAGTGAGTGACATCGCTGGTTATCCTCAGCCATGTTTCTCTCCTACATGGGAAGGTTTAATGTTTTATTTTTTGAAGTGACATTCCATGGAGGCGGTTGTGCACTGATATTTCGGTGTGATCAGGACCAGTCTTGGTTATCTACAAAAATTAGGAGGGAAGCCCCAGTCAGGTTGTAAGCCCTGCATTCCTGTTTTATCGTGAGACACGGCACCCCACCAAAACACAAAACATGTGGGAAAAATTACAAAAATGAGGAGTGCATCTAGGAAAGAAATCAATTAATCTGCTGGATAGCTTCTAGGTTCTCTGGTGCTCTCTTTCGTAGGACACCTGTAGGTTACTCCAAACAACCATGGAACATTTCCATCTTTCCTGAAAGCTTTAGGACAAATAACCACAGAGAAGTCAAAGCGTATTTATCTACTAGGTGACAGCCGGTTGCCCGGTGCTTAGAACAAGCACCTCTCTACGACGTGGGATTGAAACAGGTCTCAAGTTCCATTGTACTTCCTTCACTGAGAAAAGGAACTCGGGAAGACCATTTTACACAATTAATTACACATCAGCATCACAGTTGTGTTTGGATAAACTGCATAACACAATCCCGAAGTTCACGCAGGGAGAAAAACGATCTCAATGTTTCACTCTCAGGCTCAGGATTTTTAAAATCAAGCATGTGAACCAAAATGTTCACCACTGTGGCTCCTGCCGACCTTCTGTTTTGATGTCTGTAGTCCAGTCGGACATCAGCAGTTCGGCGTTACAGTATCCTCGGTAAACCCTGCTTGGAGCCTCCAGGCCACCGTCCGCCCACCTTAGGAATTGCTCCCCAGGATCTCATCGAGGTTGATGTCTTTCATCCAGTCGTCGTTGCCGGGCTCCGTCTTCAATAAAGAATCGATGAAGTCAGCATCACTGTTTAGGGCAGGGCCCATGCTGTCGCTCTGTTGGCTGAGGAAGTCAAAAGCTAAATCGCTGCCATGGTCGGGTCCTTGAAAAGCCCTAGAACTTTGGTTGGATGAAGGAAATGTGTTGGGTGTCAGGGACGGAGGCTGGTTGGCGCCTGTCCTCGGCGGATTCAATCCTGTCCCTGGTGGGTTCATGTTAGACAGATTCTGGGTGGTCAGCTGACTGGGTCTGAGGTTCAAACCCCTGAGCGGACCCAAGGTTTGCCCATTTAATGTCTGGTTCATTTGGTTCACAGGTCTCATCTGCACTGCCGGCGTTAACTGGCTAGGGGGCGCCACTGCCCTCTGGGAGAATGGCTGGCTCCCTACTGGTTGCAGTGACTGGTTTGGGGTATAGGCAGGTGTACTCGTTGGGAAGCGGACTCCTGTGGGTTTGAGGGCTTCCTGTTGTTTCCCTGTCACCTCTTGGGAAGCCCAGTTTGTTGCTGTCGCGCTGGCTGTGATCATGACAGTTGATGACCTCTGGGCTGTCATGCCTGCCAACCCGTGAGCCAGATTTGGCCTTAACTGCTGTGGACTGCCAGCAGGTCCAGCCCCGAAGGCGGCCCCGTTGTTACCGGTACTTGCCCCCAAGGGAGGCGGCCGTGGCATCAGAGGGTTGTTCTGATTCGTTATCAGTTGAGTTGTATTTCTCTGTTGGGTCAGCTGGTTCATTGCTGAAGTGACACTGTAGGTGCCAGGCTGGTTACAAGGCAGGTTTCCATACATCCCTATGTTCTGAACTGTGGATAGCAATGGCATTCTCATGCCATGAGATGTAGACATGAGGCTGGCGTTCGGAGTTAAAATGGTGTGCGTTGAGACTGGGTTTGCCAACGCCTGGTTAGAGTTTAAACTCACGGAAGAGGGGCCGCCTAAGACAGAGAAGAGAATCAGTCATTCCTGACAGAACAGCATCGCTTATCGAAGCCTGAACAACTCACCACCTCCAGAACTACTTTCATATGCAAGATAATACAGACAAAAACATAACAAACATACTGCAAAAAAAGAACAGAAGAGATTTGGGAGAAAGCATTGCCCTGAGCCACTCCTGGTTAAAAGTCAACACATTACAGAAAGCATAGCGAAATAGAATGGTTCTGTTTTACAGTTTTTATTTGTGTTCTGAAGTCACTGAGGTAATAATCAATCTTTTGTTTTGAATTATTTTTATTATGTTCCAAGTTCGAAGATTACAACTTTGGTTAGCTAGCTGTCATGAAATCCGGGTTACTCTTCACCCCAGGGTCGCGATGAGGAAGTGAAGGATAAATCCTCTTCATGGCTACCACACTAATATTCCTAACCCGTGACCTAGACAATCAAGATTAATTCTTTATCTGCATCGCCCTCCTTCAGGAAGCTGCTGTAAGTGGCTTTCCTGTATCCAAAGGGCGAGCAAAGTCTCAGGAATCTGGACTTTGATGTAATCTGATCTGGTGATTATTTCCATATGGGAAGCCTGCTGGAGGATGCGCAGTTCCTAGGGCACTGCTGTGGAACACACCACCAGCCACCTTTGCTCATCCGTTTCCTGCTCCCATGATGGCCGCTAAGCCCCTGAGCCTTATATTTTCCTCAGGTTTCAGACTCAGCCTGAAGCTCTGTTGGGAAGCTTTTCCTAATGTGTCTTGGTTTTTACGGCTGCCATTTTTCTGTTTGACCCTTCCACTGAGCACTCAGGTAATCCAGCAAGCCTTGAAAGGGTTACCAGTTAAACTGATGCCTGTCAACAACTAATTGGGGGCGGGGTGGGGGTGCAATAACCGAATCCCAAGTTGATGAACAGGATGGCTCCATTCAACAAACAGTGACTAATCCATGCAATGAGATATCCCTGGCTCAGTTAGGTTTGAAGTAACCCTGGGCAATCAGATTGCGAGCAAAAATGGAGGGGAGAAAAGTACCTTTAGATGACAAACTCTGCAAGGGAAGACCTTTTCTCTTGTTTGTTTTACAGCTGTATTCCAAGTATAATGGTCGACAGAATTGTTGTTCAATTGAATTTTGAATGATTTAATAAAAGAGATTAATGAAGGACAAGGCCCAGAGAAAGATAATCCTGTGATGAAGATATTGAAACAGAAACACACACATGCACACACATGCACACACACACATGTATGAAATAAGAGTGAAGAGCATGCCCACAAGTGACCCCTGCTGGTTGAAGATGATGCGTTATGAGGTATAACCCAAAAGACAGGGCCAAGGCAACACAGTAGCTTTGCAAAATGCATCCCTAAGCAGACCACATGTTCTTCCAGTGCAGGGAGAGTCTCTCCTACCTCCTCCCCCAAGATCCTTTATGATGCACTACACATCGGTATATGATGAGGCAAAATCAGAGTGAGGGGCTATGGATTTAAGCAATGCCATCTTTGCAGATGAAGATTTTTGTGGCAAGGGAATTTGTTGTGTGCAAGTAATGTGGGGAAAAATAAGAAGTTTTAAAGCTAGAGTGCTACTCAATGGGAGAATGCTTTCCAAAGACCCCTCCCAACCAAAACCATATTCCGCTGTCTCGTTAGAATGATACACCCTAAAAAGACATGTAGAGAAGGCAGGGGTTTTTTTTGTTTGTTTTGTTTTGCATTTTTCATTTGATTACTTTTGTGTGCATTTGTGTATGTGTGTTGGGCATGGGAGTGCCGTTACACACATGAAAGTCAGAAAAGTGTGTGTGGGAGGTGGTTCTCTCTTTCCAGCGTGGTCTGTGAGGTAGACCGTAAGTCATCAGGCTTGGCAGCAAGCTCCTTTACTCACTGAGCCATCTCGCCGGCCTGGAAAAGAGCATTTTAAAAGAACCAAAGCAGAGAGAATTTCCATAAAGCTTACAAAACAGCAGTTAAGATTTAGATGCCGCTAATGTGCAGTGGATGTAAGTAATGACAGATTCTCTTTGTTCTTTACCCTGATATGATAGCCGGGGAAGAATTGTTTCCAGACAAACATTAAAATTTAAAGCAACACGAAGGGGGTTGCCTTGCTCTGCTGTTGCCTGTTTTGTTCTCAAAGGCACAGGAAGGGAAATATTCACTTGGGGTCAGCAATGATATGCAAAAGACCGCTCTCAGGAGAAGCATAGACTTTCCTTGGAAGGGGCCACTGGGTGGGTGTCCTTGTCCTGTGCCTGTCTTCCCCTCAGACAGAGCCCTGATATTTACAGCAATGTGGTCATGTGACAAAGCACGTACTATTGCGTTTTCTTGCTGATGGAAGCCCCGTAGGAACACCTCTGGCCAGGGATAAAAGTGGGCAGAGGCCCCAGCAGACTGCTTCGCGAGGGGGCGTGGCTCCTCCAGGCGTTTGCTAACCTGTTCTTCCTTCCTCTCCCTGCCTGGAAACAGATATGGAGGCTACTGCTGTGGTGGCTAAGGTGCAGGCCTCAGGATGGGAGCCACACGCTAAGGAGGCAGAAAGAAAACAGAAGCCTGTGCTCTGACGACACTGTGAAGACCCTAGGCTCCCATCCTGGGGATACAGAAGAGAGATTTCACTGCAGGTCCTTACCGCCCATTTCCTTCTGAGAAACGGTGTGATTAAAAACGTTGGTTCTGTGACTTAAACAGAATTCACCTTTGGTCAAGGAAGGCTTCATAAAACATGATCTGCTTTTTAATAATTCCTCGTTGGCAGGGTGTATTGTCTTTGGACAAGAATACTTGGGGAGATGGGCTCAAAGGCAGGGCGAGGAAAGACTTTATGAAAGTTGCCAGCCGATGTTCTAAAAGGGAGATGTTTCTACTTGACCATCAAAGAACACGGCGGTTAGAAAATATTCAAATTTTTAAGGTTCTCACAAGAGAACATGTAAGCACAGAGCAAGGACAAGCAAGAACTCGAGAAAAGACTAAGTGTGTGTGTGTGTGTTTGTGTGTGTGTTTAGGATGATGGAATAAAGAATCTCATACTATAACCTGGGCTATCATGGAACTTACTATGTAGCCCAGGCTGAACTGGAACTCACAGTGCTCCTCCTGCCTCAAGAGTGCTGTGAATACAGGTCTAAGCCATAACACTGGCTTTTAAATGTTTGGATCTGAAAGCTAAGTGGGAGCTAGAGAAAGGTTTAGGGTAGATAAATCCTCTACGACGGGGAAAGGAAATGGCGGAAGTAGAATCGTCTTCCTTTTTCAGTCATGATTTGTATTTATTTCAAAGAACTCTTACCAGAATACTGAGCAGCTGGCTGCAGGCTGCCCGCATTTCTTCTTTGGTCTTTGTAGTCTGGGGGCGGTCTTGTCAGATGTCGGTTCATCTGATCCTGAGGGGAAAGTTTCTCCTTGAAAACACAAATGAAAACCTATTGAATTGAGCGAACACTTTTTCCGCTTAAAAAAAAATCTGCATGATGTTCAAAAAGGTAGAAGTATAAGAATAATTTTGTCTAAGCATGGCGGTGTATACCTGAGCTCCCAGTGCTCTGGAAGTAGCGGCAGGAAGACCACAAGCTCGAAGCAAGCCTAGGCTGTACGGTGAGGACTCGGTCGGAGGAACAGAGCGATTTCGCTGTGTGGGTTTCAGGTTATGCTTTATGTGGTGGTGTAAATTCAGAGACAGGACTTTCAGTTTGCATCACTTCCGGTGTGGAAGTTTCTGCTACTTTATACACTTCCGCACCTGCCTTGTGCCCACTGAGCATGCTCCCTTCCATTTTCTAAAGTTCACTCCTAACTGAATGCCTGTGGGTTTGTGTTTTGTTGTAGCCTGTCTGATGAGCTTTCTTGTCTACTGACTATGGGAAACAACTGGCCAGCCAGATAAACAGAGAACATCTGGGCTGTCAGTAACTTGATCTGGCCGTTCTGCCAACTCGCTGTGGAAGAGGTATCCGGAGACTTGCTAACCGTTCAGATTAGCACCGGCACCACAGGCACAGGACTTCTCTACCTGCTCTTAGCCAATGTTTCAAGGTAACGTGGTGGCTGTTATCATTTAAAAGAGGACATGCAAGTTTCATTAGGTTAAGTAACTGGCCCAGGGTCACACAGAAATAACAACGGATACAAATTCCAGAGTCAGGAACTCAGAATCTTTCATGCCACTGAATACAAAGACCTTCTCAGTGTCCTCTTTGAAAAGTACAGAAAGTTCCAGAACCAGCTTCCTTTAGATTTTTTTTCCTAGTAAGTGAATTTGGGCAGTTGTCTCTTGAGGGCTGAGAACGACTCTATCACAAGACTTGGGCGTGGGTGACCTAGGTAAGTGGATTATTTTCCTAGATTGATGAGAGAGGCAGCTATTGCCCATTTGCAGGAGAGGATAACATTTAGTATTTGTATTTGGGGGTCACATATTTACCTTGTTTGTTCTGAGAAAATATTACCAAGCAGCCTATTTGGTCTTAGTTTATCATGACATCACACTAACCTTGTGTGAGGTTGGCGATGAGACTCTATTATATAGAAAACGAGAAAGTTGAGCCGTGCGCTTGCTATCAGCTCTGGACAGGGGTGCCTGCTTCTTTTCTCTCTTGGTGCGCATTTGGGAACTTTCTAGAATTGCTTTAGTGCAATTCTGTTTGCACTCTAAAGCAATATCCATTTCTGAAGATAAGAATAATTGGCATAGGTAGAGACAGAAAACTGTAATTATAGGAAAGTCAATAAATACAGAGAAAAACTGTAACGGATGAGGCCATTAGCCAGAGCCAATGCTGCGTTAGTGCCACCCAAACTCATAGCTCTGAAATTCCTAGTGGGATGTGTGTGTGCTGAGCGGGCAGGGAAGGGCCTTAAAATAACAACAAACCAAATTCATTTCTTGTTTCTAAGAAAAAAATAAACTTGAAAGACTCATAGAGTGTTTTTGAACACCAAGTAGTTCATATAAAACACAATTTCGATGAGCTAAGTGTAAATGAATCAGAAACACATGGATTGCATTTTGTTTTAAAACAGGGCTTTACAAATTAAGGGAAAAAGTGGTCAGCGGGGAGTGGTTTTGTCTAAACCCTAACTGTTTAAGGAAGGACCTGGGGTCCTCCACCAACCCAGTGTGGCTATGAGCAAGCAACCTTGCTGTAAACATGTGTGTAAAGTGACAGTTTCAACTTTTAGGCCAAGAATGGGATTTTATGAAATCTCTTTTCCAAGAAGCATTTGTGCATGCACGTGTGTGTGTGTGTGTGTGTGTGTGTGTGTGTGTGTGTGTGTGTGTGAGAGAGAGAGAGAGAGAGAGAGAGAGAGTGAGTCTGTGTGTGAGGAAAATTAGTTCCTTGATTCCAAATCACGCACTAGATTTCAAATCCAGATTGACTTAATGTATCTTAAGCAACTGGCATTTTCTTTCTCCAACTGATCAGTCAATTTGTTCAAAGCCTTAGCATATAGATCTCTGGAAACCTGAGTTTCTTAAAACTCTGTTTTAAGGTACATAGATGCAGCACAGATGTGCAGATACAACGTATTCTTGCTGTGCTACAAGGTCAGAGCGGATTGGACAACAACACCGAACAGAAGAAGCTACAGCAAGGCTCCAGTCTAAACGCACACCTATTGTGGAAATCACCTCTGTGTCAAATGAACTTTTCATCACAGCCCGCCCAGTCTCTCTTGCTTCAGTGGTATCTGTCTCACCCTTAGTCATAAAAGTGTAATATTTGGGAGGTTCTAGAATCTCTTGTATAAGGATGGATCCTTTTGTTCTGTAGAACCTCAGCATGACGCCTGGCACACAGTAGGTTTACAATGTGTGTTCGTAATGATGATGGCGGGAGTGAGTGCATCCGGTCTCACTTTTTTTTGTTTTTGTGCCTCACTGGTGGGAGAACAGTAGAGAGTAAGACTAAGGAAGTTTTATGAGAAAACGCCTCTATTTAGGTGCCTGACTGGCCTTGCCAAGGCCTTGAATGACTACAAAGCGTATGCTAATGTAAAGGGGCATCAAAGACTGCTTCTTCCTGGATATGCTAAAAAGCATAGGCACCCTCAATGGCATCCAGACAAAGAGACGTGGGCTGCTTTGTAAGGACCACAGAAAACGCAGCTCCGTTTTCATTCATCCTACCACTGCCCTTTGCACCTGTCCAGGGAGACTCAACAGGGTGCCAGTGGGAGTCTGGCCAGCACCATCACCAGCTCCTCAAGAATGTGTGTGTCACTTTTAATCAGGGTCTTGTAAGGGAAGCAGAAAACCCGGAAACTCCATCGTGTAAAACTGATCAAATTTGCAGTGTCAATGGGAATAATAAAATCTTGCCAGTACGTCAGTTGGAAACGATGCTTTCCTCCTCACCCTTGTTTCTAGACTATTCCGAGTATAAAGATAAAAGACAGGGAGGAGCAGGCTTGACCACAGATTTCAGACCTGGTAGCTTAAGGGCTCACTTCCATATGCCACTTAAAGACTCCTGTGCTTGCTACATTGTTACTAGTTTGACGAGTGACTAACCAGTACAAGAAACCAGGGCTGCCTCCTTTGGTCTGCCCTCTGCTTAAAACTGTGGCTTCCACCGTTTCTATCAGAATGCTGTAGCCTTACCAGGTCAAAGCCAAATTTTACCTCATTTTGGGAGATGATTTGCCATATTTTCAAACGAGCTGGACAGTCTCTCCTACCAGCCCCTGTCTTTGGTTGGATACAAATCTGAACACAGTGTTACTTTTTTTAAAAAGCGGCTGCTTTTTAGACAGTGTGACTTAGCAAGCTCCTTCCCCTGGCCTCCATGTCCTGCCCTTCTCCATCCCTGAACACACTCTATGCCTTGACAGTACCGGTGTCTTGAGTGTGCTACATCTTTGGATTGGGATGACATCCGCATCTCCACGCCGCCTACTCTTCCTCCAACTTCCTCTGCGCCTTCTGATCCTTGGAGGTAACTTCTGCTCTGCAGACATTTCTAGCAATTCCCACAGCACAGCATTTAAGCATACACTTTACAATAGCCTATTTATGTGATTTTTTTTTCTTGTGATTTTCCTGCAGGAGGGTCCGTTAGGACAACGAGAGGGGAAGGGGTTCTTTCGTTTGCAGCTTGTATCTTCATGGTCTTTCAGGATTCATAGTGTTTGTAACACCTGACATTTCTGGCTGTTTCTAAAAAGTTCCTTGAATATAAAATGATTTAGTTCGTCTTCCACATCTTGCACTGTTGGGCTCGAACCCAGGACCTCAGGCGTACTAGGCAGATAGCCTCTCACTGAGCTGCACCGCCTGACCTCGCTCTCCCTTTTTCTGTAGGTCTATTGACCCTGAACTGTTTGGCTTTGTCCCTTTGATTTCATTGGATGGGACAGGCTGACGGGAGAGGGTGCTGCAGTCTTAGGAAGCAGAGTTTGGGTTGATGTGTGTGCTGATGTCTAAGGATACAGAGGAATGGGCACATAAATATGGGACCAAGGCTCTGGTGGTGTTTGGGAAAAACAACCCTGTGGTTCTTAGGGGTCAGGCAAATATAGTGAAATGGAAATTCATTTAAAATGTTCTTTTTTAAAAACAGCCCCCATTCTGAGATGCTTTGCTTTTTGGGAAACCAAATCTTGGTGGTGAAACTCCATGCTGGCCTTTAAAACTTTCCTTTAAAACCCATTTACCTCTAAAAATCAGTTTGGAGTTGGGGTGATTAAAGTGCAGGTCACTATTTCCACCCTTGAGACTGGGAACAACCGAGCTTTCCTTTGCTCCCTTCAAATGCCCTGCTGGCCACAGACATTCCTGAACTGGGCAGGGCTAGTCATCGAGGGCTGTGTACTCCATATGCGTAGCAGCTGGTAAATCAGGCTTTCTCCTGCTCCCCTGCAGTTTAAATCCATACAGTTTAATGCCTGCTGGATTCACCCCACCCTCCCTGCTATCACGTAAGTAAACGAGTTGAACACGGCAAGAAACAGAAGGACAGGGGACATGTTTTCCCTCCAGGGCCAACAAGTGTCCACAGTAGAAGTTCAGAGAAAGCTTTACCGCGTCAGCCAGCATCTGCTGCTGGAGGAGAAGTTGCTGCTTCTGCTCCATGGTTGGCCTCTGCAGGGTCTGTTTCTTCCCCATCATCTGCTGATTCAACAGGGACTGCTGGGAGTTCATGTAACCACTTCCAGTGTTTGGATTTGAGCAGGAGTTGGGACTTGGACTGGGGCCTGTGCTCTGGCCTACCACAGAGTGTTGATCCTGTGGAAGAGAGAGGAGGAGGGAAGCTACTGTGAATTAAATAAGACACGAGGAGTGCAAAGATGATAAGCTTAGATTCCACATATTTTCATCCCCTCGGAAATCGAGTTTGATTAGAAGGTTGGACATCTGGAGAATTGCTTTTGAACAGGCAGCAGAGCAGGAAGGAGAATGGTGGGCATCGGACTCCTAGTAGTCTCCTCAGTCCAGAGGTGTTCATGGGACCTTAAAGAAAATATTCAGTCACAACCTCAACTTCTCTGAAGCAAAGGCATTAGAGAGTGGCAGCCATTTCTTTTCTCTCACAAGTCAGTGTGCATTTGTTATTTCTGACCCTACAACGAAAATGGACTTTCCAACCATGTGTTTAAAGTTGGATAGACGTTCTGGACAGAAGGCAGGAGGCATTTGTCCTCTACTTAGAGACTCATTAATCCCACAGCAGTTTATGCTAAGGGGACACCCCATGTACTGACAGTGATGAAGAAAATATCGTCATGTATCAAATAATACTGTATATTGGGGAATTACCACTTTGATCTGAGGAATCCACCAGTTTTCAGGCATTGATACATTCATTATAAGAACCCTGCAGGGACAAGAGCTAAGCCCTCTGAGGTGTCATTATGTCCTACTAGAAGGACACCGAGAAGACTGGAAAACACAGTCTCCATGCAGAATTCATATCTAACCAATGGTTGGAAAATGCTCATATCACAGAGGTTAGGAATTGTAATGTCAGCCTGGGTATAGTGAAATATTCTTGTCATTCCAACTCTCAGAAGGTGGAGGCAGGAGGACTATGGGTTCAAGGTCATCCTCTGATATATAACAAGTTCAAGGCCAACCTGGGATAGAGGAGGCAAAGTCTCAAAGTACAACACACAACAAATGAAAGATAGTAAAATCAAAATTTAGGCTATGTAATGGAAGTACATCAAGAATCTTCACCCACGAAAGATAGTGATCCGGGAGACAGGCTGCTTCACACACGCACCAGGTCACTCTCATGATGCCTTTGGGAAACATGAAGTACCCAGAAGCAAAGCAGTTCAACTCTTACTCTCCAGGGTGATGGCAAAGGGCTTACGGCAGATTAAGACAGGAACTCACGATGCCTGAGTAGTTGGGGTGGTCCACCATTCTTGGGACTTGCCTTCCCATTTATTCCATTAAAAACTGTGTTATCTACTAAGCCTTTTTATTTTTTAAGTAGAGAGCTGCCAGTCTGATATCCAGTGCAGTCAGAAACTGTATCTTAATAGCATATCAAACAGCAACTTTTGATCCGCCAAGGGATCTAGAATAATTGTGAGGACAGCCACACACCAAGACTGCTTTACACCGTTCATCCAATCCTCCCACAAAAACGATCACGGACTAGTATTCTTATTTCAGCTTTGCAGATGAGGTATCTGAGCTGAAGGAGACCTTGGAGCTGGAGGTGTGAACGTGGAGGAGGCTTTGGAGCCAGGCCAGCCTGACTGAAAGATGCCCCTCCCTGTCGCGGTACGGTGCTGCTCTAAGCTGAGGCGGTAAACACGGAAGATGGGATTTTGTATGAGCCATCTACCAGTACAGCCATCTTCTCGTGACATTCTCTCTACTTTAAATCCCCAGAAGTCATCTGCCCCCATGTGTCTTAAAAGCCACTAGGAATGTGGACTTGAGGACAAGGGCTTGCGAGTCCCTGGCAGAGTGGAACAGAGAAACATCCATAGAGTTGATTGTCTTGGAAGGAAAGCAGGGTAGGAAATACAGGGGGCGGGGGGGGGAGGGGAGGACTGATAAAGGAGACAGAAGCAGAGTCTGCTTAGGTGGGAGGAAGGAGGCAGGGTGGGAGGGGTGGGAGGACCATTGGAAGGGAAGGAATCAAGCAGAGAACACACTGGAAGCAGTACTTGTGCCTGTGCTCCATTTCAACCTCAACAGTCTTTTCCAAGATACAACCTGAAGCTTTGTGCAAGGCTTTGAGATAAAAAAATATATTTCATGTTTAAAGGAAATGATGGGCAGACAGGTAGACAAAACTCCAAAGGACTTGTTTTATCTCCTCGCATGACAGTAGTGGACGGAAGCAGGAGCTCTGGGGTGTGGTGTGCCCACGCCATGCCCTGGTTCTAGCATTTATTAGGTGGGAGTCCAGAAGAAGTGAGTTCGCTTTCCTCATCTGTAAAATGGGAACAGGAAAAATGCATGCAGTACTGAGGCACCACATCACCGACGACCCTGACCATCAAATGGCTGCTCCAACAAATGGCTTTAACAACGGCCACTCATCGCTGCTAGTGCCATTTCAGTCGTGCATTTTTATTTTTATCTTTCCCCTTTGGAAGCAGGTAAGTTAGCCGTGCAGGCCACTGCAAGCTGTTCTATGAAAACTTGACCAGACGCACAGAGTCCCTTTGGAACTGGGAGGGGACACACAGATCTACACCCTCAGCCAACACACGAGTCTACAAGCTACACGGGTAGGTGTCCATCCCCCAAGGCATGGTCCCTCACGCACGAACACATCCACAGTACCAGTCGGACTCAGAGTTACTAATAACCCAGAAAAGAGAGAACGCGAGGTTGGGAAGGACTGGGAGGCGCGAGGGGAAGTTGGAAGGAAGCAAAGGCTCTCTAGGAGCAAACTACATTGCAGTAATACATGAAACTTCTAACGAAGAAATAAAATATAACTTAAAAAATAGCTACACGAAAAGAGATGGACAGCGTGTTTAGTGTTGGCAGAACTGGTGAGCTTCAGAATGATTTCCAGAGAAATCTGGAACGACGCCCATCTCTGAGATTTAGAAAGGATGCGCATGCCAAGAAAACGCAGCTCTTTTTCTCTCTAATCAAGCAGATGGACTGTTCTAAACTTAGTTTCATTCCTAGACAATACCAAAAATATTCTAGGACCTTTTTCCCTAAAGTCTCAAGTGTTGTCCAAATTTGAAAGCCGTGCTGGAGTGGAGGGACATGTCCTGGTGTGGAAGAGAGAGAGGGAAATGCATTCTCTTGGAAGTTTGTTGGTTTTTACCTCTGAACTCGCAGCCCACAGACCTTACCATGGTGCTCTTACACACTCCTTCAGTTCGTGATTGAAGTCACTTTTAGCTGCTGTCATATTTTTTGCCCTTATGTTAGCTGTGAAACACAAGACACCTCCTTCACAGACATGCCTTCATTGCCAAGATGTTGTGCAAACTGCAGTACATAAAATATTTTGAAAGAAAAATATGCTCCAGTGCATTGGCTCTGGTTTCCACAGCCAGCCTCATTGCTACCCCCAGACTCAGCCATCGAGAGCTCAACACTGCAGACATCGACTGTTTCTTCCCCACCCAGGACAACTTTCCTCCTGGAAAATCGAACCGTGGTAAGGTTGGCTCATCCTTACCTTCCATGATACTGTGTGTGTGTGTGCGTGTATGTGTGTGTGCTTGCGTGACTGTGAATGACTCATGTCATTCCCACGGTGTGAGTGCTGAAGGCATGGAAAAGCCAAGGTTCTAGAGTAGCTGGAGTCAAAGATTGATTTGGTAACAAGTTTCAAACACACACCCGATTAAAATAGTTGAAGTACCTTTCGTTTATGTTTTTTCTTTCTGTTTTAAGTTCTAATGCTGTAATGTTTGATGCTAATCCACCCTGTCTTCATTTACATTTAGTATGTAGTCAAGTTTTCCTACCTGAGGTATGTATGTATGTTGAGATTATAGGTGTGCATTCCCTCATCCAACTTTAGAATACACACACACACACAGAGACACACACACATACACACACATACACACATACACACACATACACACATACATATACATACATATACATACACATATGCATATGCACATACACACAGACACGCACACACACATAAACACATACACACATACACACAGACACACACACACAGACACAAACTCATACACATATACACACACAGATACATAGACACACACACATGTACACACACTCATACACACAGACACATAAACACAGACACACACATACACACGTACATGCACACACATATCCACACATATACACACATGCACACACATCCATGTACACATATACATCCACACACACATGCACACATATCCACACACATACATGCACACACATATATCCATACACACATCCACATACATACATGCACACACATACATCTACACACATACATGCACACATATACATCTACACACATACATGCACATACATACACACACACTTTCTACTCTAAGTTCTTTGCTAATGTAACTTACTTTTCCCTCTCTCCTTTTCTCCCATACAGCCCTCTCTACTCTACTTCAAAGTCATGACCCTTTTCAGCATGTTATTGCATGCACAGGTGTGTTTGATTATACATATATACCTCTAAATGTAACCCGTTAGCCCTGTATAGTTTTACTTGTATGCGTGTTTTCAGGGCAACTGTTTGTCACTGGACAAGGGATTGGTGTACTGTTCCCTGGGGAAGAGCACCTCTCCCACCCTCAGGTGTCCTCAGGTGCCCAGAGCTGTGGAGGTTGAGGCCTCAACTTAGAATATATATTTAATGAAACAGTTTGTATGAAAAAAATCTTAGGATCAAATGGAAGGTACAGAGGCTGGCAGGTGGATCTTACTTCAACAAAGAATCTCAGTGTGTCGTGGCCAGTACGTGAGTAATGTCTCTAACAGATGCTACAAAAGAAGAACGATATGGTTAGTTATTGTGTTCTAATGTGAAACAAGGATTCCTCCTGTCATGGAGAACTGACTTCAGCCAGAGGTAGGAAGCTAGCGTATTAGGCATGTCAGAAGACAGCAAAGAAAGGAATCTGCCAGCTCCTTGAGAGATATTTGATATGGTGTGGCTCATTGAATTTAGTCATTGTTAAAACAGTTTTATGAGCTGTACAGACACACAGCAGCTTTCACAAACGACTCCAAGCTTGTAAATAAATACCGTTCTCTTGTTACTTAAAGACTAGCTAAAGAAATGTGCTATTCTACACATCTGAATGAGATGGCTCTCTGTGTCTCTAGTTAACAAGGAGGAGATTTAATGATTTCCCCCCTCACGAAACAAAGTCCTTAGAGTTCCTAGAGGCCCCTGGGAGTATTTTGGGTGGTTTGACTACCCTTGCTTTTTCTTGGCTCCTGGAGCTAGGCATCTGCAATTTGCAAAACAAATTCAAGGTAAAGTACCCAGCTGGGCAGGCCTGTACAGTACATGTCACGAGCTGGTTTGCTGTTCAATCAATCTTTCTTCTCCTCTCCCTTCTGCATTCCCTGTCTCGGTGAACTAACGGCTCAACTGTTCCGCCGGGCTCTGCGACTTCAGCACCGTCTGCAGATAAAGCCATTTATTTATACCTCTGCCTGAGAGACGAACTGCCCGAGCTGATAAACCAGACCCTTCAAATCATTTATGCGGGGGTTTGCTTGGGGAGGCGGCGGAGGGCAGCTGGCGTGATTGAATGGCCCTCGTTTGACACAAGGACAATTGCTGCAGAGGGATCTGTCAGGGATCTGCATCAGATGGAGTGAGGAAACCTAAGACATTTCTGTCTCTGGCTGCAGACGTCAGGGCTCAGTTTCAAGGGTCCATAAATGACACAGAGGTTGTTCCACATCCCACTGGCCACCTTTTCTTAGTAAATAGAATGTCATCAGATTAGGATCCTACACATTCACTTACACATTGTCTGTAACTGCTTGTACATTAGAATGACAGAGTTCAAAGGCTGTGACTGAAACCCTGTGACCCAAATATATCTGGCCTTAACAGAACAAATCTGTTGGCTCTTTCCTGCTTATTTATGCTAGAAACTTTAATCTTTGGCATTAAATTGGGTGGGGTTTGCTTTAGGGAAGGGAGCCTGAAATTCTCGGAAGTAATTGGCAAACTAAATGAGAAATGCTATCATGATATGTGTTCCCATTAATGTCCTGATTCCTCCCCCCTGCTGCCCCATCACCCATGGCGTCCATTGGGAATGGAAGGAACTTACAAAGTCCCTGTCCAACTCCACATTTTAGATGGAGATATAACCTCCAATCCTTAAGGACTTCAGTTACACAGGGTCACGTATCTGACTGAGAGAGGGAGCATGCACGTCTAAATCCTGAGAAATGTATTATATAAAATATTCACTGCCTGACAGACATGGCCAGTGGCTAAAAGCATGTACTGCTCTTGCAGAGGATCTGAATTCAGTTCCTTGTATACACATGGCTGTTGACAGTGACATGATACTCCAGCTCCAGGGGACTGACACACTATTCTGGTCTCCATGTGCCATGCGCACGCACGCACGCACGCACGCACGCACGCACGCACGCGCACACACACACACACTTTAAAAGACGTAAAAGAGAAGATTCATTTGCTTACGAGATTTTTCATCTTGCCTGATAGAAGTGTGTGTGGGGGCCTTGGCATTGTCTCTAGGTATGGGGGGGATGGGGCCTTGGAGGTGGAGTTTGATAAGGAAGGAAAAATGTTGTGATTGTAGCATTTTCCTTTGAGGTAGATCACCAGGTGGATGTGTTTCTTTACAGTACTTGCTCAGCAGGGAAAGTCTGAGCCTGCAATGTATATTCTCTCTGGTTCCACCAATGGAAATGAGGTTTTGTCCAGAGATTGCCTAATATTCAAGTCACCAGAACACTGTGTCTATTCTTAGGCTTTGGGGTGGACACCTATTATGGGTTGGCTGTGAGAGCCGTTCCATGAGGAGGCATCTCTGGGGTGGACTGTGGCCAGGAACAGAACATCAGTGGGTCAGGGCGGAGTGGGAAAAATGTACTCACTCAGAGCAAGGAACGAGACATTTTTCTTAAATGAGAAATTCTTCAGCTTTAGAAGGCCCTTTGTGGTGGACCTGAGATTTCTGCTCTGCAAGTTGGCCTTGAGTTCTTTGTCTCTAGGGCCAAATGTGCTATTGTATTATGATGCCCTGAGAAGATTGCATAAGGCTATCGATTCTGCCTCTCTTTCCATCTTCGCAAGCACACAGAGAAACCAACAACTTCGTCTTTTGTTTCAAGAGGTTTATAAATTCCCCAAATGTGTCCAGACCATCTTCAGACCTCAGCCTGTGAAGTTCACCCTCTGCTCATCAAAGATTTGTTTGTGAACATAATGATATGTCTTACAGACAGAACCGCCAGCCAGGGACTAGGTATTTAAATACAGAGCATATGGGGACACTCTCATTCAAACCATAATAATTCTATCTGTCTGGAACATTCCTCTTCTGCTTTCCCCTCCCAGCCAGCTGAGACTTCCTTTTCCTGGGCTCAGTTAAAATGTCTATTAGGCAGTCCTCTCAGAGTCCCTAAGGTTGAGGGTCTGTGTCTGTGACAAATGGCACTAGCCCATGCCAGCCACAGCTTTTGTCAGTGCAAGAGCTCCATAGTCTATACCCATCTGTCTCCTAGCAACATACTTGGATGACGGAGGTACAGTAATCAGGGTAGTGCTTGGGTATGGTGGACTTTCTGTGTATTAATGGTTCTTGATCTTAAAGATTTCCACGAAGGAACAAGGAAGCAGTTCAGCGTAGAAACAAGGACAGACCTTCCTGTCGATGAGACACAAGGTGTTGAAGTGCTAATCTCTTTGGGAGTGAGTAGGAAACCACAGTAGAGGAGAAAGTAAGTCAGGCAGGGAGCCATGTTCCAGTGTTTGCAAATGGGTGCATTACCTCACAGAGCCCCCATGAGATGATGCTTCCAAGGGTGGGGGATCAGGAACTTCATGTTGTCACCAGCAATGACCACAGAGAGAACGGCAGTGCTGTGCAACCCGAAATATCCCATTAGCAGGTGACAGGGTTTGAGAGCTAGAGGTCACATATCAAAGGCTTGACATCTTGTTTAATCCCTACTATAACAATATTTTCATTATTGCTCCAAATTTAAATCAGAGGAGAGAAGAATAAAGAAACTTGTTCTAAAAGGCAAAAAAAAAAAAAAAAAAAGGAGCTTGTTAATACACAGAATGTTAGAAAATACTCCCATGTCCTAAAAAGCAATTTGAAAGGTGGGCAGCAGATATAATGAGCTAAAATCCCCATTCGACTATCCAACAAGCTGTATGGGGTTAAAATGGTATTGGAAGATTTTTAAGACCAAGCAGCATGCAGTGAGTGGAGTATAGTTCAGTAGAGCACGCATCCAACTTCAGATTGGTACTAAGCTCTCTGCTTCAACTAACCTGGCCGTTAACAAACATTACTTAGCTACGTGACAGCACAGTAAGCGATGCGGGGTTTGTATTAACACTGTCGATACGCCAATGAGCAGTAACCACTCAGTCCCATGCACCTATGGAACTAAGCATCATCAATACTGCTTCTACCAAATGAAAACGACCTGGAAGCAGTATTTGTGTGCAGTTTGATCGGTGGTAGACTGTATCTCATCAATGGTGTCGATGCCATTCCTTAAGTAATAGTGCCTTGTACGATTGCTGAGGGACTCCAGTAATATCATGTCAGTCAGAGCCTTTGCCTCCCAATGAATGTAACGTGTGTGTGTGTGTGTGTGTGTGTGTGTGTGTGTGTGTGTGCGTGTGTGTGTGTGTGTGTGTGTGTGTGTTTTCATTTTATGTGTCTAGTTGTCTTGTCTGCTAGTATGGCTGTTTGCTATGTACAAGCAGTACCAATGGAGGCCAGAAGGGGGCATTGCATTCCCTGTGAGCAGCCTTAAGGGTGCTGGGAATCGATCCCAGTTGGTTGATGCTCTTAATTGCGGCGCCATCTCTTCAGCCTCATGGTTTCTGTTTGTTTGCGTGTTTTGTTTTCTTCTGTTTAGCTGGAGTCAGGCTGGTGTCAGACTCAGTAGGTAGCTAAAGCAGACCTTGAACTCCTGGTCCGTCTGCTGCCACATCCTGGGTGCCAGGATTGCAGACTTGAGCCCCCGTGTCCCGCTAACACAGGCAGTGTTAGCTGCGGCTGAATAACCCTCCAAAACTCACACTGAAACTTTATCCTCACGCTGGAATGAACAGGCAGGGCCTTTTAAAAAGACTCTCCGAGCTCCTTCGAAGAGGAATCACCTCAGTTTATTACACCTTCTCCTGTCTGCCTTGAAGGAAGAAGCCATTGATGAAAGAGGCCTCCGCAGATGCGGTGCTCGCACCCGGACTTTGGCTTTCTCAGGCTGCAGAATCTGGAGAACTGCTTTTCACAGACTTTGTAAGTGCCGGGGTCTGTGGTGTTTTAATATGCAGCACAGATGCACTCAGCGCTGAAGGAAAGCTAGCATTTATTTTTAACTCTTATCGACTTACAGTTTATATATATTTATATATAAGTACATTCTACTTGGAGTTGGCCCCTGTGACCTATGGACCCAGTCAATAATGGGTTCTTTGTGACTTTTGGGACCTTATGCCCTCCAACTTTAAAGTGTGGAATTTAGATTATAATCTTAGTTCTAATCTGACCAAATAGTTGAAATTCCTTTTGTGTTTGGTCAAGTGAACAATACACACCACAGGAAGAAAACAATTCAATTCCTGTTTCTCAGCTGAGTCTAAAATATGGTTTAACAACACAGCATGCAAAACCATAATCTCCTGCCTCTGTCATAATCAAATGAAGGCTTCAGGCCAGGTGGGGTAAAGGATGGGGTCTCTAAGTGTTCCTTTTCTTCTGTAAACGAGTGGAAGCTTGCGATGAAAACACCGGAGAAATGTGTAGACCGAATGTGACATATTCACACGCATAATTTTCAGAAAGCACAGTGCAAAATCGTGAAGCTCTGGTATAAGTTCTCAAGTGATTCTGTAAGAAGGTCTCTCTTTTCCTTAGTTCTGAGCAAAAGAAGAAAACAAAAAGGAAAAACAAAAGCAAAGAACAAACAAGAACAAAAACCCTTACAATTTCCTGGGACTAATTTCTAAGCCTTGATTCTCTGTTCTGTACCAAAATGTACAAAACAAATCTGAGCAAAGTCACTCCTTTTAAAAGAGAAACAGGAAATATCCACTGTCATGTTCCGTTTAGTGCCTTGGAACTACAGAGTAGCAAGCAGTGTACACTGCCTGGTTAGTGTCTTCAAACGACTTCGTGCTCTTTGACCTTTCGAGCGCTTCATTGTAACGGCCACACGGGACTTTAGGAAGGAGCCATGTGCTCTCTGTAGCACACAGCACTGAAACGTTCGCTGGATTAGGATACAAGCCACTAAATGCTTCAGTTGGACTTAAAAGAGCCGAGTTCTCCTTATGACTGTAAGGGAAAAAAAAATTTTCAAAAGGGTGGGGATTTCTCTTGAATCAGTACCTAGAAAATTAGGCTACTTTCCAAATCTTATTTGTGTAAACTACACAAATACATTTTTATGTGGAAGGTACCACAGCAACGTTTCAGAAAAATGGTAACAGTAAATAAAAAAAATCTACTCTGAGAATGAGGCAGGTCAATGAGGTTTTGGCCTTATATTTTCTAGCGGTTTTGATTAAGTCAGCTGCACAAATGCCCACTCTGCAGTCACCTTGTAGCCATGACTGAGAAGAAGGGTAGTGAGGATGTTGAGAGAGATTTGCTGAGTAGTAGACTGGGGATCTCTCTCGGAGAGACAATATGTCACACTTGAAATTATTTGTCCAATAAGTCACAGATATTTGATTAAAAAATCGAATAAACTTCACTTACAAGCTTTTTGAAGTCCACGTGTTGAGAAAGTAACGTGTATATTGAATACCTTTAATCCAGTTACAAATACCAAATTTGGGAATAACACCCAGTGTCCCAGCTTGGAGCACCAGTTGTTAGTCAATGCAAGAGCCCTGCTCGCCACGAGAGCCCTGCTCGCCACGAGAGCCCTGCTCGCCACGAGAGCCCTGCTCGCCACGAGAGCCCTGCTCGCCACGAGAGCCCTGCTCGCCACGAGAGCCCTGCTCGCCACGAGAGCCCTGCTCGCCACGAGAGCCCTGCTCGCCACGAGAGCCCTGCTCGCCACGAGAGCCCTGCTTGCCACTAGAGCCGGGGCTGTAAACTCCACAGTACAGATGGACAGGAACTTGGGAGCCCTGTTTCTCAGCGGTGTGGGTAGGGTGGTTGCACTGGGTTCTGTTACTTGTAACTGCGTACAGACTCTGGATTGGAACTCCAACTGGCCAGCCATCTTTGAATTGGGTAAACATTTGTGGCTTATTCTCCTAACTGCTGATCGGTCGAGCAGACACGAGGAGACGGATATGTGGTGCAGTCTCCAGGGTTTAGATGGTCTCTGCTTTCCAAAGCCACTCTTAAGGGAATACACACCCGGGTTCACTGTCACTCCTTAATAGCTGCCTGACTCCAACCGCTCATGTAGTATACGTCTAACATTTAAGTCAAGACTATGACTAAATTTGAGCCAATTGGATCCCTTTAGAACTGAAAAGTATTGCTAGTCAGCTATTCTAAGACGGAAATGAGACAAAAGTTTAAAAACAACGGCTGGTCACATCCCCTGTAGGTTTGGCAGAGCTTGGGCCAAGCCTGTGGAATGCCACACCATTGGACACCATGCAGCTTGATATCAACTGCATATGCATATTGCAAAAGAAAAGAGTTTTTTGAAAAGAATGTTTAAGTTGACAACGTTGGCTTCTGTGGCTGCTTTGGTATCAGCAAGGCGCAGCTGGATCATCTCACCCGAGGGCCTGCTTTGCCTAATAGATTTTCAGTTCACCGTGCTCGTCTGACTCTCCCACGGCACTCTCTTCTGCTTTTCTCCTATAGAAACCGCTTCTCCTACACCACGGAGGGGTCAGCGTTGTTTTTAAAAGTTGCTGCTTTCAAGGTTCCCGGCCAGCTTTAGCACTGTGTGATGCAGAGCCAGTCTCCGAGTATTTGGAGAGTTAATTAAACCTATGCGCTTTAATACAAAACTACACTGTTAGGCGTGGTGTTAAAGTGAGCTCTTAACTTACTGTGTTAGGGAAAGTAATTCAGCTGGTTACAGGTAAGTAAACAGCACCCGGCGTGACAATGGTCGAGCCCGGGGACTGCTGTCCTGCAGTGAGTGTCCTCCCCATCCCAGTGCAGGTGAATGCCTCCACCCAGGGTCTCTGCTCTCTGTCTCCAGCCCGTCTCTGGCAGCTGGATTTACCGTCCTCTCCTTGGTGATTAGGATGCGGCTCCCGTCAGCGCTTTGCCGCGTCCTTACACTGTAACCTGTATGGCTCATAGGAGCTGGTGGGGCAGTCACTGTTCGCACGGGGAAGCACGGTGTGAGTTAGGTGACCCCACCAATCGTGCTGTATTTGTCACTCATGAAGATCAGAAAGAGGCTCTTGGTATGTGGCGGATCTATTCAACGGTCAAATCCAATATTCCCAGAAACAGCCATTACACACACACTTACAAGCCTGCAAGCTTCCAGCGACTGGGAGGGAAACGCAGACTTTGATAGACACAGTTACCACTTAGGGGAATCAGAAATGTGGTCAGTCACCAACGCGCATTTGTCACAGTAAGGGCAGGCTGTGGTGTTTCTATTTAAATGCAAATAATAGCTCACAGTGCTCTGTATAAAGTGATTTATTTTGATACGTCTTCCAGTTCTCCTAAAGAGTTGAGCTGCTTCAAAATAGTGTTCAAGGACATGCGCTCAGGGACCAGCATCACAAAATGGTCAAGCTCCTTCATGTAAATACCTGTGGTCAAGGCTAGGGAATCCGTCAGGCCTACCAAGATTAATGGAGCTTCCCGAAGAAGAGCGGGGACACAGGGTAGCATCAGGGTTGATCTATTCTCCGACAGCTCTAAGGTCTCAACTAGTTACAGTGCCCACCATCATGGCGATTTTCTTAATTACGTCATCATATTATAAGAGCAACAGATAATTATGGTCGTCAGAAAAGAAAACTTTCTCCCCTTTTCTTTACTCATGGGTTGTATTTGAACATAGCCTCAATATAATGAACACTGCAAGGTTTACAGATCAAGAGTACTTTCCCAAGGAAAATGGATTCTATTCAGATACTTAAATGAAAACTGGATTTCTCTTGTTTGGAGGAGACACTGGGACTTCGGGATTTGCTGTCCCCAGCTCTGAGTCACTGTGATTACCGAATCTCCTTAGATGTTAAGTGGAGAGCTGGTGGCCACCTGCAGAACAGGCAGGGACAGGGAGTCCCCCAGACAGGCATTTTGGATGGGTTTTGAGGCCCAACCAGTTCTTACTCGGCTTTTCTGAGTTCACTGTAGTTGGGCTAAGGGAAGGGATGACACTTAGAGCTTTGACACTAACAGCTACAATCCAGCTAGAAAACACAATGTAAGTTCCATTTTACAGACTCATCAAGACAATGGTAACCACATTTATTTGTTGGAGGAAGGGGAGAGGGAGAGATGGAGAGAGAGACAGAGGGAGAGAGATCACTCATCTGAAAGTCTCACCTACACTCCCTAGTCTATATCAATGCTTCCGCCAACACATAGATCTTAGATTAACGATACAGTAATGCTTATAAAGATTCCATTAAAAACTCCATAGCTTTGTAAATCCACATCAACACAGAATAATTATTTGAATTTTAAAATACTGCTTTCCTCCTTTAAAATGCGTCTTGTTAGTGAAACGAAGGTTTGTAAATGCCAGTGTAAAAGTCTACAAGCCAACTAATCGACAGTAAGATTATTTTTTCCCTTAACTTTAAAGAAAATGTCAAGAGAGACTCCGGCCTTTTATGGAACCTGGTAAGGAGGAATTTGGCTTGAAATTCACGATTCAGTTCTTATTGCTAAAAGGAACGGTGACATCAGCTTACATTTTGCTTTCTGAAAAGCTGTGTGTGGGCGTGTTTATGCGCTGTCTGTGTACTTCTGTGTACACTTTAGGAGTGTGTCTTTGTCCGTTCCTTTATAAATCACCTTGATCTATTTCACTTATTGTCAGTTTCCTAGAATTTGTGAAAAATCTCACGTCAACTAAGCCAAGCCTAGGGTTGGTCTCACTGTCCTTTCTCGGGCTCTGGATGCCGGGGAGGCTGGATGCCGGGGAGGGGATCTTCCCAAAGCCTCTTCCTCACCTCTAGCAGGCACTGTGCGTGCACTTTCAAGTTAGCCCCACTGGGCAAAAGCACACTGAGCTTTCCAGCCACTGCAGAGCGAATGCAATCTCATAGCAACAGACTCCAAACAGACCCTCGTTACAAATCTCGCCCAACCACCGAGTCTTTAGCCAGAACAAAGGTTGACAGTGATTAATCATTAAGTGGCTCCTTGTTCCCTGCTGCACGTGTTCCTCCAGAGGAGGCAGGCTGGCAGGTTTCCTGTCTCTGAGCTCTACTGTGCCCTGCCTGAAGGGATCCCGGGCAGCCTGCTCTCCACCCTCATTTCCAATGCTGCGGGCATCGGCAGTTGCTCTGTGCAGTGTCCTGGCTCTGGTGCTGAGTCTGGCAGACTCGGAACGGATACAGGGAGCCCCACGATAAGTTGTTCACTTCACATCTGCTTACTAGATTATGCTCAAGCACGGCTGAAGAAATCGTTTAAACACTGTTTTCTAGAAACAACCTTGGAAGTCTGATCTCTTAACCTACCACCGATGAGTTGATACTCTTCAGACCTGTGGTTGGGGAACATGGCGGCCTTCAGTGATATTTCTGTAGGGAAACAGCTGGGAGGCTGATAAAACCTCATGCTTAAAAACAACCAAATAATTTTCAGGAACCCTCTTTCAAATATTCTTTTTCACAAGGCAGCTAAGTTGTAGAGTAAGCAAGCCTCACGGTGAGTGGCCTCAGGCGATACAATGTTATAGTGACATTGTGGTCTCCTTTCTTTCTGAGTTTCTGGTCCTGGGCTTAGGCACTATGGATCTGTCTTGCTAGGTCTTATGGGGACTTAAAGAATTGTTTGCCCTCACTTTTAACTCTGAGCTGGGAGTCAGGTGAGGTGGGACGATGGATTACAAGATACAGTTTTCTAAAGGAGGAGGGACAAAGACTATAAAAATAATGGCAAGAGCAAAAATGAGCAGTGACATTTGACTATGAAAGGAGTTGATCCCTGAGGACTCTCTAGGTCTATTCAGTTCTCTTTCCAAATGAACTGGAATGGACTGACAGATATCCAGAAAACGAAGGAGTTTTTAATACCTCCATCCCCCCTGTGAAAGCTGAAGCCCGACACTAAGCAGCAAGTATCAGCCGTGCACTTGGCCCTTGAGTACGGAGCTGTGATGTGACAAGACTGGTACCAGATCAAGCCAGTTAATGCTCCATTGTGAACAGAGGAGGCACTCATGAGACCCACCCCTAGCTGAGAAGCTTTGGGCAGGTCATGGCTGCCGGGGGAGGAAGAGTCGCACTCTTCAAGGGTGTGGTCCCTCCTAAGTTGCTCATATTGTACTGAACGGCCCTGCGCTCACGCACATGCGCCCAGCCCTGCGCTCACGCACATGCGCACAGCCCTAACTGAACTCTGGTTAAGAAGGAAGAGGGAGAGAAGGGAGAAAAGGTGGTCTTAGGAGGCGCTGGAGATCTGCGACAAGAGGGCCGAGTGGATAGGATTCCAATACATTGTTTCACATCTGAAATTGCTAAAAATATTTAACAAAAAAAATTGAAGAAACCAAACAGAAGGGCTACGTGAATACTGGAAACTTAGGTAAGAGGGAACACAAGGTAGCCACAGACTCAGGAAGAGCGAAGGAGTCTAATGAGGAACCCTGCTCAGAAAGCAAACTTCTCTCAATCCAAGCCTCCCAAATCTACCTTTAAAACTAATATCCGAGAGCTTGGGCTGTGGGACAAACAAATAAACAAAACAGTGGGGGACTGTAGAAGGATGCAGTTAGGTTTCAATATGGTCATGGATGATATTTTAAAACCATCCAAGCTGGGTATTTTGAGTCAATTCAGTTTACTGTTTCACGTTGTAACTGGTGGAATATGTCTCTCTAGTTAAGGCAGATTGGCTTATGACCATACTTTAAAACAACGGTTGAATTGATTTGATCTTCCTAGTCTTTTCCAACTAGCGCCCAAGGCTGTGCTACGTGGTGGGTGTGGTGGTTAATCTTCAGGGTCAACTTGGGTAGACTTAGGATTACCATGCTGACACACCAGTAGGTATGTCCGTGGGGGTATCTCCACACAGTTGAACTGAGGAGGGAAGTCCCCAGGATAATGTGGGCAGTGCCATCTCATGCATTGCAGTTCTAGAGAAGATAGAAAGGAGAAAGGTTGCTGGGGATCAGCATTCATTGTCTCTCTGTGCTCCCGGATTGTGAAGCGCCCAGTGGTTCACAGTCTGGCTGTCATGCCTTGCCTGCTGTGATGGACCTTACACTCAGACACTGAGCCAAAAGAATCCTTTCCTGCCATAAACAGCTCTTGTCAGATGTAGTTTTAAATAACAAGGAGAACAATTACAAACCGTGGCTTAAATCAGTCTTCAAACAAAGATCTAGAGCAACCATGACGGAGACTCTGGAACTATGGTCAGCTAGCACAGAGCTCAAAGCAAATTCTAAAGTAAGCAGATCTTGCCTTCAAATACTGGTTCACTTGAGCTGTTTATCCACAAGCGCTAATAATGGCTGTCACATGTCAGAGATTTACAGATTGGTTGCTACTGACACTTTGCAAATGATCACACTGCATGATCAATAAAGTCTATGAGCGATCCATTAGTGCTCCCTTTGCACAGATGAGAGAAGTGACACTTGAGATATTACTTCATTCACTTAGCAAACATCACATCAGAGATGCCAACACGGGCAGCCCTGTGCTGGGGTAGAGCCCAGAGAGCTGTCTTGTAAGACAGGAGACAATAGAGTCCCTGTTGTCAAGTAGAGGACCTACACGACAGGCACATATCAGGGAATGCAGAAATATGAAGCCGTGTAATTGAATGACTGCAAATGCAGTTGGCATACAGCCTGCCTTCCATACTGGAACATTGTAGCCGTAGGTGGATTGCTTTGCTTTTCCAAATCTTAGCTTTTTTATCAGTAAAGCTGAGGAGATCCTGAATCTCCAGGTAGCAGCAGAACAGTGTTTTCTTTTTCCTTTTTCATCTTCTTTTGTGACACTGCGGTTGAACCCAGGGTCTCGTGCTTCATGCTTCAGAGCAGAGCTATGTGTTCAATCGTAGTAGCTGGCTTTTCTTTACTTTGTGAGTTCTTCTCTTTCTACCCTTCTTCACCCCTTTTCTTCCACCCTTTCAATCCACTGACACTAGATAAGAGAGAAAGGGGCTAGAGAGGAAAGGAAAGAGATCCCTGGACAAAGTCAGGGGCTAGAAAGGGGGTGAAGTAGTTGTTAGACTACTTCTGGCTGGCTAGGGGCATCAAGTTCTTTGGGGCATGTTTGAAGTCACAGTCATGCTGATGTAATCTCGGCTGCCACCCTCCATTTAGAAACCGAGTTGAATATACTACTTACAGATTTCTCTGCTAATACCCAGCAACAACGGGTAATGGCTTCATTGGTAGTCCTCCAGGTAGAACTCCAGTAACCACAGACAAAGTTTTCTATTGACTAGTAAGAGGCACACATGGAAAATGTTTTGGAGGGAATCCGCTTGCTTCAGAACTAGCTCTTGGATTTTCTTTGGGCTAAGGTAAGACAACTTGCTAAGTCCTAGATATAAATTTCAGTCACCCGTTACACCAACTTCAGCAGCCATATGCTAATGATAATGTGTAAGTGAAAGCAGATGCCTGGGTTGATAAGCTACTAGAAGCTGAAGGCACGGGCCGTGTTTAGGAGATGATATTTCTTATAGGATGTGATTGTAATGTTGGTTCATCTTAAGTAGTCAAGCTGTTGTTTAAGACAACAGTCTGGGGCTGGTGACATGGCTCAGTGACAGAAGCCCTTGCTCTGAGGCTTAATGAGGTCAGTTAGATCTGAGGATCCCGCCTGGTGGAAAGAAAGACCCAGTTTCTGAATTATCTTTTTGAATTTTCGCATGTACCCCCTGCCTACCCCCAAATACAACAAAACCCACCCACAAATAAATGGGAGAAAGAGAAGTCGAATTGCTAGACTGTAAATTTCTCTCCACAGTTGTGACAAAGGAACACAGACCATACCTGGCTCTTTATAAAGTTCTGTGCCACAGAGCACTCGTTAGTGAACAGATCTGTTTATGGCCAGGGATGGCGGGACAAACCGGTGAACCTCTGGAGGAGGAGACAGTTTGACTTGCAGATTAGTAAGGAGAAATGAACACAGTCAAGAAAGACTCTCCTCGAATCTCACTTCACCACCAAAGCCTGGCAAAGGCTAGCTAACCTTAGAAAGCTCTTCCCCAAGCACATGTGGGTAAAAGGCACATGCTACGGCGTCCCTTCCCTGCACCGCCTTTCTCTGCAGCAACTCCCTCCTGTCCCCAACTCCGGAGTCTTCTGTGTGGTTCTGGTCTGATGCCTCCAGTCTTCCCAGCTGGAAATACATGACTCAGACTTATAAAGGCCTCCTTTTCCATATTAAAATCGTCTATCTTACAGCCAATTTCTCTTGCTTTGGGCCCATCGGTCTTGGCGCCTCAATCTTAGGGTGCACCACGGGAAGCACTTTATGATCTTGTTATAAGACAGAGTTTTAACTGATGGGTTTTGGTGGACAGGGCTGCTGGGGCTCAAACCACTGAGCTTCTGACAAACTCCCATGGGATGCGAGTGCTGCTGCCCTGCAGAATACACTCAAGGAGTTGAGACACCAGGGGCTAAAACTGAGTGGATGAGCTTTGCCATGATGGCATGGGTATAACCACTTTCTAGGAGTGTCTGTCTATATAAATCAACCAGAAAGGTGACCAAAATAGGACTTCTGGGTCTCGGACTTTTGTGGTGCTGGGAATTGCACCCAGGGCTGTACCTGGTCTAGGCAAATGTTCTACCACTGAGCTACCACGGTGTTCCCAGAAGTCACCTGCCCAGTGTGTCCAGGACTTCTGGGAGAGCAGTCACAGCTCTAGTTTCTCTTCTACTTTATTCCTCTTTGGCTCAGGTCAGCTTGAATGTTAAACTTTATTGTGCTGACTGAATTGCCACTCCTCCTGTCTGTCTGTCCCGGTGGTCTCCATGTCATGTCTCTCCCCGAAGCCCTGAGAGCCTTTACAGCGAGTGAATGTGTCCTAGTTTCCTGCCGTCCCCATCCTATCCTCTCAGTACAGTTAAATGGGCCATGTGTACCCATGTCCCGAGCCATAACAGATGGCATCCTGGGATTAAGATACAGAGAGCAGAGGAGCTGTAGAAGGATTAGGCCTTTTCCCTCAGTGGGGAGGGCTGGCAGG
The DNA here is from genome assembly GCF_011064425.1 of Rattus rattus. Lineage (NCBI taxonomy): Eukaryota > Metazoa > Chordata > Mammalia > Rodentia > Muridae > Rattus > Rattus rattus. The sequence goes on along the minus strand of NC_046161.1, from coordinate 9,548,202 downwards.
GGATGGGGGGACCTGTTTGACAAGAGTCACTGGGCCCTGTCAGCGCATTGACAGTTGTTGGATTTACTTTCCCCTCACTGTCCCTTGACTCTTTGAAGTTCCCATGAAACTCCATAGAGGGAAGAACTCTAGAGTGAAGAGCTCAAAGGACCTCATTTGGAGTGCAGCTGTGTGACCTCAGATAGATCAATTAACCTCTCTGTGCCTATTTGCTCAGGTGTGAAATTAAACTGGGTATCTAATATTATCTACAATGAGGATGGCAGTGCCTCACAGGGATCTGAGGGAGGAGTGTTAGAAGAAGCTTTCAGCCTTTGGGAAAGGCTTAGCTAAATGAGGTCATGTGGTGGTAAGAAGGAGGTTTGAAACCACGGGGAAGGGCTAGGCTGGTTAGTATTAACTTAACTCATGATTATAGTGTCTTTGTAGTCAACTAGAACTAGGCATCCATCACATCACAGATAAAGACTCACAAGATTGTGCAGAGAGCGGGGATGTAGTTAGAGCTGCAGTTCACTCACTGAGGTAGAGAGTTCTGGAAAATCTAGGCTGGAGCACCCCGCAGAGGCTGGGCAGAATGCACTTATGCACTTGGGAGGACTCTCAGCTAATGAGGACACTGATGAGAGGTGCTCCACGCATATTCATGGGGCAGGTTTCCTTCAATACTGTCCTCTTGGTCTGCAGCCAATGAGGCAGATCAGGTCGGCCCCAGATAGTAGATGGCAGAGTTTTCCCTCCGGATGGGGTCGTTATTTGTGCATTTTGTCTTTGGGTAGTGTAGAAGCACCTGAAGAATGGTTTTATATTCGTTTCCATGCACTCCCTCACCCCAGCACTCAAAGACAAGATGGAAAAGCCTGAACCACCGTCCTTCAGGGGATGGATTATACGGGCCCTCCCATCTGTGGAGCAGGATCTGTGGGGCTGTGATGGTTAATCTCAGTTGTCAACAGGAGGAGAGCTAGAATCATCTAGGATTTGGGCACACTCCTGAGGGATTCTAGAATGATCCGTTCAGGTTCACTTTCTATATGATTTATTCAATTCGGGATCCCCCGCAGTGCACAGATCTCCCCACCTTAACCACCCCAGGCAATATTATCCCTCACCAACAGTGTGTCTGACTGCTTTTATCAAAACGGTAGAGGGCCTCTAAAATGGCCGGCCAAGGAATTGCAGACTGGCCATATAAGCTTCCAAAAGAGGCCCTGGGGAGTGCACAGGCAGCCACTGGCCACAAGGCTGTTTCTTCTACCACTCACACTTGCAGGCACAGCACATGCATGGCAGGTAAGCCTTGAGCAGGGAGGAAGGTGAGAAGGCACAGAGGGGAAGTCGGCTTCCTAAACTGAGCTAACTGAGACGAGGCCAGACTCACCTCTAATGTGGACCCGCCTCTCTCAGGAAATTGACAGATTAATGAAGCTGCCAATTCACTTGGTTATTCAGAGTTGAGAAGAAAAGACACAGGAAGAGTGTAAAGAGTGGGAAGCCCAGCTATCAGAGGTGCCGAGCACTGAGGCAAAGACAAGAGACAAGCTGCTTAAAGGAGATTTGCAGTCTGCAGAGGAAAGATAGCAGAAGGGGACCTCAGAGACATTGCGCTGACCTGGAGGAACTCTGCAGAGTGCAGTTCACTGTACCTGCCTTTATCCTTCAAATTGTAGCTCAAATGTCCCTTTCTCTAGTGGCCTTCCCAGTCCCTCAGTTAGGATGAGTCCTGCATCAGTGTCCCTAGCTTCTTCCCACGATGACATTTCTCAAACCTTTGCCCTCCATATTTCATTGTATTTTGTCCCCTTTAACCACTAAACTCCACAGAAGCCATTGCCTAGTTTTTTTTACTCTCACATCCTCGGTGGTCACCAAAGTATTTAGAATATAATGCACACTCAAATATTTATAGAATGAATGAATGAGTATGTAGTTAACACGTGATATTTTTTCTTCTAAAAGAGAAAATTTTAGTACTTGGATTTTTTAAAATCTACGCCATAGAATTAGAGTGGAGAAAGGAGACAGGTTAGAGCGGTGGAGAGAGGAGACAGGTTAGAGCGGTGGAGACAGGAGACAGGTTAGAGCGGTGGAGAAAGGAAGAGAAAACATACATGGAAGAGGGAGACTGTACCGTGACATTGGGAAAACGGCCTTAGTCATTGTGGGAGCAGTGCCTCCCAGGCTCACTCCCATCAGCATTGCATTTCCATAGACTGCTAATACCTGGACCATCTCCTAAGGCCATAAAGATGCTACTCATCACATGGAGGGCAGTATCTACTAGACTGATGGACTCTGAACACAACAGAAGAGAAATCCTCAAAGCCAGGGCCATGGTCTGTCCGAACCCCACTTATTGTATTCTAAGCATTTTTTAAAATTGAATTTTACATCTTTAAGTGGATCAATCTTTCATCCCAGTCTAAAGACTCTTGTCTGTTTCTGGAATCTGTAACATCTGCTAGGGAAGTGAAGAGTGAAGATATATTTTTTTTAAAGATCGAGTAATGAAAAAGATTTCTCTGTTGAAGGACTGTGGATTTTCAATTTGTTCCACATGAGACCATTTCAGGAAATTACCTTTTAACTGGTTTTCGTCTTGTCTGTGCAGCACCATTCCCCTGGTCAGGATGGACTGTGATCTAAGCGGTTGCTTTTATACCATAAAAATTCTGCTGGTCTAAGGACAATAGCCAGATTTCTAACGTTACATTCTGTGGACTCTGTCTACATGGAAGACCTTTTTTTTTTTTTTTTTTAGTTTCTAAAATGGGCCATAATTAAGACAAAACTGTTCTTTCCTGTGAGCATACTGTAGAGGATTACTTAGACTGTATAGTTTTCCAGCTGGGAGACATAGGTTAAGGATGGAATGAGAGAATAGCTCTCAGAAATGGACTGTGTTAGGAGACATCGCTCATATTCCTGGTCCTAGATTCACAGTGGATGGCAAACTCCTGCTGGTACTCATTCACTGGCTTAAGGCTCCTGCCTTCTATTTTCAGTGGAAGCTTAGAGGCTGGTGATGCAGCCGTGGGAAGGGAAGATTTCAGGGTAGAAGACAAGCTTGTAGATAAGAGCTCTATTAACCTGGCAGATGGGAAATCACTGTGAGCTTAAGGGTGGACAGGGCTAGGTAGTGAGCTCAAGGCCATCTTGGACTTTGTAGTGAGTCCAAGGCCATCCTGGGCTCTGTGATGCATTAAAGATCATTCTGGACTATGTAGTGAGTTCAAGGCCAGCCTCAGCTACATAGACAGTTCAAGACACCCCACCTCCCCATGTAAGAAAAGGAAGGCGAAAGAAGCCAAAGAGTCACATCTAGATAACTCCACCTACAACAGAAAGGAGGCCGTGTGTGCTGATATGGTGATAGGACAACAAATTGTTATGTCTGTGTTTTCTAGAGCCCTGCAATTAATATTATCAAACACTCTAAGATTCATAAAGAATAAATAAGGTCAGAAATAGCTCATATTTCCTAAAAAGGTAAAGTAAGAAGGGGTGCTTTTTGCCAGCATTTACAGTAGGAGTCACTGTGATTTATAAATGTGAATTAGTTTTGAGAAAAAAAATGAGCAGGTCACCATAATGGCCAGATATACAGTCATAAATATCAGGACAGTTGTCACATGAGACTAAGGGAAGGGCAAATCCATGAGGGAAGAAGAGGATGTGTAACACCGGCTGCTCTGACGAGCATCCATGCACACTTACGGCCGAGCAGAAGCACCCCAACAAAATGTCACTGAGCCCGGTGTGCAATAGAAGCAGGACCCAAGGGCACCTGGAGCCCTTGGTGATGGTGTCGGAAGCACCATAGATCTCCTAGAATGATCCTGACTTTGGCTTATGTCCTATAAGGGTCAACAGCAGAGGGCGACCATACACTCTGTTATCCCCTTTCTGAACCCCATGATACTGCAAGTTGGGGAAACAGAGGTCATCAGAGATGAAGAAAAACACAGTCTGGGTTTCGTTGGATCTGACACTCTGTGGCAGGGAGACAATGTTGATATAGCTTAGGGTTATGTGCAGTACTTAGCAAGATAATCTATGCCAAAAGCAAAGAGTCAGTCTTTTAAAAACCGGTGCTACTGCCATCCATCTACCCTGTCCCCCACATTCTATTTCATAATGTTCCCTTTCTCTCTCTTAATAACTGCTGAAGATATGACCTTGTGAAATGTTCAATCTACGAAACATGTTAGTGTCCCTGTTCACACTGGTGTGTGTGTGTGTGTGTGTGTGTGTGTGTGTGTGTGTGTGTGTGTGTGTGTGTGTGTGTGTGTGTGTGTGTGTGTGTGTGTGTGTGTGTGTGTGTGTGTGTGTGTGTGTGTGTGTGTGTGTGTGTGCATGTGTGTGTGTGTGTGTGTGTGTGTGTGTGTGTGTGTGTGTGTGTGTGTGTGTGTGTTGTGTGTGTGTTGTGTGTGTGTGTGTGTGTGTGTGTGTGTGTGTGTGTGTGTGTGTGTGTGTGTGTGCATGTTCTACTTTCGCTGAAACTTCTAATTAGTGTTTTCAAAGCTATGCAAAAGAAAGGAAAATGTAATACTAGTATCTTCACCGTGAAACATGTAAAGGCATCACTGTGTCAGGGTGGGTGTCTGAGAGGGAAGAGGATTTGCTCCTTAACGGTTTTGATAACCAAAATGGTTCTTAGTGTTTTTTTTTTCATAGAATATATCACTCAGGAAAAATTATAAAAATGTTCACTAAATAAAATGACTGCTTTGAACACAGACGGGGTGCTTGACGGCAGTTGCTTAGTTTCCGTCCTAAATCACACAGATCTTTGCACATTAGAATCCTTGGGTGCAGAAGTGCTCTCTGTGTACCTTAGTCCTCCTGTGTGTTTCATTTCCTCAGATTAAGAATGTCTGAGGTTGAGAGTAGTGATGTTCACCTATAATACAGGGACTTGGAGTGTGTGGCAGGAGGGTCTCATCCTAGGTCTCACAGTGAGACCCTGTCCCCAAGTCCTACAAGAATAAGGACTAACTGGGCTGCTCAAACACGTAGGTAGGAAAATGAGATGGTGCAACATTGGAAGTCTGAAACTTTCTTATCAAGTTACTGTATGATCCACCATCCCGCCCTCATGTATTTCATTACCTACCTATGTAAAACAAAAATCATGCTCTCACAACGCTCAAATTGGCAAACAACAGGCACATCCTTAGGCTGGTGAATGGACCAAAGCTATACCACAGTCATACAGTAGAATATCTCCATACTGAAAAACACCGAACCACTGGTATGTAAAAACACAGGCGTGAACTCCACGGAGTCTGTGTAATCACAGAAGCAGGCTACACACTCTCATTCCCGTTGTGCAGAATTCTACCCAATACTGTAGGAGTTAGAAGCCCGGCCAGTGGCTGAGGCCACATGATTCTATAGCAGCATGGCGATGTTCTTGGTGTTGAGAGTGCTCTCTGCCTAGACTGTGCCTGCAGTTGCATATTTGTACAGGTGCCAATACTTGGGAAATGATATTCTCAAAAGGTGAACTTCACAGTATATAAATGACAGCAGTTCTAAAAGCGAGGGGATGCCCCTAAAGTACTTACAAGCACATTCTACTTGTAAAGATAAAAATCAGTACGTGTTCTGTAAATGCTTTCTTCCACCTGCAAGGACTGTGTCAGAGTAGCCCGGAGTGTTCTGCTGTTCGGTTTTGAGCTAACTTTTTCCATTCTTACCTGTGCTGAAGGCAGTTCTATCTACCTAACACCTTCTCTGTGCTATCTTAGTCTCCAGCCATCTCTCCGTGGCCTTTCATTTTTAGGTTGTAAGTTCTTGACTCGGAGAAGTTTGCTCTCCCTTCCCCCACGCTTTCCTGCATGATATTAGCAATAAAAAGAAGGTCTGCTAATAGCTTCCAGGCTATGCGTCTGTGGGCTCCTTGAAGACAGGGACATGATCTTCAACAGGGTCAGTGCTCAAGAAGGGGTTTGAAACATGGGCCCCTGGGATTGTGACTGCAATTTCTGTTTTGGATGGTGTATGGGGAGAGGGACAACTCGGGGGGGGGCAGAGCTATGTCGTAGTAGAGACAACTGGACCACCTCTTAGAAACCCCGGTGACACAGGGCTGTGTCAGCCTCTGGCTTCTGCTGGCTGAGTCCCAACTCCTTTCATGAGTGTTATTCAGAGCGCTTGGAAGGGAGATACTCAATTTGGATCCAGTTGGAATCACCAGCAGGGGATGGGCTACAGCACGGCAGGTTTCCGATTGTTTCTTAGGCTTGACACTGTTCCCAGAACCAAGGATGACGAAGGCTGCATTTGTTAAGCAGAACAGAGCACACTTTACAAAGGGTTTAAGGCAGCGTTGCCTCCCTGTTATTCTTAGTCCTGCCCCTCCTGTGCTTGACCCTCTCTTGAATTTTCATTTCTTTGGGGAAGAGCAATATTTCTTTTGAGTTGTTTTTCTTAAATCAGACTAAGAATAACCACTTAATCTACTTTACTAGATGTATTTATAAACTCAGTGTAATAATTACAGTCAAATAATTCAAGTCCCCAAATGCCCTGTTGCTTAAGTAGCTTGGGGTTGGGGGCAGCGGATTGGTGGTTTTGGATCTATGACAGAATGATCACTTGGGAAGTCAGGGTTTTATCCTCTATCTGATGACTAACACACTAGCTCCAAGAAGCGGAGAGTCTGACTCCCACTGCCCTGTTCAGATAGCTGGAACTCATTAGTGCATGTGTGTATTCATGTGTGCATGCAAGTGTATGTGTTCCTGTGTGCATGTGTGCATGCATGTGTGAGTGTTCCTGTGTGCATGTGTCTGTGTGTGTGTGAGCACATGTGTATGCTCATGTGTACATGTTTTCTGTTTTAAAACTTAGACAAATACATTTTAATTGAACTGTTTATAAGTTATTTCATTACCTTATTGGCACTACTTCTCGTTGAACACAAAAAGGTTTCCTACAAAGTAGAAAAAGTCATAGGAAGAAAACCATAAAACTCCTCACAGGCACTCAGAATTCCATACGTCATTTTTGATACTTGTTAAACATTTAAGAATGCTTTAGGCATGATGAGAAAATGTAAAGGCTTGCCTAAGGGCACAGCGGATGATATTTGTTAGGACTGGACTTGGACTGTTGTGAATTTCCAGTCACATCCAGTCTAGTTAGAGTACCAGGTGAGCAGAGCTCATACACATTTTGATCTTAGGGCCAGTTCCTTCTGTTCATGTTTAACTACATGGACTTCAATATTTGCCCTGGGCAACAAGAGGGACTACAGCGTACCTAAAGGACTTAGTTAATTGGATTCTAAGTATTATCTGCCTTTTTGAATTGCTTGAGCCATCCTCAATGGCGGGGTTCTGCTTTAGGAGACTCTCACCACGAGTGATGGAGCTAAGACTTCAAGAAGTATCACCCAAGTTTCAGACGTTATCACCCAGATAATCAGAAGAGTTTGCTTCACAGAATCATGTGCTAGCCAGCAAGGAGACCCAGGGTGCAGAACTGGGGAGGAGAAGCACACATAAGCCTCCGCCACTGCAGATCAGAGACAAGCAGCCTGGCAAAGTCCTGTGAATGTGCTTTGGGCATGCCCACTGTCTTGCGACAAACCTCTTTAGGAACAATGGGCTCTAGTGAAGAGAGCGAAATTCTCCTGTGGAAGGTGTGGATTCTATGGAAGACAGAGAGGCTGGGTCCCTAGTGTTAGAGCAGCTCAGGCTCTGTGTTGGCTGAAGTCACTGGGAAACAGCTACAGATGCACTTGTAGAGAAAACTGCAGCTAAGAATGTAGTAAAAGGCCACGAGGTCTCACAACACAGAGACACAGAAGACGATGCCTCCCCGCCCATTCTCTCCAGCATCTGTGTTTCCTCAACTCGAAGCTCTCAAAGACTCCATGTATCCATTAAGGAAATCTTTCTTTATCCAAGAGAGCTTGAGGGGTTTCATTTGTCCTGAAACCTAACAGAGAAATGCCAGGGAGAGAGACGAACTGGCATCAGAACACTCAGGATGGGCTGGCGGGGATAGCTCAGTGGTAATGTGCTTGCCTGGCACCTGAGAGGTCCCAGGTTCAATCACAGCACTGCAAACAAAAGCTATGCTTGCTTTATGAAGCTATATTGGAGCCACAAGTCTTCATTCTGTGACTTCAACATAGACTGGTGACTCTGAATAGGTTTTGTGGCCTCTCTGGTTTGCAGCTTTGCTGTCTATGAGCTAGTGTTTACAATGCAGGCTTCTCAGCAGTTCCACAGGTGGGTTAAATGTGGAAAGGGTCATGCAATGCATGTGTGCAACCCAAGGAACCGTCAGAAAAAGGAACTGTCTGAATACAGTCATGAATCTGGTTGTGCTTGGGGTCCAAAATTTGGGCTGCTGAGACAGGAGAATCACAAATCCCTAGACTACCAAGGGAGACCTTGTCTTGAAACACAAACATAACAGAGGGTGGAAGGGTTTAAATAGGATGGAAGCAGAGAAATTGGGGAGGGGGAGGATAGGAGGAGGGTCCACCAAAACTAAGTATGTATGAAAATGCCACAAAGAAATTCACAAGGAAAAAGCCACACACACACACACACACACACACACACACACACACACACACGAAAGTGCCCTGAAAAAAATCACCATAACAATTCTTTTTGCTTTAATACAACAGTACACTTATTTGAAGGATTTTATGGAAAATGTAGTTACTTCTCTGAGAGGATGCACATACAGCAATCAGGTAACTGATAGCAAATCTGTCATCAAATATGTGCCTCAAGCCCTGTTGCAGGACACATTCACTGGGGAAGCACACAAACGTGGTAAAACTGTTGTGTGTGCGCTATGGCTACAGAAAAAAGAGGACATGTTGAGGCACCCTGGAGGGCATGCTGAAGCATCCTGGAGGGTTTAGTTCCTCTCATGTGGGGAGTAGTTAAGTACTGGCTGAACTTCAACACTTGTAGGGCAGCATTGACAGGGAGGACACAAGCATCACTCATTTCCCTGGGATGGACTGGGTCATGGTGGCAATGGTGGTGACCAAACAAGACCAGGAGAAGGTTTCAGATGCCCATGACAAGGTTGGCAATAGTGGTAGCCTGTGGATTTGGGGTCTAATATGACCCCTTTCTTATTTTGCTGGTGAGTAGAGAATTTCATATCAAAATTCACAAATATTACCTAAGAAGTTCAATTATAAACACAACACAGGCTGAGATGCTGAGGCATAAATCACAGAGCTGTAAGCCTCCAATATTTTGTCTGCCCTCAATTCCCCACAATGGTAATACACGTCTGACATTGCTACTTCCAGAGGTGTTTACCAGCATTAAAGAGCTATCTTCCCACCTCTGTTCCCAGCACAGGGGACTGTAACTCTCAGCACAAAGCCGGGCCTTGGATAAATGAAAGCAGAGCAGATAATTTCGAATCTGATTCTGGGAATTTAATCAGAGCTCAGCACCAGCTAGGTTGCTCCTGCACTGTCGCAGGGAGCCAAGGTACCTGGGTCCATGCCAGGGCTCACTGCCTGCCCAATTACCAGCTGCATGATGGGATATCTCTGCCCACAAACCAAACTTTGGCTTGTTTTTCTTCACGGCAACTGATGTCTCAGGAAAAATTGGCTTTGTAATTTCTCTGTTGCTTTTAAACCTGTAAAGCTAAATGACACACCCATAATAACATAAGAATCATTGCTCTTTTCTCTTTTAAAATCACCAATGGCTACAGGATCTTTGGCTAAACTTTTCTAAATATCCAGATGTCCCATCTTGGCTGCCTCTCTCTTGTACACACATGCATTTAGAAGCAAAAGTACATTATACATGGTTGTAAGACAGGACTTTATTGGATAGCTGCTTACAAGTTTAGCTTTGCTTCTGAAGCATGCATCTGCATCTGTATACACTGGAAAGCAAAGAACCGATAAGCACTTAGAGTTCTTCAGTCAGGCAGCAAAGACCCATGAGCCGCAACTTCCCAGGCTTCAGGCTATTCTCAGTCATCTAGTGCAGGACAGTTTGCAGAGTACACACAAGAAGGAAGAGACCAAAAATACCCAGCTAGAAACAGTTGCATAAATTCTTGCTCTCAGAGGGAGTGTGGCTCACTCCCGTGCAGTCCACCCACAGATCCCAGGCACACAACCATTGAGATCTCTCTGGGCATTTGAACCTTGTTTTTCGTTTATTGCAACTGTATAAATGCACCCCTTCATATTATAACTCCCAATACTAACATGACAAAATATGCCAAGAGGCAGCTTGGTTAACAGTGTGAAGATTACTAGATTAAAACAAGTCGGTATGGGACTGTGTTAAAGACAGAGTAACCGAGTAAAGAGAAAGGTAAAAAAAAAAAATCTGTATTTTAGCTAAGAAGAACACTGGGACTGACTAATACCTAGATTTTACCAGTAAAACTATAAGCGTCTATTAATACCCAAGAATTTGTGCAATAGAAATAAAAAAGAATTCGAGGCGAACAGTCTAAGTTGAATTCTATGACATTCCATTGTCTCACCAGCAGCAATGTATGTTATAGCAAGAGAAAATAAAATGGGCTTTTAAAACTCATTTATTTATTTTACTGAGACTTGACAACGTCTATATTATACAGTGTATGACTGAACATACATACACTTACCTTTATAGCTGGTTGTGGAATTATTCATAGTGGGTATGCTCTAACTAGATTTTGTACTATTCAGTTCAGGACACATTGTCCTAAACACATACTAGAAAGTGCTGATCCGAGGAAAGTGTAAGATTTTAAAAGTGTAACTAAATCTTGGATAAATTCAACATTTAAGCTTGGTCCTTCAGTCATTCCTGGCTTTCTTTATTGTGCAGGTGACCTGAGGTCTCCTGCAGTATCCATATGAAATGCACACCCAGGCATGCTCCTGCCGCAGGGTGCCTGCCGCAGCTCCTACCTGCAGTGTTTTTCCCCTGGTCCTTACTCTGTATTCCTCCCAGTGTAAACATGACAGAGGATTTCTTTATATCCCGCCGTGAGCAGGAGACCATCATTGTAAAGTGATTTGGGGGGGAGGTTCTATTGCCCCTTTTATCTCCCAAATAAGCAACACAGAGACCCAATACATTTATTAACAAACTTTAATCACCATAGCTGGGCGGATGCTCATCTATTCCAATGCTCTACGGCTGCCCACTTCCCAGCCACGTGCCCCATCACTGGCCACCCTAGTCTTGCTCTGGATGCTCCTGCTCCCTCCGTGACCTCACGCTGATTCCCCTGGCGACCTGCTCAAGGCAACTGCTCATGGGTCTACCTCCTGGAAAATCCCCTCTCTCTAGTTCTTACCACAGACCCCTTTCACTGAGACTGGAAGTTCTGCCCAGCTGTTGGCTGAATCCGCTTCTTATTGACCAGTCAGAGGTGATGGAAAACAGTTTTCACACAACATGGAGACACGCGATGATTCAAGGATAGGAAGAATGCCAGCCTCTGTACTGCAATCAGATCTCCGGGCACAGTGATCAGCATCTGGACCATGCCCCATGAATGCACAGTGCACACCCCCGTGCACGCCCTCCAGCACATCCTCCTCCCACCCTCTGTCTTGCTCACTTGCTTTCAAACTAGCCCCCGCATTTTGTATGCACGTCTCTATTGGCATATAGTCTCTCCTTCCCACGGAAACGTGATAGCCCTGCAAAGACACGCATGCCTTCTTCACCCTCGCATACCCAGCGCTGAGAATAGCGCCTAGCATTTGGCAGGTGCTTGATAAGTCTACGTTGAATGAGTGAATGAATAAAAAGAATTCCTTAAGGATGTTATTCTCAAGTTCTGGGATTTATGGAGAAGATGGTATTTGAATCTAGGACTGAAGCTGCAAAGGTTTCTAGCACAGAATCTAGGGTAAGAAAAAAAAGGTTAAATTGGGCTGGGGAGATGGCTCAGCTGGAAAAGTGCTGGCCACTCAAACGTGGACCATCCTCAGCACACATGTAAAAGCTGCCACGGTCGCATTTACCTGTAACCCAAGAGCTGGGGAGGCAGGTAGAGGAGGGAATATTGGGGTTCCACATGTGTGCTAGCCCACCTGGCTTTATGTGGCTTCTGAGGACTCACACTCAGGTCTTTCTCGTGCTTTACCCATGGAGTCATCTCCCCAGCCCAAGCTTGCCTCTCTGTGAAACCATTTCTCCATCTCTCTTTTCGTTACCGAAACCACAAAGCTCAGTTAAGCCCTGGATAATGCAATGCTCATTATCACCTAATTCTGAACATTCTGTAACCCAGGGGCAGCTCCGATTTAGAGCTGGGTCCTTGGGTTTACAGGAAGACAGTTTTCCCTCAGACTGAGAGCTTATTACTTCACCTCCAGTTTGACCTTGGAAGAGAAAGGGAAGCAGACTGCACTGGCGTCCTTTTACGGGCAGGGACACAGGAAGTCAGGCGTAGATTAGCGTTCTAACAAATCTTGCTTTCTCCCTCAGAATCAGTGCAATGAGGAGAGACCATGGACACAGAGGTGCAAGCAGAATGCCCCCTCTGCCGAGAAACAGGAAAGTACTTCAAGGGACTGGGGCTGGAGGAACGGCTCCGCGGGTAAAACACAGTAGCTTTGGCAGTTTGAGGAAGCTCCCTGGAACGCATACATTAAGAAAGACACTCAAGGTGGCTCATGTTTATCACGCTAGGAGAACATAGGACAATTGTGTGGACTACAGAAAGCAGCAACAGAAAATGAGAGGGAGCCTGAATTAATAATGTGGCAGGCAAGAACTGACTCTGGGAAGTTGCTTTGTCATCTCTCCAGGAGTTCTGAGGCACACCTGTGTCTACACACACACACACACACACACACACACACACACACACACACACACACACACACACACACTAAACACACACACACGTATGTTTTAAAAAGGAATGCCATAAAGAATCCGTGTAAAGTTCTTAAGTGGCAGCAAGGAAAATAAATGTTGCCACGTGGGTGGGACACAGAGGAAGAGCCACTGGGAGGCCAAATGGACTTTACTGGCCATTGGTGGGAGACAAGACTCTGGAGTCTGTGTGCTGCACAGATGGTAAAGGAATTGGTGTGAAACACAGAAGGTTCCCCAGGCGAGGAAGAATGGAGTCGTGAGAAATCCCTCTAACTCCTGGGTAAAACAACAGACAGCATCCAGATAATCAACTGTCTGGCTGAATACTCCGGGTGTGAAGAGGTGTCAGAGGGCGACTGTTGCACACCCAACACTTTACGAAGCGGAAACAGCTCTGGGTGATGGAAGCAGATGCCTTCTTTCTAAGAACCCTGAGTCAAGGCAGTATTCAGACGAACCCTCTCAGGAATCCTCACAGGAAGAAAACAAAGGGACTTCCCACCGAGGCATGCAGATGGGGACTCTAATCATCTTTATAACTGTGGATTCTCTGTTTGACACACTATGCGTGTGTAAGCCACTCACTGTGGACTTGTAATAAGCAGCCAGAGGTGAGCATCATTGTCTGAGAATGAGGAGAGGAGGAAGCGGGATGGGGAATAAGGATGGATGCGGCGTCCGGAGGGAAGTTTCTGAAGTGATACTTTGTAGACGAGGAACACTTAGTTTTTGTTACAAGTCCAGGACAGTGTTGCTAGACAAGAGTTTGATAAGCAGTAGGATGCAAAGAATCTTCAATTCTAGAAATTCTGAGGTATCTGGCTGAGAGAGCCCTTCTCTACTGCAGAAGAGTTTCAGATGTCTGCATCAGGTTTTCGTGGGGTCTCTGCGATGGCCTGGTTATCGCATGACTCACTCTCTCTCCCTTTCAGGCCTGCTGCCTGACCCATCGTCCACGGACTGTGGGCCGTTTGCATCCTCCCTTCCCTTTGCTCATCATGTAGTTACCAAGTATGTGCTGTGCTCCAGGCATTGAGCTAGGATTTGGAATTCTTGTTAAATTATAAATGCCACAGAAAGAAAGACCTTAATTCTGGTGGGTTTTCAATAAGAGCAGTTTAAAAAGGGTGTCGAACAGCCAGGTGAGAGATGCCCAGTTATTGACTGCTAGAGAGAGGTTAGCCAAGGAAAATGGAAGTCCACTGGCAAGTTTGTCTCTGGCAAGTTTGTCTTCGTTCAGCTTTGTTCAGAGGTGAGCCTGACTGAGTTCTTTGGCAATGAAAAGTGTTGGGAGCAAAAGGAAAAGGCATCAGCATCCCTGAAGATGAGTCTGTGTTTTCCTTAGGTCTTTGTCTACTATGAAAGAGTCTCTGCTTCTTCATCTGGTTCCTCCCAACCTCACATTCTAAGATTCTCCTCTCATGCCTTCGAAGACTGAGACCTCCCCCGCTACCCAGCATTTCTTTCTTGTCGCTAATAGCTAGTTTCAAAGAGAGATAGCCACCACCTGACAGCCTTCATTCCTGTGTATAAATACACCGGTGAGAGTTGCCCGATCGTACTGTACTGTCTTTCTAATTGTTTTGGAAAGTAACCCAAAAGTGAAATCGCAAATCAAAAGCTACCACACAAAACAAAAATGAAAAAAAAAGCTGCAAATGGGAAGCTTCTTTTGGGGTACAACGAGATTCTGTGATTCAGCTGAATTCATAGAGAGTGCACTGGTTCACAGAGCTAGCAGAATTCGCCAAGGATCGTCCCCTCCCCCATAGCCCAGATAACTGAAAGTGTTCACCAACTGAGCAACCCTCCTTGGACAGGCTTAAAGATGAATCAAAATTGAAACTGGTGACTCAGAGAAGTTTCTGGAGCAACCTTGTGTGAGAGTTTCCCCCAGTCAGCTCTTCCCCAGTCAACTCCCTTTCTTTTTTCCTCCTGTCTGCAAACTTCTCCTTTCCCTGTTTCTGAGAGTGTATTTGGTTTTACCAGGGGGTGGGCTTGGGCTTCCCTAATGCTCGATTCTGCTAGGGCACAGCCTGATTTAAGAAAGAACAGACTGCTTCCTTCCTTGTACAGGTAGCACAGCTTGATGAGGGCACAGCTCGCTCTAGAGCTGTGGTGTGGAGAGAGGGGCAGGCAGGGGGTGGGTGGGGAGGGACAGGGGTGGGGGGGCAGGAGCACCCAGCCTGGTCAGCACAGCATGGAGGCAGGGCCCAGGGGGAGCACATGCCGGCAGCTGTGCTGAAAGCTGGCTGAGCCCTGGGAAGTGCAGGAATGTGTTAGTGCTCTTGTGAGGAGCTGGCAGAAAGAGGCCAGCTACAGGACAGGGGTGGAAGATTGTTTTGTTTTTAGAACTCAGGCTTAAAAATACATTTTTCTTTGTCAGCAAAATATTCTAGTTTCAAAACTATGAATGGTGCACTGCCTGTGCCAGAATAATGTTTTTCTTTTCACCTTGAATTCTGCAACTCACAGCCTCCCTTTTAACTGAGGGACTCAGACCCCAGCTTGTAGAGGACCCAGATGATGGCCCTGCTCCCCGAATGCTGGGCCATCCCACCCTCCAGATTTGCACTAGCAAACAGTCATTCTGTTTACACGGGTGTGTGTGTGGGGAAAGTGTCCCTGGGGAGGACAGACAGAGGGACTCTGAGCACAAGTCCAACAAGCCCGGCTCCTTCCTTCCCTGGTTCCTTCCTCCACTACCCCTCCCCCATTTGTCTGTCTCCCAAAATCAATTGCAAAATATTGTCTAAATGAGAGAATCTTTGTAAGGGAAAATTTGGTGGAAAATGTGACACTCAGTAGCTGAAACGCCTATTTTGTCACATCCTGTCCATCCCCCACCCTCCTCAAATGCCCCAAAGGCCAAAAGGAACTCCACTTTAGAGCCTACACTTGTATTCTCTCTAAATGTCTAGCCCCCATCCCTGATTTCATCAAGTAATGAAGGTATTAAGCTTTACTCTTGATAAAGAACCTTTAAACCGTGACAAAGGCCTTACAATGAAAAGATGGGGGGGGGCTAGAAGAGGACCCCACATGGCACCGTGCATGTTCACTTCCTTAACCATTGGTCACTGCTACTTCCCCTGGTGCCTGGCACAGGGATGGCACTTGATATCTAATAAAAAAAATGATAGTTGCTAGATGAAAAAAAAATGCTTTCCCCCCAAACACTCCTTTTCTAAATTTCCTTTCATTTTTGCTACTTAACTAACGCCCCTCCGATTCAAAGCCTAGTCAGTTTTACCTCAAACTCCTGCTCTGCTACTGTGGTAGGAAACCCTGGACCACTCGTCTCCATCCCAGAGCCTCAGTTTCCCCACTTTGCAATAAGACTAAGAAACGAGGAGCTGAGCACTGAAGCTCATTCTTAGCTGAGCACGCGCTAAACATTGAAGCCATGGGCTGGCTCCCTTTCTTCATCCTGAGATGTCTCCATCAAGTACAGACAGAAGATTTGGCTAAGTCATTAGTAATGTGGTATGAGAAGAATGAGTTGAGTCGTTCATGCCCATTCTAGAAAATGTTGACCTTTCGGGTACACAATTAGATAATCTGGGATCTTTCAGAGTTTCTTAACTCTTCTGAAAGGACTCCAACCCCATATCCTGCCTGGGACAACCTCAGTTCTCTATGATAACAGACCAACTGTCATTTGAAAATGAGCCCTGCTTATTAGTGTGTGTGTGTGTGTACACATGTGCATGCATGTGCAGGCCTATACCTACCATGATGCACATGTAGAGGTCAGAGGACAGCTTTTGGAAGTTTGTTCTCTCATTCCACTCAGGGAATTGAACTCAGGTCGCCAGGCTTAGCAGCAAGCACTTTTATCCTCTGAGCCAACTCAAATGAGTGTCCCACATTTGAAAGGCTACTAAGTCATATACACACTGCATTCATATTGTTTTACCTTATTTAATGGGCAAGTCAGATTAATTTCTGTAAGTTAGTGGAAAACAATAAAATCTGGATTGAGAAATAAGAATGTATGGGGGGGGGAGTACTCTATAAAACAATACCATCAAAGAAAACACAGTAAAGGCGTAAATGGGGGGGTACTCTTTGATGTTTCAGGAGACAACATTTGGGAGGATGACGCTGTTCTGATGAAATCCATCCCATCTCTCTGAGAAAATGAGTCTTCTGCACTTTAACTTAATTTGGGCAGCTAAATTATTTTAAATATATTTGAACATGGAGGTCATTTTATTCATGTGGCTTATTTTCCGAGAGAATGTGTTAGGGGGCGCTGAAGGAAATGAAGCTAATTAAGATTTTATTGTGCTCACCTTCACAGGATAATTATATGATTGAGTGCATTTCTTCACGTTTCCCAAAGAAACAGTCATTTTTATCTGACGGAACTGGAGTGTGTTTCCTTTCTTACCTTGTCTGAGACCGGCGTGGGTTCCGAGGGAGTGCACATTTATGCCTCCTGCATGCAGCGTGTCTAAGCCCCTCTACACCCCTCATGCAAGTCTTCACATTTACTTGACAAAAAAACTTCCTAACTTAGAGCTTCGCTTGCTAGTTTCCAATGCTTTCATGGCACAGAGAGCTGAATTAATCAGAAAGAAGTGGGAACGTGCTAGCCATGGTGGAAGGATTTAGTTTGATTTTTTTCATCTTGGCAGGAAGACGCGTTCGAGAATGTTGTAAGTAGACCAAACATATAGTTGAAATTTTTGGAAAGGCTATTAGACCTTCCGTTACAATGAACCAGGGATGTGTCTGAGATCTCAAAGGCTTCCCACCGATTTGGAACCTATTTAGCGTGTCTTCCAGAGGGGTAATGAGTTGTAATTACTAGTTCCTTTAAAAGGGCTGTGACAAGAATGGTGACTCTGGAACCTCTATTTCCTTTACTTTTCTTTGTATTTTAGAATCTTTTTGGGAGAGGGTCATTCATATTATCAACTCCATTTCAGAAAAGGTTATAAAACGGGAGAAAATTTTCAAATGAAATGGAATTTGCTCTCTGTCTGATGTATATGTTCATCTAACCTTAGCACTCTTTCAGTGAGGTCTCTCTCTCTCTCTCTCTCTCTCTCTCTCTCTCTCTCTCCCTTAGGAAAGTAACTAAACATAATTTTAAAAGCTAATGGGAAATCTTCTGTGCTTGCAGATGGGACACTTAGGGCGATGCTCTACTCCTAAACTGTTTCCCCAAGGCAGGATAGAACAATAACACCGGCCTCTAGCTTACGCCATGCTGACCTACTTGTGACTGTACCACACACCTCTAGTGAATTCAGGCAGGGCTGGTAGCTACTGTGAAGTTTGGCTCCCACTGAGAAATAGGGTTAGTTTTTCTTTATTAACTTTGTGGGCCATACCTGTGATCCCATCACTTGTGAGGTTGAGGCAGGGGGATTGATGTGAATTTGAGGCTGGCCTGAGCTGCAAAGTGAAACCCTGTCTCAAAACAAACAAAATAACGGTAATTGTTGATGGTTAGAGGGGCAAACCACTGCATGCTGGGAAGTGATTTGCTACGGACACGTGTTTCTATCACCTCGTGCATGTTTAGACGGTCAGATAATTTGCGCCTCTCATTTTGGGATTCTCGGCAAAACAAACAAACAACAGACAGAAAAGCCTCCCTAACTATTCTCGAAGACACTCAGTGGCTAATAACAAGCACCAGGCAAGTGAGGACTTCTCCGAGCTTTGCACTAAGTCAACGGGATTCCAGCCAACAGCATTTGGCATTCATCTACACTCTATCAGAACAGTTAAATCCATCCTAGATCTTCTACTGGGATCCTTTCAACTTCTTAACATTTTGGTCTCATTTCATTTCCCCCTCCCCCTGCGGCGGCAGCAGCTAGAGAGGGAGACTAACATGTTCTTTAGGAATGAGGCTCCTCTGTTCAAATCAAATAGAACAGTGGAAATGGAAATCCGTTGTGTGTTTACGCACTTGGATTGGTGCTAAAGTCATTCTTAACCTGTGGGTCATGACCCCATGGGGGGGTCACATCTCAGACAGATATCCATCCTGCACATCATATATTTACATTACAGTTAGTAACAGTAGCAAAACTATCATTATGAAGTAGCAATGAAATAATTTTACGGTTGAGGTCACCACTACACGAGGAACTGTATTTAACGGTCATAGCATTAGAAAGGTTGAGACCCACCGTACAGGAGGGTCAGCTACTCTTTAAGGGTGAGACTGTTCGTGCAAGGCTCATGTGAAGGGCAGGCACGATGCCGAGTGTCACTGAATGTCACTCTTGGTTGACTGGCAAGCACAGCCGTATCTATGCCAGTCTACTTGTGGACATATCTGTGGAAGCTACAAGACGAAGACAGAACTCTTCCCAGGGGCTTTTGATGGCTCTCTCAGGTTTCAAATAACAGCTTAATCCAACAGATAAAGAGTTAGCAAACCATCTTTCTGTTGGTGCTTAGCTTCTTAGTTAGTTTGATCCAGAAACAGACAAAGATGATGTGTGTCAATTATGTCACTAGGCAACACTGACTGTGGCGAAACTGACCCCTCATTAGTAGAATACATCTGGATGGGGGACTTTTATGCACTGTAAGTCCTGATAGGGAGATTATGCTTTGAACTTCCCTGTGTGCAGTAAGCCTCTACAGAACACGGAGAGGGGACTCTTCAAGGTATATATTTGGATCTCACAGGAGTTTTGACTGTGAGGCATAACTTTCTTAAAAGGCAGGTCCTTCCCTTGCCTAATGCTAGCTTTATCCTCTGGCATAAGAACTTTCAGGGTTCTAACTACAGACGAGCATCTGATGTTTCCGTCCTGGACGCTACAGTTTCTATGCTTGCCCTTCTAAGAAGGCTGGTGTCCAAGGTGGGAGCAGCAGTCTTGTGAATATAAACATTTACTTGAGCCCAGTGAACGGATACTGCAGATGGGTCAGTGTCTTGATTAGTATCGTGTTGCCTGTGAGGCAGTACTATTTGGGAAGGACCTTAAATGTTGAGATTTCTGTAGAGTTTTATCCACTAAGTTAAATTTATTCACCCATGCTAATGTATCCAGGAATCCACACAGGTACTCATTCATCCATATATTCATCCACCAGTCTATGAATCCATCCATCCATCCACCCACCCATCCATCCATCCATCTATCCATGCACCTACCCGTTTGTCAAACAACTCATTAGAACATACAATATACCCAAAACCATAGGGTACTAGATAGAAACAGTCAAGGCCTCTTTTTACATACAGTCCTTGGAAAGAACAGAGTGTTACTAATAATAGCAGATAATACTTATTAATTGCAGGATACTGTATTTATGTATATATACATACATACATACATACATATATATATATATATATATATAATCTCATTTAATTTTTGTCAAGAATCCTGTGAGGTAAGTCTTAATGTCTACATATTATAGCCCCTGAAGTTGAGGTATGGGGAAACTGCCTCAAAGTGGCCTGGGTGAGTTATCCATACCCGCACAGCTATCTAAACTTGCTTTTTAATGTGCTGTGCTTTTAGCATAGGCTCACGCTACGGGAAGTCTCTGTGAATGCCCTTGTGCCAACTCTTTCTTATGGTCCCGCAGTTCAATGTTTTAACAACATCAGGGAAACCAGGGAGGCACCAAAGGGTAGGAAAGTGGCAAGGTCTAACTGGGTATCAGTCCTGTGCCTCCATCCCTAAGAGAGAATTATAACTACTCTTCCTAAGTCCACCAGCATCCTTTTCTAACTGTGAGGGGCTTAGCTCACCAAGCAGACGTGAGCTCTTTGGAATTTTATATTCTGCGATATATGTGAAGTGACCACAACCTTACCTACATAAGCTTACTGTGCCCTAGGCACACTGTATGCAGGCACTGGGTGCAATATTTCTGTTTCTTGACCTATTGATTTTCATCGCTTGCACACACACACACACACACACACACACACACACACACACACACACATCTGGGGATGTAGCTCAGTGTAGAGTGGCTCAACTGAACCCCTAGCTCAGTGTCTTACATTTCCTCCCTGTGGCTGAGGTACTCCAACCAAAGAAGCTCAGGGGAGAAAGGTTTTGTTTAACTAGCAGTTTTTCATTACAGACCATCACTGTGGGAAAAGTCAAAGCACCAGGAAACTGAAGTAGCTGGTCACATTACATATACCTCAGAAGTGGAGAACAAGGATCAGTGTATGCACACCAGTGGTCACCTCTCTTTCTTTACTCTTCTGTAACCCAGGATTTTTCTGCACAGCACATGGTTCCACTAACAATTAAGATGGCTTTCCTGTGTCAACAAATATAGTTAAGACAACTCTTCTGGGGTGCTCTCAAAGGCTAACTTAATATAACCATTTCTCACAGGTGTGTCCAGAGGCACACCTCCTAGTGTTCTATCCGCTCTGTGCCACAAAACAACAGCAGCAGGCAAGCCCCCCTTAAACTCTAGAGAAAGACTTCTGTCCCACCATTATTCAATGCAGTTTTTATGTGTCTATCAGGAGCATCTGCTAAGTGCCTGCCGAGAGGAACAGCCCAGAGGCATCACCGAGGACCAGGATTGAGGTCATTGGTACACTCATGGCAGACTTGGCAACACACACTGGAAACTTTCCATGTCTTAGAGTCCCCTCACCCCCCACTAAGAGATACACACCACACGGACATTGTCGGATGTCGAGAATTTGTTCCTACAGAAGAAATTCCTCATTATTCACACTCAACAAGCTATGCTCACACAGAAGTAAGCAAGGTGGTCAGGAACCTCAGGGATAGCTAACTGTCCCACCCTGCCCTTTTCCAGTGTTCCTGACCATGGCTCTGACCTGTGGCCCACTTAGTTCAAAGCTGCTTTGCATGACGTCACATTGATAGTGAGGTAGAGCCATTTGGATCTTGTCTGGATGTGTGGTCTTAGATGCATTTCCCATGCTCTAAGTGTCTTCCATCACTTAAAAGAACGACAGTGCTGACCACACTGACTTGCATGTCTGACTGGGGCTGTCTGACACTCCAGCACCTATTTGACTCCTTGCTAAAAGATCTTATGAGATGGCTTTCTTCTCTGCTGTCCCTAGGATGGGGCTTGAAGCTGAATGTAATACAAGGTGGTTCCCAACAGAGCAAAGCAGAACTCCACACAGCTGTGTATTCTGCTCAGCTGAGAACCCTGACTGAGCAGGTCCTGTGCTGATGTGAGCACAGGAAACCCATGAAGACAAACTGTCTTCCCTGAGGAAATCCAAGTCATTTGTTGTTCAACTGACACAGAACACATTCATCCTTTCAATAAAACACAGAATGTTGATTCTAAAACTCTCATAAAAGAAGTGGTCACCACTTCCTCTAGCCTGGAGTTCTAAGATGTCTTACTCAATGAAAAAAACCACTGATGGCTACCAGAGGCTTCTCTGATGAGAGTTCTCCCAAAGAGGAAATGCTGATTATCTCAGAAGAGGAAGCAATATAAATAAACACAAAACAACACTGAGGTGCTGGGACACAATAAACCGCTCTGCTCGACTCTTCCCATCATCCAGGGCAGAGACAGGTTGGTCTCTGTGGCAAAGAATAGACCATCAGCTGTTGTGTATCCTGCCAAGAGCAGAGGGAGTTATTATAAATAATCAGCAGCAGTATGTCCTTTGGGGCTGGGCAGTGTGTGTGTGTGTGTGTGTGTGAGTGTGGTATGGTGTGTGTGTATATCTGTGTGTGTGTGTGCATTATGGTGTGTGCATTTATCTCTCTGTGTATGTGTGTGTTTATATGTGTATATCTATGTGTGTGTGTATGTGTGAGTGTGTGTGTGTGTAATCTATGTGTGTGTGTATGTGTGAGTGTGTGTGTATGTGTGTGTGTGTGTCCGTGTGTGTGTGTGCCCGTATGTGCCTGTGGTGTTATATGTGTGTGTGTGTTATGATGTGTGTGTGTGTGTGTTATGGTGTGTGTGTGTGTATCTGTGTGTGTGTGTTATGGTGTGTGCGTTTATCTCTCTGTGTATATGTGTGTTTATATGTGTATATCTATGTGTGTATGTGTGTGTAATCTATGTGTGTGTGTATGTGTGAGTGTGTGTGTATGTGTGTGTATGACATGGAGGGTGCTGGAGAGATGGAGATGAGGCCAACATGGCAGACGATGAGCTAGAAGAAGTTTTCCTGTGTAGTTATGTTCCTGTTACTTCATGGGTGCGATTACGTAACGCGCCTCCGTTTGTAACCAGAGGGCAGAAATAAAGGGAGCATTCTCATTACCGGCGACATAGGAAGTCACGTGACATGCACTCAGTCCCGCCCCTGAAGACATCTCCCCTTTCTTTCTGCATCTGCCTGGCATTTTGTCAACTCCTTGCCTCCTTTTGGGCATGTACGTGTATTTTTAAAGTGGAAAAGGAGACAGAGCTTGGTGCCCTCCTTATAAGGTCTCCTCATGGAAGAAACGTATGGTGTTGACTTTACAACTTTATATCCTATTATAAGGTGCCTCTTAAAAGGAACTATATTATAGCAATATACAGGTCTCCCCACCCTTCCCGTGTCAGATCCCCCTCCCCAAGGGACTTTGTAGCCAGATGCAGGCTGTAGTTCTTCATTTCACCCTTCAGGCCATCCTTCAGAACATGGAGAAATAGCATTCTAATCTAAGCTGGAACTCAACTCAGATATGTGTTAGAGGGGTGTCACCTGGGGAAAACTATTAATCAGTGTCTTATATTTAAAACTCACGAGTGTGTGTGTGTGTGAGAGAGAGAGAGAGAGAGAGAGAGAGAGAGAGAGAGAGACAGACAGACAGGCAGAGAGACAGAGACAGAGAGAGAGAGACAGAGAGAGAAGAGACAGAGAGACAGAGAGACAGAGAGACAGAGAGGGAGACAGAGACAGAGAGACATACACACACACAGAGACAGAGAGACAGAGAGACAGAGAGACAGAGAGAGAGAGAGAGAGAGAGAGAATGAATACTGTGAAGAAAAGAGAAAACAGACACACAAACAAACACACACACACACAAACAGAGACAGAGAGAGAGAGAGACAGAGAGACTGCTTTGCTCAGAACCTGCAGTTTCCTGTGAACCTGCAGCTGAGCTGGTGAGCCTGACTGGCTAGCAAGCTCCAGCCATCCATCTGCCTCTGCCCCCGCAGCCCTGGCACCGTGAGCGTATGCCGCCATGCCTAGCTTTTCCTGTGGGTTCTAGCTCAGGTTTGTATGCTCCCTCCCATAGCAACCACCTTGCCAGCTAAACCATTTCCCTGGCTGTTTCCTTTTTTAATTACATTTTTGGTAGTTTATGTTCAGCTTATACTTAATTGCATTGAGTAGTTTACAAGAGGGGAGACGGAGTCTCCAAAACTTGAAATGATTTAGTCAGCCAGCTAAGGGAACCCAAGGCTGGGCCACGGCTTAACAGGTGCTCCAGCCAATATGACTACAATAAAAAACTCTAAGACAGGCCTCGGAAGGCACTCTTTATCATGGCTCCCTAACGAGCGAGCAGTGTGGAGAGCATGGGGCGTCAAGAGTTCAAGTCTCAGAGAAAGGTCCCTCAGAGGGGGAAACATCTGCTTAGGCTGTTTTTATGTTTTCCACATGGTTTTGATTTTATGTTTGCCCTTTAGGCCCACAGAAGCCCGCCCTCCCCCTCCATGTTCGCTCTCTCCATTTTTTCTTATATTGCCCCTAGCTTTAGTCTTAGAAGCCTTTGAATGCGTCTTTGCGGATTTATTCCTTCTTGCCACAGGGGCAGGAATCTTAACTGTGTTCTCATGCCTGCAAACTAAGTGTCAAGTTCGGGGATCTAACACTGAGCACAGATAGCAAGACAAGGTCTGTTTTAATCACGAAAATAAACTTCAAATATTGACACTCCTGAGGTTAGAGAGTTTCAAGTCTACCTGGGGACGGGGAAGTTATCAGGCTGTTCATTGTTAGGTTTTCTGGCCCTATAAATTTGGGTTGTAGTACCTTACATATCCAGCAGATGGCGTCTGCTCCAACACCGAAAAATTCCACTTACATGTTATGGCAAGTAGGGATTAGACACAGAAGCCTTTCTCTTCATTGACGTCTATACTCATTCCCTAGTCAGGGCTTCTGGAACATTTAGGGTAAAAATGTACAGCTACTGCATGGTGAGAACCATTCTCTGTGCACACCTGTGGGAGAACCGCAGTAGTCTAAAAGGGAAATATAGTCAGCCTGATGCATTCCCCCAGACCGACAACTACCGCTTCCAGCTATTTTACTAAGTGAAGTAAGAGAGGAATCTCAGTGTCAGAGTGCAGTGTGTGTGCTGATTTCAAACCTTCCACAAAGGACAGACAGGCAGAGGAAGCACAGCGTAGTATCTTCAAAAGGAGCCAGCTCCTAGCTCCTCCAAAAAGCCAGGGCGCAATCCCACGACAGATGCCTCACGGAGCTTCGCCTTCTCACTTTGTGTGAGGAGACGGATCCGGGATGCGATTGAATGACTTCTAATGTTTCGTGACACCTCTGCTCCATAGCTTTGTAAAGCTTACACATGAGTGCACGGACTCATATCCAGATGAACCAGGGCCCCCATCCTTTTGTGTCAAGCACAAAGAGGGAGGCGAGTGCAGCAGAGACAGAGACAAAGGAGCAGCCCGTGTAACCGAGCGCTGAACATGATTTAAACAGCCAACTTAGTAAACATCAATTCTCGGGACGTGTTCTGTGAATTGGAGTCAAGCTCCAAAGGAAATGCAGGCTCACACTGAAAAGATCGCTCCCGCTAAAGACAATGCCAAGCTGCGTCTCCATGCGGTAAGTCATCTCCCTGAAAGACGCTGACAAGACAAAAGCCTCAGAGTGAAAAGGTGAAACCGGCTCTTTCGGAAAAGGGAGAAAGGGGCCGTGTTGTAGCGCCTTTGTTTAACACTCTGGTACCCATGTTTTGTATTGTCAGGGATCAGTGCGGCTTTGAGAAGAGAGAGGGCTTAGGAATGGGAAGAAGGTGCAGCTTGCTGTGTGACTTTCTGTGAGTCGCTTTACATCTCTGGGCATCAGTTTCCATCCTGGTCGTGTAAGAAGGTGGGAGCGAAGGTTGCTGTGTTTTCCACATTGTTGTGACCAAGCTCCCTCCTCACTTTCTCACGTGGTGAGTGAGATTCTTAAGACCGGGTGATAGGAGCTTTGAGAAGTGGGGGCTGGTGTTGGCTCATCGAAATGGAACCGTGGGGAAGGCACTGCACATAAAACTATCTTGGAATCCTTTGAGCCTCTCATTTGTATGGCCCTCTCTTAGGGATAAAACAGAAGCTCTGGTGTGGAGGCCGAAGCCCCGGAAATGAATGCATTTTTGTCTTAAGTGTTAACCTGAAAATAATGTGCATTTTGACTGTTTGCTTTTACATATACGGCAGGGTCTGAGGACTGTCCCGAGACGAGAATTTGGATCTGCCTGATGTCTCCTGCCTCAAAACACACTAGATTTCCTCAGAGGTGTGCGTCTAGAACATTCGAAGTGGGTGGACCCTTAAGGCGGAGTGTGTACAGAACCGGTAAAATGTATCTTTGACATTTTGGCTTCTGGAGAAACACGTCTCCTTTGCTGATTTACAAGTCAGATTTGATTATGTTCCGGTTCTCATTTGCATAGGCCACCATCCACTCACAGTATGCGGAGTCCTATGTGTGGGGGGCACAGAGCTCCCATTCAAAAAAAGAAGAAAAATGAAACAGAACGGACACTGCAGACAAGCTGCTTCTCCTGCAGCGCCCTTAGAGAGCCCTGCCCTGCTCCCAGCGAGGGTGCATGAATGCATCTACATCCTCAGAGCTCTACTGTGTGCCGATGCATCAGAGAAATGGGCTCATTCCATTAGACACCTGAAGTCTGTTGGAACTGGGAGGGACATTACAGAACCAACTAGAGTCACCCCTTCAGTTTATATATGAGGGAAATGAATCTCATTGGTGTAAGGTTGGCAGAGGTCACCCAGGTGGCGGGATGACGCTATGCCATGATCCATATTTTCCTTTATAACTCGCATGCCCAACATGGTCATGGTTACTCTGGTCTCAGCATCTCTCTGCTGTCCTGAATTATCTCTGTTTCTTCATCTCTCGGATTTGTGATTTTGCTTTTAAGATAGGGTCTCATGTAGCCCCACACTGGCCTTAAACTTTCTATGTCACTGAGGATGGCCTTGAACTTGTAATCCCCCTGCCTCCACCTCCCAAGTGCTGAGGTTGCAGGTTAACAAGCCCTGTTTATGTGAGGCAGGCACTCTACCAACCAATTTATAGCCCTCACCCTATAAATGAATTAAAGGAACTTTTTCTTTGAAGCTAACACTCCAGGAGAGACTTCCTGCCTGATTCAGGACCTTAGGTTCCTTCTGGATGCAATGGGAGTCGGGATGACCTTGGTACTGAACATTCATCTTTCTACCACGTCTATTCAGCCTGCTGTCCACTCACTCGTTCATCCAAACATCTTTCTATGGTTCCACCTAAAGCCAATGACCTCGGAGGGTCGAGCCCTCATCTAGATGCGGACAGACACGGAGCCAAACCTTTGACCTGACATCTCCTTAGAGACACCCCATACACCCCCAGAACACGAAGCGAAACTAACTTAGCTTGCTTTTACATATACGGCAGGGTCTGAGGACTGTCCCGAGACGAGAATTTGGATCTGCCTGATGTCTCCTGCCTCAAAACACACTAGATTTCCTTGTGCGTCTAGCCTGTGGACCCTTAAAGGAGTGTGTACAGGTAAAATGTATCTTTGACATTTTGGCTTCTGGAGAAACACGTCTCCTTTGCTGATTTACAAGTCAGATTTGATTATGTTCCCGGCGTAAGCCCTCGCACACAACCAGGATCACTCTAGACAGCCGCACCGTCTTGGGTCATGTTTTGCAGGTTCGTCTTTTTAATGTCGGGCAGTTGACAGCTCTGAGCATGGGCTTCCCTTTCTTCTAGCAAACCTTCCTTGGTTCTTCTCACCAGCAGACTGAGGAACGGCACTGGAGAACTCACTGAATTCTGTCTCAAATGTGTGTCAGAGCTAGTGTGTTTTCAAGAAAGACAAAAGGTACAGTTTCCAGGGCTGTAATAGGTGGGTGTGGGGATAAACACACACACACACACACACACACACACACACACACACACACACACACACACACACACACACACACTTTCTTGTGATTACTTCTGAACTTATGTGGATGCAGGGAGGACCAGGATGTGACAAGCCTCTGAGGGAACTGGATTGGGCTCCCATCAGCTTCAGCTGAGAGCCTTCCGTCATAACCCCAGAGTAGGAACAAAGCAAGGACAGCTATGTCCAGACATTACCAGAGCTACAGGCTGCCTCTGAGGTGTCTTGTTCAAGCGGAACTCCGTTCTGCTCATGGGTATCTGCTAGAATTTGTCTGCTGGTCTTTGGAGTTACAGTGGAGGAATCCAGCTCTGATTACAAATGTTATTGTCTGCCAACGCCAGAACCAGCCTTCTTATAACAGGGTCTCTCACACGTTCCCAACAGCTCTGAGAAACAGATGCCACTAGCCCATGTTAGGGGACGTGCTCTGAGGCATGGGAGTTTAGACAGTTCCATTCAAGTAAGTCAGTGACTAGGGTTAGGACTTTGTCATCTACTGCACATGCTGCTGTGTGGCTATTTCCTACAAATGGACACTCCCTTCTGGAAGAAAGAAGGAGAGACCTGAGACCCAGAAAGCTAATAGAAAGGTCACAAGATCCACAACGTCCTGCCCAAGGTTCTAGAATCAGCAGCCAATGGCTGAGGAAGAGAGACTTCCCCATGGAGTCAAGCAGGGAGCTGCAGAGGCTCAGGTTTCTGTGTTGTCGCCTGTGCTGGGATGGGCCTTTGGTGACCTGGAGGAGCCTTCCATGCTCCTGTGAGTAACACTCGCAAACTCACAGGTTCTCTAGCCCACACTCAGGCAGAAGCATATCTTAGTCTGTTACAGGGGCCCTGTCAGAAGAACAGTTTTCTGCTGTCTCCCCAGGAAGTCAAACAACTGTCCTAGATGACAGTTTTGTACAGCTGTGACTGGAATAGACGGGCGAGTTTCCTACTCATCTTAAACAGGCTCCTGATAATAGCCCTAGGTTATAACATGAAAGTTGCGCGATTGTAGCTAAGCAGAGTCTGGATTTTAGCTCATTCCTTGTCTGTTTTCCAGCTTGGTTCAGATTTTTTTTTAAAGCTCTTACTTCCATAATCTCTGTATATGGTTTATAGTGACTGGTAATGTCAGAGAAAGCAAAAACCAGGCCCATGTTATGAAATAAACAGCCAAGTAAGTGATTCTACTCATTTTCATGCATTCTAATAACATTTGTCAGTTGAAAGATAGAAATTTCCTAGTCGTCAGGGTGTTTAAGACAGTGAGGCAGGAGTCAGCTCACAGTAGGGTCAGCTCATAGTAGGGTCAGCTCACAGTAGGGCCAGCTCACAGTAGGACCAGCTCACAGTAGGGAAAGCTCACAGTAAACTTAGCTCACAGTAGAGTCAGCTCATAGTAGGGTCAGCTTACAGTAGGGCCAGCTCACAGTAGGGCAAGCTCACAGTAAACTCAGCTCACAGTAGAGTCAGCTCATAGTAGGGTCAGCTCATGGTAGGGTCAGCTCACAGTAGGGCCAGCTCACAGTAGGACAAGCTCACAGTAGGGAAAGCTCACAGTAAACTTAGCTCACAGTAGGGTCAGCTCACAGTAGGGCCAGCTCACAGTAGGGTCAGCTCACAGTAGGGCCAGTTCACAGTAGAGTCAGCTCACAGTAGGGCCAGCTCACAGTAGGGCCAGCTCACAGTAGGCTCAGCTCACAGTAGGGCCAGTTCACAGTAGAGTCAGCTCACAGTAGGGCCAGCTCACAGTAGGGCCAGCTCACAGTAGGGCCAGCTCACAGTAGGGCCAGCTCACAGTAGAGCCAGCTCACATGAGGCAGTGAGGGATAAGGATCCAGAGTGAAAGTCACGCATTGCCCACTTACACTGCAATCAGGAGGAAGGTTAGGACCACAGTGAGGCCAGGAGCACTGAGGATGAGAGACAAAGATGCCTGCATCTGACTGCGAGACAGCCAAGCTGACCTGGTAAGAGATGGACAGACTCAGAGGAGCAAGCTGTGATGACAGGCTCCCTCCCAGGGGGACATATGCTGGACACTATTGCTTGTTACGTATTCTTGCCCTTAATACAGTCCCTCTCATACAGCTATTGTAATAGAATAGGTTGTGCGTGAGAATGGTTTCTAACCCTCTGCCTCATTTTAGGAATAGAGCACAGACCAGGATGGCAGCCATCTTAATGGCTCATGAGATGCCAGCAAGGCTGCAGAAGGCAAGACCACACGGTATCCAAAGTCTGGTGGGTAATGGAGAGCAGCAGTTCCCAAAGCATGAGTCAGAGATGGGCAACGTGGGCTTCAACCAGCTTGACTGGGTGCACAGCATGTGATTATCCCCATAGCTTGGCTAGGGGCATGCCTGCAGCCTGCAGCTGGGCTAGGCTCATGCCTACAGCCTGCAGCTGGGCTAGGCTCATGCCTACAGCCTGCAGCTGGCTATGCTCATGCCTGCAGCCTGCAGCTGGGCTAGGGGCAGGCCTACAGCCTGCAGCTGGGCTAGGCTCATGCCTGCAGCCTGCAGCTGGGCTAGGAGCATGCCTACAGCCTGCAACCTCCATTGGCACAGCCTGTTGCAGTCCAGAGAATGAACCAGTCATAGAGAAGCCCTCAGTCTTTGTCCAGTTTCTGCCATTGCCCTGAACATCCCAGACAAAGGGAATTCAAAAGCTTCTGTCTCTCGGCAGCTCTTCCCACATAGGAGCTTCTCTCACTTTGCTCAGATTTCCACCTTTTCTGTGGCGATTCTTAACACAGCCTTTTCTTCATCTTCGCTTTCCATTGGTATAAGACAGCAGACTTGGAGCTGCTGTCCCAGGTTGGTCGTTGTTGACAATGTGTCCAGCATCTTAGGTCCCTGGGTCATATACAACTGGGCCATGAAAGGGCCTATCGCTCTCACACACACACACAAAATCCCCATTAATAGAAAGTGGTCCCTGAGCCTGCACACCACAGAGAAAGGTCTGTGGAGAGACAGGATGATGCACAAGTGAGGGTAGTTAGTGTCTTTCACACTAACAGAAGGGGCTGCTGAAAGTCACTCTGGAAGCAGATGACAAATGACTGTGGTGGGCGGGGCTAAGCTGGGAGGGTGGGGCAGTATTTCACACATAGCATGACACAGAGCCAAGGATGATAGGAATGCAGAGCTTCCTGGGGCATTCAGCAGGTGGAAGCCACAAACTGGTGTGCTGAAGCCAGGTAAGAACTCTGTGTGCTGAAGTGTATCATGGTTTTGTAAGTGATCCCACCACAACAATGACACTTTTATACGTGCCATGACCGAGTCAACGCGTGACTAAGTTTCCTGGCATGGCTCTACGTAGACAAAACAAGTCATTAAAGCTTTTGGAAAAAGCGAATAAACTTTATAGAACGATGACCCAGCAATGCCGCTGCTGTACATGGAATTCAGATGACCCGAAGCCTATTTTCCGTTACTTAATGTGGCTGCTTCCGTTCACAAATTTCGATTCCCACCTCTCCACCAGACCTGAGTCTCTCAGATCGTATGTCCTGAGTTTCGAAAGAAATTTGCATGGTTTACATTGTTGTCCAGGACAAAGTCACCCACACAATCATTTTGTGACTTTTGAACTAGTAACGAGGAAACAAACAAAACAAACAAACAAACAACAAGAACAACAAGTAAGCAAACAGACAAACCCAAAGGAGAAAGAGGAGAAGTGAGAATGGTTCAGACTGCGGTTGCCTCTGAGCATCAATGGCTGTGACTCCTTAGAGCCGAGGCCCTTTCAGAAAGCTGCAGCACCACAGTCAGAGCTGGCCCTCCTGGGGAGAACATCTTTGCTATTAAAACCACCTACAGTTGAGGCCAAGTGTTCGTTTACTGGGTGTCTGTCTTGTGACTGGAACCAAGAGAAACTGTTTCTTTCAAAACATCGACAGAGCTGTCGGGCACCAAACAATGCAGCTGTTTATCGGAAAAACTGAACTTGCTTTTTTAAAATTAAGTTTACTTTGTGCATGTGTATCTATGTGTATGTGCACACATGTGTAAAAGGCTAGAGGAGGACATGAAGTGTCCCCCTTCATTGTCCTCTCCCTATTCCCTTGAGAAAGCCTCTTCCTTGTGCCTGGAGCTCATGGTTTTCTAGCTAAGCTGGTGGCCAGCCAACCCCACTGATTGTCCTGTCTCCCTTACCTCCGATGCTGGGGTTGCAGACCCCTGGGGACATAGAGGGATTTCCCTTGGGTGCTGGGGATCTGAACTTGGATCCTTATGTGGCATAGCAAGCATTCTCCCCTCTCAAGCCATTTCTCTAAGCCCCTAGAGCTTGCTTTTATGAGACAAAACTAAACTTTCAGTATCATGAAGAGGGAAACAGAGACCAGCACAAGTCTAATGAATCTGCAGTTCAATGAAGTTGGACTCTAACGCCTCTCCCGAGTCACCTGTTCTTCTGCCTCTGAAATACTCAGAGCCGTGTGGATGGGAGAAGCTGAGGAGGGGCAGCTGCGCCCTATGCTTCTCTCAGGATTTTTGAACAGGAAGCAATTGGTCTTTAAGAGCTCATGACCAGTTTCCAAGAAAACACTCAGATACAAGTTCATTTGGGAAAGCCCTGCCCCAAGTGTGTAAAAACACAGGGCTACGGCTCTCAGTGCTAGAACTGAGTAAAGGAGCAGTGTGCTTTAGTTGTTGTTCCACTCTCGGTTTCTGAATAAAGTGAGATTTCAATGTCTGGGTGAAGGGTAGAAGTTCCCTGTCTTCTGTGAGCATGGGGCAGGCAAGTTCCCCTTTCTGAAAATGTCTCCAGAGAAAATACAAGCGGCTACATACAATTCCATGCTAGAAGTATCGTTCAAATAGAAAACCTGGAAGAGGTGTCGTTCTGGGGTGCAGGTGTCTGCTACTGGCTAGTTTTGATGTCCGAATGTCAGGAAGTTAAGGGCACGAATCGGGGGAGGTAGGGTCCAAGTCCTACAAGAGAAGCCATTTGCTTCCCAGGTGGAAATTCAGAGTTTCAAAAGGAAAAGTCTTTCAGACAAGGAATTTCCACTTTAAGCAGAACATACCTTCTTTTATCCCTGCTTTCCTCTTGGCCCCTTTTCTTTTCACCCCTTTTCTGTGCTAAAGCATCTCAAATTATTCCTAATTAATAAGTGTAATACAAAGAAGAGGTGGTCCAGATCATCTCCATCTTTCTAGAATGTCGACGAGAAACGTCTTTGCTCTCAGCCTGTCTGCTCCTCTGTCGCTCGCGCTTGCAGCAGTAGCGCAGTATCCTGAGGGCAGATGGGCACTTTCTGATTGACTAACTGGTCTCTCCTGAGGTAAAGAGTAGTGCTGACTGGAAACAGCAGACCAGGATGTGCCCGCACGACAGGAACGTCTTCAGTCAGCATGGCTCTCAATTCCTGAAAACCCGCCATGTTCCCAATAAGGTGAACCAGGTGTTCTCCCCCAGCAAGGACCAACAAAAGAGGGAACGAAAGTTCCACGTTCAGCATTATTTAAAGGAAAACTTCTATTCAAAAGGAAGATGACTAAATAATCATAGGTTTAGAAAGTTCCTTCTGCGTCGGTAATCTTCTCTTTCATAAATTTAATAAAATAGGGTAAAATGAACAGAAGCTTAGGGAGGGGTTGGAGCAGGGCAGGCTTGTACCACTTAAAGGGAACAGAGACGGACCGCACTGTGATGTAGCCTTTGTAAGTAGCTCAATGGCACGATGCCCAGACACTAGGCCATTTTAACTGCTAATGCCATTGAGATGAGGTAGTATTTCCTGCGCTGTTTTAACTTTTCAATAAGCATCCAGACACGGCAGGGAAGCCCAGGTAAAAAGTTCACAGTTGGAGGGGGCGTATGCGTGCGCGCTCTGCATGCTCTCAAAACACAGCCGGTGGAAATGACTTGTTGTGAGAACTCGGAAGGGAACGGCACATGGAAATAATTTGAAACTTGCAGAACATGGGTTTTAGGGCCATGATAGGGTGGCAGAAATTTCCCTCAAAGGAATTCTGCAATAGGCAGCGGTGAGAGGAAGGGAGACGTAGCCCTAGTTATCCTTAAGTTAGGAGTCCTTTGTGAGTATGCTTGCTAATTCTGCTTACAGTACAATTACAGGAGTGCTGTTATCTTCTTCCGAACCGTGCCCATAGCTGAGTAAGCTAAGCCTACAGGCTGGATCGTCTGGGTGGGCTCATTTCCTTTGCAAACTTCTCACCCGTGTCTTTGAACTTAAGGGCATTGCTCTTCCTGGTTTTCTTTGCCTTGGCGACCCTTGGTGACCATTCCCCACAACCCTTCGTCTTTTTTGTACTTAAGATGGTTAAGGCCTCAGTGCTAAGGTTGTTGCCTTACTCACCCGTACTGCATGGAAACCAAACATGATCGTGCTGCTTCCCCAACCTCATCCCCTGAAGAATGCCTTTTAGTGACTTCCTAGTCACTTAGGGAAAAACCCAAATTTACTTCCTACAAAGTTTCCTAAAAAGGCTCCCACTCCTGTCCGCCATTCCTGTGTCTCCCTGATCTCTCCCACCAGCACATTCCTGGTCTCCTTTCGGTCCTGGTCCATTCTGTTTTCTGCACATCTCCAGTCCTATCTGTCTGTCACTGGCATCTCCGAGGGCTTCCAATCTTAGGGACCCCTCTCTTGGTCCTCATGGTAATGCACCCCTTCCTTGCTGTTGCTCCCCTCTCACAGTTCACCCTTCCTGTCTTATTATTTTTCCTGTCTGTCTTCTCTGATCAAGTGCAGGCTCTGGGAAGTCAGGGATGTCTCTGCCTTTTAATCCATGCACCTACAGGGCTAGCAGCTACAAGGATGCTTGCGTCTCTTAGAGAAAAACACAATAATTTTTTTCAGCAAGTGAATGAACAGTTACTATAACGGTAACCACATGGATCTCGCGCTGGCTTTGCCTCAGTCAAGGTAGAGGCTGCTTTATGAACTGCACACCACCAGATCTTCACAGTGGTCCCATTATGACCTGGAATAATGTTGTTATTCCTGTCTGCACATAAAGATTTATCCACTTTACCTACTCAAAATGCCGGGATTTGAGTCTGCTGCATTTTCAAAAGCCTATGGCCTTTTTGGAAACTCATAATCTCTTAAGTAGTTATTCAATCGAGAAGAAAACAAGCCGAGTGGTGGTGCTGCGTGCCTTTAATTCCAGCACCTGGGAGGCAGAGGCAGACGGATCTCTGAGTTCGAAGCCAACCTGGTCTACAGAATGCATTTCAGTACAGCAAGGGCTACACAGATAAACACGGTCTCAAAATAAACAAACAGATTAACAAACAAAACAAAAGGAGAACCACTTGGAAAAATCTTAGCTTCTTTCAACTTGTGAATCTCTTTCAAGATTTTTTTTCAGTATTTGTTTTCAGTTCATGTTATTAGTTAGACTCCTAACTCCAATAAACAGATGTCTCTAAAGGCTGTCTCAATCCCCTCCCCCTTTTCTTATAATTTACCAAAGGCTCTCAATACTTTGAATGTGTCTGTCTGTCTGTCTCTTTCTGTCTGTCTCTCTCTCTCTCTCTCTCTGTTTCTCTCTCTCTCTCTCTCTCTCTCTCTCTCTCTCTCTCTCTCCCCCACCCGTGTGTGTGTGTGTGTGTGTGTGTGTGTGTGTGTGTGTGTGTGTGTGTGATTAGCTCAGTGTAGTTCTGTAATGGGTGTCTATGTTCTCAGACAGATGGATGACAGCATAAACTAGGCAGCCACTGATCAAGTCCAGCCTAGAAAATAATTTGTACCCCGGTCATGTCTACTCCAGAAAACACTGTTTAGAAAAGAGTGCTTCTGATCATCCCTCAGAGTCTATGAGAAGGGATGTTTGGTGGGACGTGGGTCTGACTTACTCTGCTGACTTGTATGAACACTGAAATAAAAAGTCACAGAGCGAATATTTAAAGGGTCCAGGCTTTGGCTGTCTGGTGTCTTCTAAGTCAAGTCTCTGGTCTGCCCATGTAGTTTGTGCCATGGGAAAATCTCTGGCCTCCCCAGGGTTGACGTCCTGTTTTGTGTATAATCGTATTGGCTATTACATTTGTAGAAGGTAAGGTGGGGGAACCGTGTGACACCTACCTGCTCAGTGCATGGTTTTTGTGTAAGAATTACCCTCCTTGTCCTTCAGTGTGTTGTGACATGTGGCAATAATAGCATCTTCTTCAAGATAATAATCTTTGTGAGGATTAAATGAATTAAGACCGTAAAGTACGTGGGCAGTGGCCAGCACGGTGTCCCCCTTGGGTTAAGTCTCACTGTGCTCTCCCACTCTTCACACAGTGTCCCGTATTTTATACACTCCACCATAGTTTATCGTTATAGTCGAGTTCTAAGTGTAGACCAAAGTCCAGAGTTTAGAAATGATGAGAATTCATGCCTTAGACCACGAAGTCACCATCTCAACAGGGACTACATTCTTAAGAGACAGGAAGGAATGTTTTGTGTCCCAGTGAACAGGAAATAGCTGTTTGTGTAACCTAAAGCATCTGCCTTTAAAAGTGGAGGATTTGGGAAATGCCGGATCTCATGCCTGACAGCTTTTAAACGCCTAATAACATTTTTAAAAGTATGTGAGCATGTGTGCATGCCTGTGGAAGCCAGAGGCTGACTTCAGGGCCCCCCTCAATTATTCTTCACTTCCCTTTATGAGACAAGGTCTGCCTCTGATCCCAGAGCCCTCTGATTTGGAGTTACCTAGGCTGGGCTGGCCAGCAAGCCCCAGGGATGGACGGTCCTCCTGTCTCCGCCTCTCCAACACTGGGATTACAGGTGTGGGCCACCTTTGAAACTGAGTTCTAAGGGATTAAACACAGGTCCTCCTTTTCGTGCAGCAAAAATGAATAGGCAAAGCCACCTCCTTAGTCCCCTATGACATTTAATAATTAAGCCCCAACAAAGTTACTAAAAAAATTGCCCTGCTTTTATGAAGCGTTTATGCCAAACCTAAGATAACACACCCAGGATAGCAACTGGCATTAAATCTTAGGGCTAGGCAGGGAAAGGTATGCTAACACTTTCATAACCCACGTGTGCATCAGGTCTTATATATAGTCACCCGTGTTTCTCCTTTGCTCTCACATCCACACAGGTGCCCACACTCTGGAAAGAAAATGAAGCGAAGAAGCTTAGCTTTATTGTTAGGTCCAAAGTTCTTCATGGGACAACAGAGAGACAGCCATCAAAAAGAACCACAATGCATTGCACCAGTATGTGTAAGGGGTCTCGTGTGATTTGGGGAAGTTGCCATTCATTATGAACTGCGATGTGCCAGGAGCTGTGGTAACTACTTAACATAAAAGGCATCGCTTAAGCCGTATAATTACCACATGTGATTCTCATTTTACAGTGATGAATTCTGGAATGTAGGCGCTTTGATGACAACCACTCAGCTAGGGACTGACAAAGCCAGGATTTGAACCAAAGTCTGTCTGTCTGCGAAGTTGATGCAGTTGGAGACTCAAAGTTAGCTACTTGTGTCTGTGGTTTTGACCCAGATAGAAAGGAAGGTTGGTTAGCTTGGCCCTGGACTAACCATGATGCCTGACTCCACTCTATGTCCTCCCTTTCTTTTTCCAAAATATAAAAAGTAAACATAAAATAAGATTGAAGGCAAGAGTCAGCAACAAGGAATCAAATTGCCACTATCCCACTCAGAAGAGCTTGAAGAGAAGCAAGCGCCATGGCCCTGTTTTAGAAAGCTGGCCCACAGGGAAAAGTAGGCCCCCTCCTCGGACAGGCCCATAGTTGGCATTTTCTAGACCTTACTGTTGGTCATCGGTCCTAGTGGTTACAAGTGTGTACCTCCTGTCTCTGTACACTGTGTATTGAAAGCTCACAGAGACTGGCACAAAGCTGAGTTCAGGAGGGACAGTAGCTCCTACAGCAGGAGTCGGTTAGCACCCCGATATTCACACAAGTCTCTGCTCATCTCTGAGTCCCTAAGAGTAACCGGTGTATGCTGTGATACAGGTGTATGTTGGAAGTCAGGCAGAAGGACCTGGCTTTTAAATGACCTGGACAAGGTGTACCTTATTTGACAAGAGACACCCATTTTTAGACACAGCATCTGCTCTTATTGATGACAGGCATAACGATATTTCCTCAGATAAATGTTGACCTTAACTGAGTCAAGGTTCCACAAATCATTGAGACCAGACTTCTAGGAATGGACTCTGTTAGAGAGGATGGTGAAAAGTCTTGCGTTTATCCAGTGAACATTGGTTAATCAGTAGCTATCTGCCAAACACCATCTGAGGTGCTGAGTATGTATTAGTATATAACCTTAAGAAGGAATTCCAGCAAGGGCAGATTGTCATAAGCAAAAGCATTTGTGAGCAGCATGCTCAAAGGCGGTAAGAGCTATGGAGAAGAATTAACCTAGATAACTGTGATACAGTGGTTCAGAAAGAATCAGAAAGACACAGGGTCTGAGTTGGACATATAGCTGGTGTATTCTGGGAAGGCATGCACGGCTGGGAGGTAGAGTAGAGGTCAGGGAGTACAGTAGAAGGCGAGATGGGAGAGATGGGTTAGTGTGTGTGTGTGTGTGTGTGTGTGTGTGTGTGTGTGTGTGAGAGAGAGAGAGAGAGAGAGAGAGAGAGACAGAGAGACAGAGAGAGAGAGAGAGAGAGAGAGACAGAGAGAGAGAGAGAGAGAGAGAGACAGACACAGACACAGACACAGAGAGACAGACACAGACACAGACACATAAAGACAGAGCTCATAGGCTGGTCTGGCTAAGATGGGGGCTTCTGGGGTTTTCTGTCTCTTCCTTTCCAGTAGACATAGGCAGACTGGGATCACAGACACATGCTGTTGTTTCCAACTTTTATGTGGGTTCTGCATTTAAACTGAGCTGTCTAACCAGCCCTTCTTGCTTTGTTTTTAAAGCGCCCTTTGACTTTATTGTTAGTAAACAAGATGTAGAATAGGAAAATTGCTTTAAGAAGGCCCAAGAGAAGAACTGTGTATTTCCTGGAGTCTATGGAGTTCTCTGAGCAGCAAACACATTAATGTGGATGTCTGCTGAGAAAGCACGTATTGACAATTGTGCCTCTTGTCTTAGATTTTAATTCAACCCCGTTGCATATTCCTCAA
Organism: Rattus rattus; assembly: GCF_011064425.1. Classification (NCBI taxonomy): domain Eukaryota; kingdom Metazoa; phylum Chordata; class Mammalia; order Rodentia; family Muridae; genus Rattus; species Rattus rattus. The sequence continues at coordinate 9,509,161 of NC_046161.1, read as the reverse complement.
GAACAACTTCAGATACCTTACTTTGCAAGCTTATGGTTTCAAGGTCCTTGTGACCTCTGTACAGACTTTTAGCATTTTCCCCTACTTTGCTGACTTGAGGGAGATGAAATCAAACATGCTCATAAACGGTCAAATGGATAAAAAATTTTCTCTTGAGAAAGGGGTAGTTTTATGAAGAAAATACTAGCAAAGTTAGGCTTTGAAAACAAAGACAAAACTAAAGAAATCCTTTTACCTACTGACTTTTCTGGCTGACCAAGTTTTCTCCTAGATGTAGTTAAATGTCAACAGAAGTGTCGCTTGTTAATTGTATGAGCAGCCTGACTCATAATGAAAAGGCCTACGTCATTTCGGGAGGGGGATGTTTTGTTCTCAATCACATTGGTTCTTACAAGAACTCTCACTCAGCCATTGGCAGGAAGATGGTTTTTTCCTTGATGACTTTCTCCTTAACAGTAATTGACCTGGGTTGGTTTTCTTTGATGTTCTAGAAGCACTGACTTTTCAAAGGTACAGACAAGGCAGTCTATGGCAATCCCTGCCCTGGCACCTGCCTTACAGTGACAATGTTAAGCTCTGACACATGCAGACCCTTTCTGGAGAAGAAGACTAAATGCTGATGCCAATCTCAAGAAACTCAGCCATCTCTTTCCCTCCCACACCTTCTTCTCTCCTCTATTATTTTTATGTGACTTTTTCTTAAAGTTTATTTTATGATCTGGTTTTGAATGCAAGCACTAGACATGAGTCCACTCTTATGAAAGAGGACATAAAGCTAAATACTTTTAGTCATTCTGTCATAGTTTTTTGATTGTTTGTTTGGATGGTGGATAAGTACATAAAATATATTCAGTACTGAAATTTGTATTAAGAAGTTTCACAGTTTATGCTTTGAATGCCAATTCTAATTGTGTTCATTAAGCTGTATAGACCTTGAATCTGGCTAATTTTAGTGTGTGATGTTATTTTTTTATTTGCAGGTTTCTTTTAATAAAAAGGTTTATTAAACCATATCAAAACGTCCCTTTAAGGAAGGTATTTGCTTGAAGTATCTCCATTCTTTAATTAAATAGGCAGAGAAAATTTCAGAGAAACCATATGTCCATTTTAGGAGATGTAAAAACGTACCGCTCAGGAGGCTGAGCGAGCCTGGGATACACGTTCAGACCCTGCCTAGAAAAAAAGTCGCGTTGCTTAGACCAGTTAACAGCTGATTAATTCGGATCGTAGGTTCATCTTGCAACTGCAGGGTACACAGGATGTCAGATCAGTGCAAAGGGCAAGATGCAGTTCACCGTTTAACCTTGGGGGTTGATGATGGTCTGTGACTTCATCGTTTACCTTCGTCTTCCCTCACTCACTCATCTGGTGTCCGTTACCTCTGCGTTGCCTGTGTTGCTAAGACTTGACTTTACCTGTCAGGACAATCTTCCTTTAGGCATTTACCTGAGGGTTCAGAGGCCCCCTGAATGGAGAGGGTGGGTAGAAGCTTGAGCTATACCGCTAGGTTATATTAATTATCCAGCCATATATTCAGAATAGTAGAGTCAGAATTTAACTCAGTCCTTAGGAGGTCTTCTTGTGGGCGGGGCCAATTGGGTTCTTTATGGAGAGCTTTATTATCAAGTCTATACAGGGTGATTTAACAGGAAGACCAGAGGGGCTGGCTTTGCCAGCATAGACACTGCCCCCTTGGCAGTGTTTTCAGGCCCACTCCTGACTATGGGAGACCTAGGAAATGAAGGGCCTTATGAGAAGTAGTATAGCCCTTTGGGAATGCAGGCGTGTTGACCTCTCTACACCTTGGAGCTGTAGATCTTGGTGCTTGACCAGTTAGAGTCTTAGTGCATCTTGCAATGGTGTCTGGTGAAGTGCTCCTCCCCTTGTCTGGGGAACTTTCAAGATCATCTCCTCCAGGACAGTCAGGCCGCTGCTAGGAGCAGCACAACCCTGGGGTTCCCAAGTCAGAAGGCGGTGGGGAGAAGAGAGTGGGATTCTGATTTTGATGCTGTACATTTGCATCTTTTGTTCCGATGTGTGGAAAAGACCGATGGGTATTTATGCACACGGGATTCTATTCGACCCTTTTTACTTCCCAGGCATCAAATCTTGTCTCCTCCATCCCCATTTGTCTCCAATTGTTAGTTTCTCTGTGGCTTCTCCTGTGTTTGCCTGACATCCAGAGTTGTATTAGACGAGTCTATCATGACACTTACACGTGAAGAAGTGTCACTGGACGCTTGAAGATTGTCAAGCAGTTATAGACTTTCTCAGCTCTTTGTTGGGTTTCGCAATTTCCAATCTCTACCACTTTTATCTAGACTATGTTCCAAGGACAATTCTAGCTACAAAGTAAGGGCCACAGTTCTGTGCAGTTAAAGCCTCATATAGTGTCATTGGCCTGTGTAGCTGCCAAGGCCCAACGTCCAGAGGCGCAGTACAGATGTAGGTGCGGCCAGCACTGACCTGGAGTAGGATCGCAGCCGTACGGAAGCTGTTTGTAAGTGAAAGGACTTCTCTGATGTATGTTAAAAGGAAGCAATACTTTTATTGGAAAGGATCTCCAAGACTCAGACTACCTCAGAAATTCTGAGCCTACATTTGAGCATTTTCATCTCTAAATAAGCCACTGTACTCCAAGTGCCAGAGTTGAATACTGCAAGGAAGAAAAAGAAAGAGACGAAAGGGAGGGGATTTCCACAAGGCCTGTCTCATCGTAAAATGAGATTTACTACAAAACGAGCCCTAAAAGGGACCAGGAGTCCCATCTCAAGCTAAAGCGACTGTATTTAAAACGGTGGCCCTGGTCACGCACTGCCAAAGGAAACAAGGAGGCAAGTCCGAAAGCCTTCAGCACGATTGGTTCCACTCCTTTCCCTCTCACTTGTGTCTCCAAGATTAAACTTGTCTCTCCGCGGCTCCATTTCAGTTAAGTACTTTTAGACCTCAGTCCAAACCTCTTCTCTTAGGATTTGGCTCAAAATATTGATAACCATAAATTTCCATATTTTATATCCAATCTGTGAGGACTTAAAAAAAACTATTATGGAAACTAAATACAATCTTGAGGAACAGAATGTGTATTTGGTTTCCACAATGAAATTTGACTACAACATTAATACTCTCACAATACGTTACGTGCAGTGTGCTGTATTCTTTGTACTGTAAACTTTACACATCTATGTTTTGGGCAAAGCACATTAATTCAGCCTTGGTTTAAAAAAAAAAAGCCTATTGTTTTGGTTACTTAGCTGGTAATTCTGGCGCCCTGCCTACAACGGTGTGGCGTGGGCAGAAGAGCCACACAGATCCCGCAATCTCCCAATGGTCTGCAGACCTGCTTCCAGGCTGAGGATGTTTTCCTGTGCTAGAGGGACTGAGCAACACTAGGTTCCTGTGAACAACTTAACATGTACCTCAGTGGCTCAAAAAACACTCGTGTTCAAAGGCCGTCACTTATTTTGTGGCTAAATTCTCAACTTTTGAAAATGCTAATGAGTATTCCCCCTCCCCCGAAGTGGCAGTATGACTACGCAGTAACTATTTTGATTTTTATTACGCTCACCTACAAAATGGCATCTAGCTCTCCTGTCAAGAGTGTGTTGGAGCACCCATCTTACGGCACCTTTAGACAAATCGAGGCAGAGTGGTAAACAGCTTGATGGGCCACCCAGACAGTGGTGCTGAAGCCACAAGGCCTTCGAGAAGCTTAGATTTTCAAAACGTAGTGTCACATGACCTACACTCCCCACTGTGCCACCAAGCCCAGAGTTTACAGAAACTAAGTCCATGCTCTTTTCTTTTCATAGAAAAAAATCTCTTGTTGACTGGTCCCATCACAGTCGTAATTGATATTTCAAAATGTAACTTCTCCCAAAGGACAAAAATTGAGAAAAATGATTTACCTCTTCAATAGACTCTGTCCTTTGCAAGGTTATTATGTGTTCCTCCTGTAAAGGTCACAGTGTCGGGTTCAAGGTAACTTAAGGTCATTAATCTTTCAACATACTCTATTTGGGATACTATACACTTCACAGATCGCCCTTCTATGATTATTTATTTTTAATGCATACACGTGTGCATCATGTATGTACAGGTGCCCACAAAACCCAGAAGGAGGCGTCAGATCTAGCACTAAAGTCACAGGCAGTGCGAGGGCCCCTTTAAGTATGGTAAGTGCCCTTAACCACTGAGCCATCTTTTCAGCTCCCCTTCATACCCCTCCCTTGAGCTGTGACTAGAATCCAGGTCACCCTCAAAGTCCTCCTGCCTCAGCCTCCTGAATGCTGGGATTATGAGCATGTGTCATGGCACCTGGCTGGGCTCTCCATGTTTGTCTACAGTTAGCATGGAGAGACATCCTACAAGGCTATTGATGGTCCACTGTGGTAAAGATCTCCAATGGCTTCTCACTCTGGTATGCAAGCCAGAGTCCTCTATGTGAGCTTTCCTGTTATCTTTCTAAATGGTCTCTAATTGAATCAGCAGCCCCCCAGGGAACAGCCTTCACTTCCTTCTCACTGTCAGCCAAGCACACCAAGGGTGTTCAATAAGTAATGCTACCAGGAGCACGGCGCGGAGGAGTGGGGGGGGCACATTTGCTTTTGATTATTCCTTTGTGGTTAATCGAGAGTAGCAGGGATAGGCAAGGATATCAGCACCAAGAGAAACAACGGCCTGGCTCTTAAAGAGCGAACGCACTTTACCCCTAAGCCAACTGTGGTCTTGCATTGAGTTCTGAAATTTAGATTTATAGAATTTATTATATAAATAGATTTCCCAAGAGGATGCTCATAGTATTTTCTGTATTTCTCCTGACGTATCCAAGGTGAAACCTTTGCCTAGTGGTATTGATACTGTGTTATCCGTATTGGTACTGGCATTGGTAGCAAACATCAGACTTTAGGATTCTATTTCCTATTTGCAGGAGTCAGACACGCACCTGACATGGTCTCCATTTTGTTGCTGACGTACCTCCCCTTTGCTGTCCTTTAAGGAGGCTGTGCTTACAGGTGTTGCACGGCTTGGCAAACTGTAGATTGCCTTATCGTTACCCACAGACAAGGCAGGAGCTCTGCCTCGTTCATTTTAGTACCCTCCAAGCCCGGACACAAGCCTCAGAGCTCCATCCATTATTGAACACATATCTAAGTGCCTACGAAGTGGTGGGGATTGTGCTGGGGACTGGGGACCAGGGCTTGGGGGTGAAAATCATTCTGGAAGGGATGATGTAATAATGAGTGAGAAGAGCTGAGCCAGGGGAAGTCGGTTGGGGTGAATCTGTCTGACTGGCTTCCTGAGAGAACTGACGTTTACGGGGAAACCTGACAGAAGAGCAGGGCTTTCCCCTGGTTCTGTTTTTTTCTTTTCCTATTACTGTAAAAGTGACTAGGTTTGTGACTGAGAACGGAATGATCAATATTATCTGCCTCAGTGGTCAAGGTGAAAACTGTCTCTACTCTCCTTAACTGGTGTTCAGGGATGGGGCACCTCCCATGGTAGAGAGAGGTTAATTCTCCTGTGCTCATGAGAATGGTCAGCTTGGCTTGTGGGGCCCTGTCTACCTTCAGAATCTCTGTGTCTATGCATTTTCTTGCCGGCCATACTGTGATGACGCCACATGGAAAGTGTTCGACGAAGTCTTTGAAATACTCCCTGGGCTGAACCTTGGAGCTGATGGTGAGAGTTAAAAACATGGGTGTGAACCATGCACCCCTCATAAAGCATGAACACAAAGCCCAGTCACCACAGACACACTAGTAATCTTTCTTACTTGATTAACTATTTTCTGCCTGTAAAATTATATATGGATTCCACGAAAGCAATGCTAGGGGCTGATTTCAACTGGTGGGTGTGTGCATGGGCCTGTGTAGGCCTTGTTCAGCTTGGCCAGCTTTATGTCTTGTGTCTTACACACAATCACAGTCAGCCATACTCACACACGGAAGGAGGGAAAGAGGAGAGAGAGAAAAGAGAGGATAGAGGGAGAAGGGGAGAGGGGTGTGGGAAGAGGGGGAGGGGGAGGGAAGGAGAGGGAAGAGGAGAGAGAGAGAGGAGAGAGGATAGAGAGGGAGAAGGGGGGAGAGGGGTGGGGAAGGGGAGGGAGGGGGAGGGAGAGGAGAGAGGGGGAAGGGAGACAGAGAGACAGAGACAGACAGACAGGCGGGGGCGGGGGGGGGGGCGCTAAGCCCCGGCCTGGAGATCCTGCTTTGGCTTCTCACAGCCATTTCCTGCACTTGAGATGGGCTGCAGTCCCCGAGGGAGACCTCGGTATCTGAATTTGGCAGAGAGCTGCATTCCCATGGAATTCAGGGCCGCCCTCACACCCCAAGGAGCAGCCTGGCAAGGTTCTCACATACTCGAGAGGTGCCATAGAGGGGTCTGCAGTCGTCTGCAACTCGGAGGCTGCAGACTGAGAGCCACATGAGTGTTCACCAGCCAGTTCCTCACTCACTGCTTGGCCGCATAAGAAATTCCTGGCAGCACTTAAACATCACAGCTGTCGCACTGGGGCCTGGCCTTTGGGCCTGGAATCCATGTTGAGTTCGTGTCCATTTAGACATGGCCCTCTTTCAAACATTCAGAAAAAAAAATGTGGCAGAATTTAACAAGAACAGAACTGGACCCTTCTATTCTCCTTCACTCAAAAAACACTGACTGTTGCATAAAGAGGAAAGAAATGGAGCCCTTTGTGGCAACTGCTGACTTGGTCTGCCTCTGGAGCCGGTGACAGAAAAGTGGTCAGCCGTCTTATAAAGCACCAGTAAGCAGGGCAACAGCTGATCAGAAATGGACTTTTTGGCCCAGTTTTCCTTTCATTTCTCTCCTGGGATTTCTCTTCCTGCCTTTCGCTCTGTCTTCCTGCTCCCCTGCCTTTGTTCTGGCGTTACATATGCAGGGCTCCAGTCGCGCCATGCACACGGGCAAAGCCTCCCCGGGGCCATCTTGGCTGTGAGGTAACTGCTACTCTCTCAGGAGGGAGTGGTTCGGCTGACTGCGTTCAGGGATGTGGTGCATGGTCTACCTGGTTCCGTGGGCAGTTGAGTGCAGCGCGCCACGCTGCTGGGTCAGGTGACCGGTGTCTGCATCTTTTATTGACTGTTCTTTTTATAGACTGTGGAAATACGGTGGAGGGCTCCAAACTCCTTCATCTCAGCAAATACGATACACAAGAGCAGTCTCCCACACCACGCATGCTCCCTTTCCCACGGGGTGACGTGGGTGCCAAGCTGAGGTGGGTGTCCCTACCCTGTGATTTCTACAGCATCCTGTGCGCATCTGGAGCCCAGGGTTCCCCCTATTCTAGAAATCTCCATTGCTCTAAAGAAACCGCGTTCTTATCTGCACCAAGGTTCTTAGATCAATCAATGTATACTGGGAAAAAATATCTTTGAACACTGAATATTTACAGTTCGCACTCTGAAAATGTCACGGTCCTCTGAGTTAATGACATTTGTGTAGGGCTAGTCTGAGAACCCAGTTGACTTTCTTCATATGGTTTCTAGAGTAAAAGAATGTTTGGGGTGTGTCAGAATTTAGTTAAGAATGAGCCTTTAATGTAAGCAGAGCCAGGTGGACCGCTGAGTTCGAGGCCACTCTGGCCTGCAGAAGGAGAAACCTTGTCTTAAAAACCCCTCAAATAAACAAAGAAACAAACAACAACAAAGCAAAACAAGAGGAAAGACTGACTTCAAAGTGAAGGCTGCTGGGAGGGCAGGTATGAGGAGTCTCAGCTCAGAGTCAATGCCAGCACAGCAGCCAGGACACAGCAAACTCTCCCCTGCCAGGGCTTAATGAGAGTGTGAAGGAGGGGGTGGATGACATTCACTCCTTAAACAGAGCAGTTGATCCATCGTCCTTCATCCGCCTTTAAATGACCCTATGCTTCTTCTCGGTTTGCTACCCTGTTGTTTCCAAGAAGCCGATCAGTCAGACTTCAAGGAACGGGAGCCTGAGAGACTGGCTGCTTCACTTCAGAGCAAAAGTTATGCACCGTAGCTGCTCGGTCACTTCCTCCTCAGTAACCCTGGGTGTCCCTTAAGCAGGGCCAAATGTGCCCAATGTCAGTAAATGAACGGATCCTCACGGGGGTCTCAGGAAGAACAGTAAAGGCTTAGCAGGCCTTCCACTTAGAACCAGAGTAGCTGCAACTGACTAACACTTGAGAAATAGGAACTTGGGGAACGGTAAATCCTGAAATCTCTTTTAGAGACAATTTGGTTCCTGGATTTCATAGAAAAACGTGATCTAGAAATCTGATGAACACAGAATAGTTACTGCTTGAGTCAAAGCAAAACACGAATGTGTGCGCACACGCGCACACACACGCACACACACGCACATACACACATAAGCACATACATACACACACACAGGCACACACACACACATAAGCACATACATACACACACACATAAGCACATAACAAACACACACACATAAGCACATAACATACACACACACATAAGCACATAACATACACACACAGACACACACACTCACACACACACTCACACACACACTCACACACTCACACAAGCACATACATACACATACAGACACACACACACGCACATAGAGACATGCACACAGATACAGACAGATACATACACATACATATGCACACACATACATACACATGCCTACACATATACTCGCACACATGCTATAAGGAATCAGAGGGAGCAGTAGAAACAGCGATCATCTGACCCTGCATCACTGTTACGCCTGAGCTAACTCGCAGGCAGAGATACGAGAAGATGTTTACAGGCCTTTTGGCTATGAGAAGCCATGTGTGGGACACGGTGAAAACGAGACAAACATATCCAATATGGTCTTCCCTTGTGTGGCCTTAAGTCAGTTAGCAAGCTCCTCTGTTCTTGAAGTCTTTGTTAGGGGAAGCAACTGCTCTGGCTTTTTAGGAATGTCTCTCGGAGAGTGCACTGGGCACTCGATGCTCTGTAAGTGAGAATCATCATCCTTCTCTGCTGTTTTGCATAATCTGCATCAGTGAACCTGCAGCTATCACACGGTCTATGCTAGTCGTGTTTTGAGGCTTCAACTGTTTCTTTTTCCTTCCTTTTCAAAGTTTTACCTCAAATGGGCTATGACTTCTCCGTAGTCGTCATTATTATTATTATTATTATTATTATTATTATTATTATTATTTTGGAGACAGATTTTCTCTGCATAGCCCTGGCTGCCCTGGAACTCACTGTGTAGACCGAGCTGGCCTTGAACTCGAGATCCACTCTCTGCCTCCAGAGTGCTGGGATAAAAGGTGTGTGGCAGCACCACCTGGCAAGTTATTGAGAACTTTTTTTAATCTATGAGTGTGTGTGTGTGTGTGTGTGTGTGTGTGTGTGTGTATGAGAGAGAGAAAGAGAGAGAGACAGAGAGAGACAGACAGAGACAGAGTGAGAGAGAGAGACAGAGACAGGAGAGAGAGGGAGAGAGAGAGAGAGAGAGAGACAGAGAGAGAGACAGAGAGAGACAGAGAGAGAGAGAGAGAGAGAGAGAGAGAGAGAGAGAGAGGAGAGAAGAGAGAGAGAGAGAGAGAGAGAGAGAGAGAGAGAGAGCCGAAAAGGCCAGAAATGAGTGCCAGGACCTCCGAGCTGGAGTGCCAGGTAGCTTTGACCTGCCTGATGTGGGTGCTGGGAACTGAACTCCAGTACTCTGCAGGGGTAACAAGCAGTGTATCCTTAACTACTGAGCCTTTCTTTCAGCTTTTTATTTCCCTTTTAATTTTAAAATTATTTAAGTGCTGGGGCTCAAACTCAGGGTCTTTCACCTGACTACATGAGATCTCTAGCACTGAGCAAAAGCCCCAGCCTTGAGTTTAACACTTCTCCATTCCACATGCCCTGACCAGTAAGCCACCAGTAGTCACAGTCCACCCAAGTAAGGGTCAATTTAAAAGGCAGAAAAACTCCAGAGATCCAGAAACAGAGCATCCCACGGAGGAAATACACACAGCGGTGCAGACCGTGGCAGGAAGTGGTACCATTAGCTGTACCTGCTGGTCTAGAGAATACAGTCGGGGTATTGCTGGAGACCACGGGCTACCAAAGAGATGCATGATGGGAGATAGAAATGAGCAAACAGATGATGAGATGATCCAGGAGGGAACCGAGTACCACACAGAAAAATGGCAGATACTTAATACTACGAGATTCGAAGACACTTCACAAATAAGGGGCGGCACTCTTTGCTAACAGCTGGATAGGAATTATAATTTTGATAAACTGCTTATCTCAGTATTCAATACTTATCTGTTCATCAGTTCTGAATATATCAGTGAAGGCTTGTCAAAATTCTTATCTACCCGTATTGTGCCAAAGGGAGAGGGCAAAGGTTGCTGACAGACCTCTTTCTCTGTTGTATTTACACACATTTCCTAAAATTTATAAAATTTATAAATCAGGCAGTATCAGGTCTGGAACACTTGGAGGACGAGAACCTCATGGAGCAGCCAGAAATGATGGAAGGGACACTTCCCTCTTCCGCCATCTCTGCCCACATGTTGGCAGTTTATCTTAGATATTCTATTGGCTCTTGGAGGTAAACGAAGACAAGAAAATATCTCAATTACATATCTGTAAGTTCTGGCTTCTGGGATTTTCAAAGTCTTATGTGGGGCTAAAAAAAACCTCTATGGATTTAACCATAATTTAAGGCAAAAGTCTAGTTTCTAGGAAGTTACAATCCTGTCGACCAGAGGCTTAACCAAATGCTAGTGCAGTACAATAAGTTGAGAGACACAAAGGACTGGTAAGAAGTGGGCTTTGAAGGAATTGGTTTGCCGTGTCTAGAGATGGACTAAAAATACATCAGGCACTTTATGCTGACGAAGCAAGCCTTTCCCGGCTAGGGCTGGAGCCCCGCATTGGGGCGAGAGGCGGGGTATGAGGCTAATGGAGAGAATGGGGGGTACATCTGAGTTAGCAGGTGCTGCCCAGACGCAAGGCCACCGCACATGACAGTCTCAGGCGCACGGTGAGATCTGTGCCACTAACTCGAGCCCTTGGGAGTCCTCTAGACTGTAGCAGCTAGAGTGAGAACAAGTCTGAGTGACCTACCTGGTGAAGGACACACCTGAGGCCTGGATATACAAATAACCTACACCGTTTGTCTTTGGCTCCCCATTGCCTTCAGTATGTCGGAAAACAATTGCCTAAAACAGTCCCGATAAAACTCTTTTAAATGGTACTTGGGTATGGATGGGTTCAGCCTTCATTGAAAGTTCTCCTTCAGAATTTACACATCAGCTTGGCACGTGGGACAGATGAGAGGGAATGCTTTGGTTTCCTGGTCTGAAAACAGAAACTGGAAGGCTAGGACTGTGGGTTGGGGCTTAAGGGTGACTCAGTGAGGAAGAAGATGAAACGGCCAGCCATTCGAACCTTCCGGAGACCAGAGTGTCATGTCTTCTGTGAGAATAGGAGCCGTAAGTCAGGGACCTCTGGGTAGAGTTGGGTCCTACAGGGCTTTGGGATTTAATTAAAGAAATTAAAATTTATCCCAGGAAAATGAAGACATTTAGGTGTTTGTAAATAGCTGTCCCAACTACTACTTTAAATGCTCACGTTGCATATGGCAAGACCGGGAGGAAGCCATATAGCATTTAGCAAGAAGGGAGATGGCCAGAAAGTATTCAGGGTATGTGTGCCCATGGGCACAGTGCATGAGAGTTGTGGGACAGGGCGTAGGCCTGGCAACTCCTCACCCTTGTGACTTTCCCTAACGTGGGTCATACCCCAGGGAGCATCTCTCGACCTCCGCCAATAAAGAGGCCATTGTCCATGCCTCCCTGCCTCTGTGCCTTCTGAGGGCTGCCTTGGGGGAAGTTTCAGGAACGTCTAGGCCAAACTTGCTAAATAATAAAGGCTGAAAGAGAATTGGAGGACCAAGGATGAGGACAGTTGGACAAGGACCCAGAGTGCAGATGGGAAACACAGGGCAGAAGCTGAGGCACGGCCCTCCTGTGGTACCCATGAAGTAAGCACTTCTTCACCCCCGAAGCACCAAGGAGGGCTGCCAGAGCTCCCTGCTTGCTATGGATAGAGTTGAAATTCAGGTTCCAGTGCGAAGACAGTGCGGGGCTCCCTGTGATTCAGGAGGGATGGAATTCACGGATGAATAGGAAGAAAAAGAGGTCAGCTTCTCCCTTACTTGCATCCCGGGGGAGTTTAGATTTTGTAGGTCACTCACAGGACAGCAGCTATTGGGTTTTCATTATACATGCCACTAGATTTATTTCCTGGAGAATACAATTCAAACTTACCCCACCAAGTTCCATCAGAATAGTCTAATTAATGTGTTTAGATATCTCTCTTCTCTCTCTCTCTCTCTCTCTCTCTCTCTCTCTCTCTCTCTCTCCCTCTCCCTTCCCTCCCCTCCCTCCCCTTCCTCTCTCTTCTCCCTCCCCCCTCATCTGTGTGTGCACCCTTGTGCATGTGTGTGGGCACGTGCACACATGCGTGTCTCTGTTGTGATGATGCACATATAAATCTGATTTTCCATGGTTGAAACACACACAAACAAGAACAGTAAGATTACCAACTCATGTGACACCTCTCTCATCCCAACCAGGCTGAACATTTTTGCAGTTTTATTTCTAACTTCGAATGCTTTATTGTAAAAACCTTCTAAGTCTCACATCTTTCTGTCTCTAACAAACCTCGATTGTGCAAATTCGCCGATTACTGCTCTGAATATATATTATATGTGTGTGCTCCTTTTTTTTTTTTATTTCTTTGGATTTCACCGAAAGAAACCGAGAAGCCCTTCTAGCAAATAAATAATAGCTGACCATTGATTAGAAAAGGCAAACCTATTTGGAATACGTGCTGCTACATGTATGCACATTGCACTGACGGATCTGTCAGGTTTTCCATTAACCCTTTTGCATTTGCATCTTTAGGATCAAATCTATGTCTTAACCCTGCACCCTTTCTTTTCCTAGTTCAGAACTTGGCGTTCAACAGGCTGAATGACCCCCTAATGCATTAACCGTTCCTGTGGAGGCATGCCATTCACAGGGGCCTCCGGAAGAGAAGAATGACGCCATTTCCCTGACTGTGGAGTTGGGCTTGGTGTATCATGAGTGAGTCAAGGCTGACATCCTTCCCTACTATGGTGTTTATTTCCTTATCAGTGCGTATAGGAGTTGGTGTTCTGTGCTAATACACTCTGTTTGCCCTGAGCAAAAATGCCAGAATAATGTAATAAAACTGGATGGAAATGGGGTACTCCACAGATAGACCTTGCTCTGTCGATGGGTAGACGAGCATGATTAGGAAGACCTGTGGTGGCTTAGGCACGTGCTTGTGCTTTGAGTCATGCAGGAGTACGAGGGGTCAGGATGAGGTGGTGCATGCGTCCAGGGAGAATCTACGAAGCAGGCAGCTATTCAGCCTTCTTCCAAAAGCTCACCGATGGGGAGGACCATGCTGTCCTGGGAATTTAGGCTTAGTGCATGCCCAGAGGGTCCTCTGATCTTTAACCCTCAGTTTCTCATGTGTTGTAGGTGCTTGACACATGCTCACTACATGAATTGACGAATTCAATTATAGTTTTTCTTATTGTAAAACTGGGAGTGAGCAGATTCTTAAATCCTGATGCATGAAGCAAGAAGTCGAGCTTATGTTCTTCACGATCTTTGTATAAAAAATTACACTGTGTGTGGAGGAGACAGTTCAGTTGGTCAAGGCTTTGCTGTGCCAGCACCAGGACTTGAGTTCGAATCCCAGAGCAAAAGTCAGGTGTGCTTGGAATACTAGTGCTGTGGAAGTGGTGACAGGTGGGCCCCTCAGGCTTTCCTGCAAGCCAGCCTGGGGCAGGACAGTGCCTGAGGGAAAACACCAGGGGTTGACCTCTGGCCTCTGTGTGCACGCACACTGGCACACGTATCCCACACATGCGCACACAACTGCTCTTTTGTCGTCTTTATTTGAGATGTGGCTCATGAACCTCACACAGGGACCAAGCAACCAGAGTAGGATATATCTGTACTATGACAGAATAGCTCCTTTAAAAATTTACTTGATTATTTAGCTTTAAACAAGCAAAACAGAAGTGCAGAGTTACTGATTCTAGATTTCGTTTTTTTCTTGGTGTTTCTTGTGTGTAGCCTGGCTGTCCTGAACCTTGCTCTGTAGACCAGGCTGGCCTTGAACTCAGGTCTGCCTGCCTCTGTCTCCCACATGCTGGGACTAAAGGCGTGCACCACCACTGACCATCTCTACACGCCATCCTTTCTCTAGCATCACATCCAGAACTGTGCCTGGCACACAGTAGGCATTCCGCATTTTTTGAATTCATGAGTACATAAAATCAAGGTACTGCCAACGTTCAGACTGAAGCAGGTCTGAGTTTAACCTGAAAGTTTTGTCTCTGGACTTCTGGTGGGACAGACCAGGAGACTGAAGATATCCATGGATTGGGAGAAGGCAAGGCAGTAAATTCTTCTGAAGCTCTGAGGGTTTAAAGCACTTGCTCAGAATTACAGATAAAAATTCATTTTGTGTCTTGGTCTAAGCATTCACTTCATGAAGTATTAAAACCAATCACTTTTGTAAATTTCAAAGATGAAATGAAAATGAAAACATCAATGTTCTGGTCTCGCGCTGATAGCCCATTACCGGCCCGTATCAACCTTTTCCTTCTTGGCAAGAGGTAGCCAAGGAACGTCATAACTGAAGCCACCAAATGGCCACAGGCCGTTGGAAGTAATCATGTAGCTTCTCTCCTGCCTTCTGTCTAGATTTCATGCCCTTTCTTCCCCTTTGGCCGTAGGCTCGTCTCCTCCTCTGGTCTCTATACTGATTCCTTCCTAGCTTTCTTAGGCTGTCAGCTCTTTAAATCTCTTTTTTCTCTAACCTCGTCTCATCCATGAACCCAGTTCCTGCTGCTGGCCCAGTTTGATGACCCTTCAGTAACTTGCAGCCTCCAGCATAGGCTTGGGTGTTATATTCTAGCAAACTTTGAATTCAAGATGATTTTTTTCCATTAAGAAAAGAGTTTTATCGGGTACAAAATTTCTATCCTTGTCCGTACCTTCTTCATTGGCTAATAATGTTAGAACTATTGACGGAATATGAGAGCTAAGCTGATTCCCTCACCAGTGTTTGCTGCATCTTGAAAACAATTTTCTGGGTGTTCGGATTTAAGGCAATTACCCTAAGAAGGTGGGGAGGAGAGCCGGGTATTTGCTTGATTGACAGCAATGGTTGAAATGAAGGATCCTCTTGGCTAGGTGTGGGGAGTGGGTTGAGCTCTTAAGATTTGATTGAGGAATTTGGCTTTCTACTAAGGGGGAATGTATAAATCTGTGTTTCAGTCACAACAAACCATCCATTCACTGGCTGAATTCCCTCCTAGGAGTTTCAGACATGGAGAATTCTAAACCAAATATAGAATCCATTTGAGTTGCTTAGATCCAATGTTAGGACAGAAATATTCACACTTTCAGGCATCTGGCCATATGGCTTTGAAAAAGAATGCATTTTTAGTTCAACAGGGAATATCTTTTGGAAATAAAAAAACATTTGAGTGCTGATAAGCCAATACGTTGGGATGAACCATTCCATAGAAAGGCATTGGCTGCTGTGTATGAGAGACCTGTAGCCTGAAGTGCTCTCAGCGAGCGTGCCAGCCACTTCTTAAGGCTGCCGTTAAAAGATGAACGCTTTCTTGGCACACTCATTGCGATAGGGGGAAACGGTCTCGACCACTGGGAGGTGTTTTCTGATTTAGTGATCAGCATACATTGATGGGCTTGAGTTCTAGAAGCTGGGATGACGATCCAGATACGTGTGCAGCCCATGGTACCAGCAGTGGGTCTAGACATAGGATGCAGGATGCTGGTGGTGGGAGCGCCATAGTTACACTTCCCCTGTGAAATGGGTATTTTCTTAGGTGCACAGTATTTATTATCAGGAAGCTCAAGGATGGCACAGATTTTTAAAAAATCCTTTTGTTAACAGCTCCGAAGGCTAGAAGTCAGAAGCATTCTGTCCCGCAAAGATCTTAACGTTCTATACAGATTGTTTTACTAGGGATTAATACTAGGAAAAAGTTCCTTGACAGTCCTTACAATGATCTGCTGTGGCATTCACTTCCTAGGAAACCCTGCCCGTGAACTCTATTTCCTAGTGGTTGATCGTGCAACTCTGAAGCTACCTCAGACTCCCAGCTCTGCTTTGATCACTTGAGTTTTGGAAGATGTTGAAACTTGTCTGTGCCTCAGTTCTCTGACCTGTATGATAGGACAAATTCCCTTATAAGAATTAAATGATGTACTTCAAGTCAAAGAGATGGAAGTCAGACTCTTTATAGAGTAAGTCATCAATACATGATATATATTTACAGTACATGATATTTTTATTTACATTTCAAATGTTATTCCCTTTCCTGGTTTCCTATCCATAAGCCCTCTATCCCATTCCCCTCCCCTTCTTCTTTAAGGGTGTTCCCCCTCCCTAACCATCCCCCCTCTACAACCATCCCCCCTTCCTGCCTCCCCATCCTGACATTCCCCTACACTGGGGGAGGGGTGTCCAACCTTGGCAGGGCCAAGGGCTTCTCCTCCCATTGGTGCCCAACAAGGCCATCCTCTGCTACATATGCAGCTGGTGCCATGGATCTGTCCATGTGTAGTCTTTGGATAGTGGTTTAGTCCCTGGGAGCTCTGGTTGGTGGCATTGTTGTTCTTATGGGGTTGCAAACCCCTTCAGCTCCTTCAATCCTTTCTCTAACTCCTCCAACGGGGACCCTGTTATCAGTTCAGTGGTTTGCTGCTAGCGTTCGCCTCTGTATTTGTTAGTATCTCATTGTTGGTGGTCCTCTCTGTAGAGTAAGTCATCAGTACATGTATTTATTACTATCTCACTGTTGCCTGTTTCCACGGTTGTAAATCTAGGTCAGAGAGACTGACCTGTTACACGTGTGTCGCAGTACTCTTTTGTGTCTGCAGCACCATTTACATGTTAGAACTCACATCCCTTGTGTAAATCTCAAGCTTCCTCTCCACAAGCGCTTGCACTGTTAAAGGGAACATTTTGATTATTTATGGCACTTTCTATGAGAATCTGAAGAATCCTCACTTATGATGTAGTCTGGATTGGGAATTGCCTTGCTCCATTCTCTGTACAAATCCAAAAACCTAGCAGATCCCATTTTACCACCCGTGATCCACTCTTAGCTTGAAGGACCAACTGAGAGAGCTTCAGAAAGTTGCTTGAAAAGGCACAGCAAGGAGCGTATCCAGAGAGAATTTGAACCCATGCTCACCCAGAAAAAAAATGCTTACATGTGTCATTGGAAGGAAGTTTTATGATGTATTTTTTAAGTCATCTAAAATTTTTTATTTTATAAATAGACTATATGATTATTATGTCATAGTAATGTTGTAAAATATATACTTGTCCACCCAAGTCCCTTCCATCTCTCATAATTAGAATGCATATGTGCACACACACACACACACACACACACACACACACGGGGGGGGGCTGAGAGGTTTTTACCTCTCTGGCTGTCACTCTGTGGCATTCCATCCTCTACCTCAAGCTTGCTGCCCTATGGTGACACACACCTACCAACAACATGAACAATGTAATATTCAAACTCCTTCCTTCCTCCTCCCTCCCTCCCTCCCCTCCTCCCTCCCTCCCTCCCTCCCTCCTCCCTTCCTTCCTTCCTTCCTTCCTTCCTTCCTTCCTTCCTTCCTTCCTTCTTTCCTTCCTTCCAGAAAGAGGTTCCTCTGTCAAGTTTCCCAGGGATCAGCTCTTACTCTGCAGTATGTGTTTTGTAAGAATAATACATTTCTTGACCATGCTTGCCAGGTTAAAATTAAACCTCTACTTAATGTAAAACCAGAAGGCATAAAACAGCCGTGGATTTATTTTTATTAGTAGTAATTAGTTGCTATATTCACGGTTATCTTTCCCAGTCGTATCATTTTATGGAAGTCACTCCTGATTTCCACTCACTGGGGAAGGCCTTTGAGTCTGCCTGCCATTGCTTGTGTAGTATTAGAGGGCTTGGCCCTGCCTCTAGATGGTGTCTGCAGACATTGGGCTGATGAACAGATTGAGAGCATGGAGTCAAGTGAGATCCGTCAAGGTGGCTGAGAACTAAACACAACAGTTAGTCACTCGGAGGCCGCTCTCAGTATCACCTCTAGCCTATTCCAATGTGCAACCATAACCACTATGTCTTCACAGTAGCGCGAACCCAGTGCATATCAGTCTGATTTTCTGGTTGGATGAATGAACACCAAGCATATCAGGATATGACTGACAACTGGATATATCACCAAGGCAAGAACCACTGGTCATTACACAACCCAAAAGCAATGACAGTGTACAAGGACCCATTAGTGCTTGCTCTACATGTACCAAGAGAATAGAGCCCCTGTGAGCCCACCAGGACAACTGGGTTTCCGGTATTAATCATGTCTCACCAAAAGCATAAGAGTATTCAAAGCACAATTACCACACTGATCGCCGTGGGAGCTCTGGGGTCAAGTACTGGAGTCCTTACCTGTCTGTGCTGTTGAGTGACTTGATATCCCAGGCCAGCAATGGACTGATTCTGCATTTTCTGAAGCATGATCTTTTGCTGAAGTGGCAAGGGCGACCTTAGCAAAGGCTGGCTCGATAAAGCTTGGGTGGGTTGGGATGGTTTGCTGCTGCTGCTGCTGCTGCTGCTGCTGCTGCTGCTGTTGCTGCTGCTGTTGCTGCTGCTGTTGTTGTTGCTGCTGCTGCTGCTGCTGCTGCTGCTGCTGCTGCTGCTGCTGCTGCTGAGCTACCAGTGAGCCTTGCTGCTGTTGCTGCTGCTGCTGCTGTTGCTGCTGCGGCTGCTGCTGCAGCTGCGGTTGTGGCTGCTGCTGCTGGGTGTAATGCAGGAGAGAAGGCTTGCTCTGGGAAGGCATCTGCTGGTTTGCTTGGTCTGAGTTAAAATGGAACAAAGGCTTGGTGTTGCCATGTCGGGGCTCCAAGGTTGGGTGTGGGTTGTTAATAAAGCCGCGACTGAGATCCTGGGGCTTTTGCTGCAGAAGCACATCCAGGTGTCCCGTCTGGGCGGAGGGGCTGGCCTTGTACGTGTAATTGGCCGCTGCTTTGGACTGGTTGCTACTGCCAGTCACCCCAGGCATGGGCGATCCCTGTGGGCTGAATGGTTGCTGGCCAAAGGAAGGGCTGGGGATTTTTTCCTGTACGAATGCCCCTGGGGATGGCCCAGCAGAGGACTGCAAGGCTGGCCAGCTGGGAGGTGGCTGCTGCTGCTGCTGCTGCTGCTGCTGCTGCTGCTGCTGCTGCTGCATCCGTACATGCTGCTGGCGGTTTGCAGCTATCTGCTTGAGCTGTTGAGCATGGGACACTTCTTGCCAGCTTGGCGGGGCCCTGTTTGCTCCTGATACCGTCTGGAGCTGAGGCTGACTCTGGGGAACTGTGGGGATTGGGGAAGAAGTGGAGAGTGCAGAGTTGGCCAAGGAAAATGCAGGGCCAGCTGAAGGGGGCCTCAGCTGGGGAGAGCCTGGTGTCAAGCCGGGGGAATATTCGCTTTTGATAATGATCTTCTCCATGGGCAGGGACGGTCTTGGTGTGCTCCTCTGGCTCTGCTGACCCAAGTCAATGCCAAACGGGTCGTCCTGCTTAATGGTAGCATTGATCATGTTCTCCAGCTCCAGGTCGCTCATGGGAGGCACTGATATGTTGGTCAGTTCATTGAACAGTTCCTGCAGCTCAGGGTCCATCAGTTGATCTCCAGGGTCGTCCCCAAACCTGTTAGTAAAAACACTCTCCTGCGTCAGTTGGTCATCCATGTGCTTACTGCAAGACAGGGTCTCCCCAGGTTCTTTCTTCACCTCTTTTAAACCCATGTTAAACAAGTTGTTGCCAGGAGAATGTGCAGAAGGTGGTAGAGCATTAGTCTTCCTCAGGGGTGCTTGATTCATGGGCAAGGGCCCTGGCATCATATGACTTTGTCCATTATTCACCGGGAGGGACCCCTGACCCGTCGAAAAGTTCTCCCCAACTCTGATCCTTTTGATGTCAAGAAATGAGCTGTCAGGGAAGCCATTGGGCCTCTTGCTGTTGGCAGGAGACAGGTTGACTATTTGTTTTCTTTTCAAAGAGCCCTGGAGCTGAAGGACAGAAAGGAAACAAAACAGACATGTTTAAGATTCCGATCTAATTGTACCTTTAAACAAGAGCAATGCTATACTTAATTTTTAAAAATCATTGTAAAGGTATTATTCATTTTTATTCTATGTATATGGGTGCCTTTCTTGCATGTATGTCTGTGTACCACCTGAATGGCTTATATCAAAGGAGGTCAGAAGAGGGCATCAGATGCCCTGGAACTGGGGTCAATGCTGGTTGTGAGTCACATGAGGGTGCTGAAAATTGAATCTAGGTCCTTCTGGAGAGTAGCCAGTGCTCTTAACCCCCGAGACGTCTTTATGGCTTCTAAGCTCAACTTTTAAACCTTTAATTAAAAAACAATCAACTTGATTATTTTTCTGTTGTTTTGGAGGCAGGATCTTATTATACCAGGTTGGTTTCAAAGTTTCTATGTACCTAAGGGTACCTTGGTTCCAGAGAGGGGAGTGCTCCTACCAGGAGCCACAACAAACATTCCATTGAACTGGAAGCTCGGACTCCCCCTGGTCATTGTGGGCTTCTAATGTCCTTAAATGAACAGGCAAAGAAAGGAATAGCAGTGTTAGGAGGGGTGAGAGATCCGGATTACCATGGGGAAATTGGATTGCCTCTTCACAATGGAGGTAAGGAGGATTATGTCTGGAGTGCAGGAGATCCGTTAGGGCATCTCATAGTACTACCATGTCCTGTGATTAAAGTCAATAAGAAACTACAACAGCCTAATCCAAGCAGGATGGCGAAGGATGCAGATCCATCAGGAATGAAGGTGTGGGTCACTCCTCCAGGAAAAGAGCCAAGACCTGCTGAGGGACTTGCAGAGGGTGGAGCAAATACAGAATGGGTAGTAGAGGAAGGTGGTTATAAATACCAGCTAAGGCCATGGAACCAGTTGCAGAAATGAGGATTATGAAGTACTATGAATGCTTCTGGTATATTTTGTTAAGAACACATTTGTCTAACAATTTCTTTAACATCAATTGGTATTTAAGTTGAGATACTAAAAGACTGTTCCCAAGGGACATTGCCCCATTGCAAATTTACAAATGCGTTTGCTATTTGTATTGTCTCTGACCTGGATCGAGGCATGGAGATCTTGAGGCATAGTGGCTATGAATCCCAAGAATCTAAGACAAGGAGATCTCTGAGTTCAAGGTCATCTGTGACAAAGCAAGTCCCAGTCCAGGTGTTGTGGTACCCACCTTTAGTTTGGGACACAACTGCTGGAGACCTACGTAAGGACATTGGAAGAAGGAAGATTCTCTCGTCTTCACCTGCCTGCCTTGTGGCACTGAGCCACTGCTTGGATTTCCACACAGCTGCTGCAGATCATTGTTGGGGAGTTGGACTTAGACTGTGAGTCATCAACCAATTCCCTTACTATATAGAGACCACCCATAAGTGCTGTTACTCTAGAGAACCCTGACTAATACATGCTTTGACCTGCTTAGTAGCTGGGGTTACAGGTATCTAGCCCCATGCCTAGTTTATATGGTGCTGGGGATCTAACCCAGCATATTAGGTGAGCATTCTACCATCTAAGTTACAGCTTCTGCCTTCAGCATCAAGTTTAAATATCTGCTCCCCCAGTGAGACCTAGCCTGGAATATAATGGAATACACAGGAGAAAATGAAATTAATTTCGAGGTTACAGCAATCCCCCTGATTGATTAATCTCCATGATTGGTTAATAGGGGAAAAATTCTTCTAACATGTAAGGAGTTATGACTTTTTTAAAAACTGGAATAAAGAAAAATGCCTCATGTGCATGCACATAAAATGCTAGGGCAGCTACATACTCAGTGTGCTCACACTTTGACCAAGTTGGGAACACCAACAAACTTAAGGAAGCACAAAATTTCTAGCTTCTTTAACATTTCTTCCCAGGTTCAACCTTACCCTCTTTGGCATCCTCTAAATAGGTTAGAACAGCTCTCTGTCTTCTATAACCCCATCTGTGCATTTGGGCCTGTGATGGGTTAGATGACAGGAAACGTTACTGCCTTTTGCCACATCCAGGTTGTTCCCAGATCCTTCTTCCTCACTTAAGATCTAGGATGTCTGGGCGCTTGCTCTCCTTGGTCCCCTCATGCTGGACGGACAGTGCTATGTGGGCATGGACTTACTAACTGAGACAGTCAAAGCGCAGGTTTCCTTGGGGACCTTTTTCTTCTGTTTCTATCTTTGTGAATGCTCTACAGTTGTAAAGAGACACCATGACCATAGCAACTCTTATAAAAGAAAGCATTTATTTGGGGGCTTGCTTATAGTTTCAGGGGGTTAGTCCATTATCATCATGGTGGGAAACAGACATGGTGCTGAAAGCTTTGTATCCTGATCTGAAGGCAGCCAGGAAGTTGCAGGAGAGAGAGAGAGAGAGAGAGAGAGAGAGAGAGAGAGAGAGAGAGAGAGAGAGAGACAGAGAGAGAGAGAGAGAGACAGAGAGAGACAGAGAGAGACAGAGAGAGAGAGAGAGAGAGAGAGAGAGACAGAGAGAGAGAGAGAGACAGAGAGAGAGAGAGAGAGAGAGAGACAGAGAGAGAGAGACAGAGAGAGAGAGAGAGAGACAGACAGAGAGAGAGGTGACTGGAATGGGCTTTTGAAACCTAAAAGATTACTGCTAGTAGCACACGTCTTCCAACAAGGCCACACCTCTCGATCCTTCCCAAACACTTCCATTAACCAGGAACCAAGCATTCAAACACATGAGCCTATGTGAAAGTTGCCTTATTCAGACCAACTACACTCATTAGATCTTGTAACAAGACCAAGTTGTTGAAAAACAGTACTGCATATGTGTTATGAGAAAAGGTGCTGGGGTCAGGCTGAGCCAAGCTTGCATTGCAATGCTGTGACCGACAATTTACCAGGCTTGTTTGAGCCTCCATTTCCCAAACTGAAAAAGTCTCACGGGATGCAGCTAGACAAGTCATATAAAAATTTCTCACAATGTTCACAGTGTAACTCTACAACTATAGTTTATAAGAAAGTCCACGGCTTTCTGTTTCGCACATGTTCTGCACATGTTCTGTGTATGTTTTGTGCATCTCCACAGAAACATATCTGTGCGGGTCACAGTGCCCAAGTGAACAGACTGAACTTTTGAACGACCATGCAGCCATACCAATAATTGTTTCAAAAGGATAAAGCATTCATCATTGGTTCCCTGAGCCAATAGCTGCTGCATCTCTAAGGCAAGAGCTGTCTCCACCACGCTGTGGCCTCCACGGCTCTGCCCACAGACCGTAATGATTTAATGTCTACTCAAGGTAATTGTGAAGTAGCTGAGGTCGAAATGCTTTTCAGAAAGTCTTATTTCTCCTCTCCCTTCCCTTCCTTTTGAATATCTCTGAATCAAGCAAAGGGAATTCATAGTACTGTATATACGTTCTATGCCAGGGATTTAAAACACGATAACTTTATTGCCCTGCATCTGCCTAACAGCTCGTTAGATATACATTAGGCATGCAGTTTGCAGACCAGGGAACAAGGCTCTTAGGGCTAACACTTTCCAGGTCAAACAGCTATTAAGTGTAGGTCTGGGTGGGCCCAAAGCCAACCATTTCCATCCTGTTACGTTTCAGCCAGTCAGTCTAGGACCAAGGTTTACCTGGCAGGAAGACGGCCAGTGGCAGCGAGCTCAGGGCTTCCTTAGACCTCAGGAAAAACGTGGTAGAATTGGGAACGTCACAGTGTAGGACTGAATGTGAACTGCATTCCTTGTCATGTTGCTCATCAAAATCTGTTCCAGCCACGCACAGGTGGCATGTGACTGTGATGGAGGTGAGGTGCTGGTGGAGCAAGTGTGACCCTATCACAATGGCTGACTCTAGCATGAGAGCGATGTGACCCATGCTGGGCCGGAGGATCCCCCATTAAAACTGTAGCCTTGTGGGAAGTGAGGTCAGAGGCACAAGGCTAGCTGGGTAATGATTTACCGAACCTGGGAGCTAGCTGTACAGGCACAGCAGACATAAGTTTGAGAGAGGCAGAAGCAGAGTGGAGAGATCTCTGCGTCACTCTGCAGGCTTTGATACTCTGGAGCGTCTTTATAGTGACCTCCTGACTGCTCAAGTTAGTGTGGATGAGACTCCTGTTACTAACCAAGCAATCTGACCCCGTCCTCCAGATGTCCAATCAGTTATGAACAGAATTCAGCCAAGGGTGGGGCTTCCCCATCCCTTTCTCTGCTCTCTGTCTTCTTTGCTCCCAGAAAAATGACAGCCAACCTGTCACCAGCAGAGACCCCAGGTGTCCCCTGTCTGTGCTAGGGTAGCAAAGAGGCAGGAGCAGAATCGGCCACGTGGCTCGTGACTTACTTCAGCCACAGGCAGCATGTGAAGGGTCCTCCCCTTGTAAAGAACAATGGAATAATTCTTTTCTAGGCTAGTTTTCACCTTTGATTTATTTTTCCACTGCTTTGAAAAAGCAAAAAACAGAAACCTACTAAAAACTCGTTCTGCCAGATTCTCCAGCCACTCTTCTCTAGGCCTGCACTCGATGTGGGATGCAGCCCATCCCGTACGTTCTCTGTGGGCCACCAGGGTTGCAGAAGCAGACCCAGAAGGAACAACTGATACACTGGTTCTGGAAATAACAACACTAACCGTCATTTACTCAGGGCCTAAGTACCAGGCCTTGAGCTGAGCAAGCTCTTCCTCTAGGTAAATAAATCTTAGTGCTCCAACTCTTCCAAACAACACACATCACTGTTCTTTCGCATTGCCCACTTTCCCTCTTCTAGATGAGAAAGGTGAGTTTAAAGACTGTGTAATATTGTGACTAGGTCACACATTCAGTCAGCAATGAAGCCAGGAGTTCAAGCAAGTGCTTCCACGAAGGAGTCAGAGATAAATACCACCTATATATGGATACTGAGGAGTCAGACACCTAGAGCTGTTCCTCACATTGACTCACTTTGCCAGCGTAGCCTAGAGATTTCACTTCGGTGCTCTACAGAAAGATTATCTTTGGGGTCATTTCCTGCCCAAGCCTAGAGAATAGTAAACACCAGGAGAGCGGGGATTGATGGTAGCCACTAACCATAGCTGAAGATACCTCGAGATGGGAATAGAAGAGGAGACGTGTGGCTCCATGGAGACAGAGAAATGCCATTAGAACCCCACTGAGGGTTAGGGATGCTGCTCACGGTAGAATGAGCATGTAGCATGTAGAAAGCACTAGGTTCATTTCTACACACGCATGCATGCATGCACACACACATACACACTCCAAACCTTAGGAGGCATGACACTATTGACAGCTTTGTGGAGAGATTGTGTTGGAAATAGGCTGAATCCAACCTTCTAGAAGTTTCTAACCATAGCCATATCACCCCATCAAATACACAGATGTAGTAGACATGGATTGAACTACTGGGATCCTACAATCTAAATGACACTCAAAGCTCTTTAAAGAGCTTCTATTGCTGGAGTAAGATTCTTCCTACAGACACATGAGTTTGAATTATGATATGGAGCCTCCAAACAGCTCCAGTCAGACACGGATGAGAACAGACGGACATCATCACTAAAACCTCAGTGTGAAAGAGTTTGCCAATTTGCCAAAAGGAGAATCAGGACCTAAGAAAATGTGACTCAGAAGTGGGTGACCAGTAGTGAGGGTGTGGCTTTAAATGGAGAAGGGCAGAGGTCAGAATAGAGAAACTGAGAGCTACCTGGCTGTACCTTCTGCTAACTTGGGTGGCATGGGACAGGAGAGGGGAAGCATGTCCCGAGGTGCAGAGATGACAACAGGTTCTAGAAAGCAGTTCATTATGTCGACAAGTTGGACGAAGCATTTCCAAGATGCATCTGCTACTGAGGGCTGATAGATTCAGTACACAGGGTCACCATAGCCCTAATGCCCACTAAAACGTGCTAATTCATTTGACTATGGAAGAGAACAGTAAGCTTTGCAGCTGTATGAATGTTTTTGTATATCATGATTATTAGCATTCATTGTAAACTTGACAGAATCTAAAATCACCCAGGAGAGGAGCCTCTGGCCATATAGATTATAAGAACTTTATGCAAACCTGTTGCAAAGTGAAATTTTAATTTTTTTTTCTTCAGGAAAGAAAGTGTTCTTTAAAATAAGAAAAAAATAATCATGAAAGGCTGTCATTAGATAAAAATGGCAAAATGAATGCCTGTCTCCCCCATTCTCCCTTCCTGGTATTGCTGATGGTAGAACAGGTTGACCTGTGCATGCTGAGCAAGGGCCCCACTCCTGAGGGCCATCCGCAGTCCTGAATGTTTTCTGGACTGAGATTCCACTGAAGAGTCTCACGGAATCTTCTCCTGGAATTACTGTTACATAGGTGTCGCAGTGCACCCTGGAAGCTGAGGCAGGGGAGTGTGAGGTTAATACCTGCCTACTCACTGAGACTCCCTTCTGAAACAGAAGCTAGCGATGCCAGGAAGCATTGTGCCAGCACAGGCCAACTTGGCCTGCACTCTGCCTCCTGATTGCTGACGTAGTTGCCTTTTGGCCTTTACCATGTCTCGTCTGCACTGTTCTGCACACAGTGTGCAGAGGCAGTCGAGAAGAAAGAGCTGCAGGATGAAGATGCCCAGCGCGTCCAGGGCATGGTAAGGATATCTGGGAACTCTTTAGGATGGACTGCAGGGAAAGAATGGTGCCATCATTGGTTAGAGGTTCATGGGGAAATCTCCACATGTCAGTCTCGAAGCTTCATTATGCGAGAGAGAAGAGACAAGAGGTCACTTCACCAGTGAATGGATTTATTAACTACATAGAGAAAGCTCTAAGCCACATCCTGTCCTGTCATTCAAGGCTTAAAGGAGATACTGCCAAGGGCACCTTGAATTTTTCACAAGAAATTCAAAATTGCTATGCTGGTTGTGAGATGCTGTACTGAGTACACACCCTGGCTGGTCATCTGAAGGGCTTCTTTGCGGTGTGGCCTTCCACACAACAAGTCTAGTCTGGTTCACATTTCACATGAGAATCCTGACTTTCTTCTGTTAAGATCCAGGTTTCTCAGTCCTCTCTGAACGTCCCTTGCCTTTTGAGACATATGGCCTCTGCTGGGGTAGGCACAAGCCTGCTTAGGCTAGATAGAGTCTACAAGCAGTGACCTGTCATTCTTGGAGCTGCAGTGGTGGTACCAAGAGCACTTATGGGGGACTGTGGCCCATCAGTAAACAGCTCTGTTTTAAACAGCTGTGCCCTACTCTTCCAAAGGCCTTGAAACATAAACTTCCTGGAGGGATTTGAAAGCGCCATGGTTGCACAATCCTCTGGTTTCTGTTTCTTCCCTGCCCCCATCCTTTCCCACAAACTAAATGCACCCTTTGTCTCCTGTGCTGCCTCAGAAACAAGGGATGTACCTCACAAAGGTAACAATTCATTCCATAGGCCACAGTGCCCCCAAGTAGATTCCTGTCCCTCTCAACCAGGCATGCATGCAAGATCGAAATCTGAATCTGTAGCTGCCTGGAGGGGTGTGTGTGTGTGTGTGTGTGTGTGTGTGTGTGTGTGTGTGTGTGTTGCTTATCTGGGTCCCACCGTCTGTGAGCTTCCCTTACAGCCCATTAGAGATGTGGTTGTTGCTAGAAATTAGGGATGATCTAGAAAGAGACTGGCCCAAACGATCACATATGACTTCTCATTGGTTAATACAGTGAAGCGTTTGGGATCTTGGAACAATACATTGGAGCGAATCACAACTCTCAAGGGGAGAGCAATTCCCCCTGGTTTACATTTCCTCTTGCAAGTGCCTCTTCCAAGTTTATCATCAGCAAGATCCTTTGCTGAAAGAGAGAAGAAGCTGGAGGTTTGGGTCCTTTTCCACAGATATTATGAAGCTCCCTTTCCTTCTTTGGCCTTATAGAACTATGGACTTTTTGTGACTTAACGTTGCTGGATTGATTATGTCCAACCTGACTGTACGTTCTCTAAGCGTGGGCCTTGGGTCCAGGCCTTCACCGTGCATGTGCTTGCCGTGATGCTTGCTGTGGCTGAATTGCTTCCAAAAATAGCCACGTGCTTGTCTCAGTCCCCAGGACACTGACCCTTTCAGGCACTAAGTGTCAACTGACAAGAAGTCTGTAGCTGTGGGAGCTTTTTCACGCCCAGCACACATCCCAGCAGCTTCCACACCCGTATGGAGCCAAGAGGAAGATGAACATTACCAAAATGAGGCAAAACTGCAGGGAATGCGGCGATGGGCTCAGGGCAATGGCACACCTCTGCGCTGATTCCAAGCTGGCACACGAGGCGGAGGCTCATTGTGACCGACTCCGTGCCAGGAGGAATGTGCAGGACAACAAGGCACACTTTCTGTGCGAATTTTAGACACGGACTTTCACTCTTTTAAGAAAGACTGTGGGGCTTGTGTTGGTTGAAGGCTTTGCTGTTGGTAGACCAGGTGGGGAAAGCATACCAGATGTGCCTGGAAATTCTGTCCATAACTTTGGCCCTTAAGACTCAAGCTTCAAGACAGGATTTCAGTATATGCACACACACACACACACACACACACACACACACACACACACACACACACGCATACACACATATTTACACATATAGGTTTCTGTATGTAAAACTCTCATGAGACATGCTATTTTGTACGCTAACTTTAAGATTAATTTTAAGATATTCCAAGTAGATATCTTTCCCACGTAGTCACCTACTACATTAAATAATGTCATTTCAGATCTAGTCCATGATAACGATATCCTCAGTCATCCCAGCTCGTCCCTGTAATCCCTGCAAGGACTTGACTTACAGGAGCCTTTCAGAGATGGACCCGCTGTGTTAAACACAGAGAAGAACACAACAGTCTATAAAGGCCCGAAGGGAAAAAAAAAGAATAGCTGCTTTGTGCACGAAATACTTTATCCGTGACTCACTTTTTGCCCAAAATATATCGAAGTGAATCCAAAGTAAATGCTATGTCTAACATGCTGGCTGTGCTCCTAAAGCTCTAAATGTCCGTCTCAGCAGAATGCACAGTGCATTAAACATCATTAATCATAGCACTGCTCTCTCCCACTTCACTTGGGGTCCAGCTCCACAGGGTTCTCTGCAAGGCTAGCTCACAGCATCCTGCTTCCCCTTCAACTCGTTGGCTCTGCTATGATGCTTTTAGCACTTTCTGCCTTGTATTGTTCTTGGCAACTGGTTCAGGTATGCGAGTTTTTTTCTTCAGTATGATTTCAAAAGTCAACAGGAGACAAGCTTCTCATGACTCCGCTAACCCATCCCAGCTCTAGCCCAGGGAAACCTCACTGACTAATTGGTCATTAATGTTATTGGGCATCCAGTTGGCAGTGCATAGGGCATCAGTGCTTCTCTGCCTAGGTTCATGGACGAAGCCTGCCTCTGTAAGCCTCACTGGCTGGTAGTGTTTCTTGTCCAGGTGTAGAGTGGTTACCTGCTATGGTACAGCCGAAAGGTTTCGGAGAAGAAGAGAAAGCACAGATGCTTCAAGAAGCTGCTGCTGCTTTGGTGGGAATTATATCTGTTCCAAAATGTCGGTGAGCATCCGCAAACTGGAGAGAACCAGTATTGTCTGTTCATTGTTTGGGGCTGAAGTGTGGCTATTGATATATTCCATGTTTTCAAAACACAGTATCAAAGCCTCTCTTAGCGTCACACCAGTCCTCTGCTGTTAGTAGCTTAGGGGATGACAGTAGGTCTTAAAAGTCCTTCCCTTCCCAGAACCTTGCTCTACACCACACACCCCACCCCACCCCTTTTTCAAATTTTCTCCGCCCTGACCTCCTACCTCATGTCTTCTTGACTTGTACAGCAACAAAAGGTGTGTCCTATTCAGAAGAACATACAACCTTCGCCTTCTCCCCATTTCCTCTCCCTCCTTCCTCTCCCGCAATCCTCCATTCTCCTTTGTGGTTCCTCCCTTCCCTGTCCCCTTCTGCCCTCCACCTCTTTTCTGTTTAATTCCAAGAATGGAAACAATCATTTCACTTTCAGGTTCTCTGCATCCATCCCCTTCCCCTTGCTATGCACTTCCTCCCAGGACTCCCCTCTCCTGCCATAGCCAGCTCTCTTTTTCCTTTCATCTCTGAGGGTGGACCCCCAGCAGAGGTCTTCCTCAGGACTGCCCCATCTAAGGGCAGTCTGTCCTCAATTCCTTGCCGATTTCCTTTACAATATTTGTCATTTCAAATAACTCTATTAAGTAACTTCCATTTTTTAATGTCTGTCTCTCATGTTATAAAATAACTCATAGGGAACGACTTAGAGGACAGCTATTTTTTTGGCCAGTGCATATTCTCTTTAGTGCGACTTAAAGATCTGCCAGGAAGAGATGCATTTAAAGCAAATAAAAACACTTATAGGAAACTTTGAGATGCTGAATGACATTCTGATGGTAGAAGGGGTTTTCTTTTCTCTTCGCTCACACGCCAGTATTTTCTCATTTTCCTGAACTGAATGCATATTGCTTATAAAGCAGACTGAAGTGTGTGGTCATTGTGTATCTCTGCCCTTGTTAACCACACCCCACATTCCAGGGTGAAATGTTCTCAATCTAGAACATTCCACTTAGTCAGCC
This sequence comes from Rattus rattus, assembly GCF_011064425.1. Taxonomy (NCBI): domain Eukaryota; kingdom Metazoa; phylum Chordata; class Mammalia; order Rodentia; family Muridae; genus Rattus; species Rattus rattus. Next base: position 9,478,447 of record NC_046161.1, on the reverse strand, counting down.
CCAGTAGACAGGATCAAGGTGGACAGTGGGCTCAAGCTGAGTGCTTTAACTACTCATTTAGCAATGGATAATTAAGACAAGGACTCCTCCTGCCCTATAGTCATGAGTATTTGAGGTGAGAGACTTGGTTGTTCTGGCGCTTTTGAAGAATGGACCCCATAGGCTCATATATTTGAATGCTTATTTACAAGGAGTGGATTAGGAGGTGTGACCTTGTTGAAGGAAATGTGTCATTTCTTTGAGGTTTCAAAAGCCCATGCCAGGCGCTCTCTCTCTCTCTCTCTCTCTCTCTCTCTCTCTCTCTCTCTCCCTCCCTCCCTCCCTCCCTCCCTCCCTCCCCCCAAGTCAGGATGCAACTCTTAGCTATTCTCCAGCACCACACCCTAACTGCCGCCATGCTCTCTGAGGTGATGGTGAATGGACTAAGCCCCTGAGACTGCGAGCGAGGCACCAGCTAAATGCTTTCCCTTAAAAGAGTTTCCTTGATCAAGGCGTCTCTTCAGAGCGACAGAACGGTGACTAAGACAGCTGGTCTCCTGTCTGTGTCTCCTAAGACAGTCATCCTTAGTGACACACAGGAAGAGATGGAGAAAGCATGGCTCATCTACAGGATGTAGGAGAATGGAACTGACCCAGACAGCAAGGCAGGAAGAGAGAATAGACAGGCGTGCGTGTGTGTGTGCGTGTGTGTGTGTGTGTGTGTGTGTGTCCAGCTTTCCGATACTTAGGGGACTCAGTGATATCCCTATAATTTACCTTTCCACACTTGGTCACAGTCACACTTTAGATCCTTAGTGTGGAGCCTTTCTATGACAGTGCCTGCTGCTTGCGGGAAGCTCCTCCCATTAAAACAAAGGCAAAAACAGGCTAACAATTGCATTCAAATTAATGTTTTTATAGAATAAATAAAAAAAGCTAAGCACACACATTTATTTTGGTGTCCCTTCTAACTTTCCCAGCTCTACAGCCTTTATGGAAGACGAACATTACCGATCAAGAATGCGACCTGTTCGCCTCAGCAGAGGTCTCTACATGTCTACATGACTATTGCACGGGAGGTCCCGAGGTTACAACGCCACCATTCTCCCCTCAGTGCCAAAGAAGAATCTGGAAATGGACCTTCTATGGGAACCGTGTTTGGACAACTGAGGATTGTAATGTGCAAACTGGTTTGGGGGTAATCACCTAGATACAGAGGCAAGACAAGCTCTTTAGGACCCTCAGGGCCAGGCTCATCGTTAGCTGCATCCTGTGAGAATGGAAGGCTGTGTTTAGAAGGTAGGTTGGCACACTCTCTGAGAGCTCCAAACATCGCCTTTGATGTTTCTTGGCATTGATGTTGTCACCCTCTTGAAAGTTTGGGAGAAATGTTTTTCTTATAGCAACTGTATCCAAGTTCAGTGTAGAGTGTTGATGTGTTTTCTCTGTTCTAAGCGTCAGTGAGAGGAGGAACTGAACCATAGGGACAGATGCTCTGACGGAGACCTCGGCTCTCCGGTCTGCTTCTTTTCACTTCAAAGACACGTCTGAGCGGGAGTCGCCTAATTGGTTCTATGAAACATGAAGAGGTTTGCAAAGGTACTTTGTTATGATCGAAACAAACAAACGAAACCCCCAAATCTGTACTTCAGGTAAGTTAGGTCTTTTAGACCAGAAAATGAGACCCACGAGCAGATAGAAAGCCCTTTTGTTTTCCAAAAAAAAAAAAAAAAAAAAAGCAAACTTTTTCTGGGAAAACACTACTTGTCATGTGTTCATGGGAAGTGTTTCTTGATCATCTAAACGACATTAAATGAGAGACAACGGAGCCTCCGTACTGCCTGCAGTAGAGGTATTTTTTGAGATGTTGTCTTATGGTGATACAAATGCCCTAGCTTTGATGTAACCTCCCCAGTCTGGTAATTACAGGATGGAAGTTGATTTCTGTACCTGACAGAGTCTAGCTCTTCATGTGTGGCCAGCTTCTTTGAAGAGGAAAGAAAAAAAAATTAAAACCACCTATATTGAAAAATAAATCTTTTTAACGAGCGAAAATGAAACCAATTTTCTGTGTCAGAGCAGTAGGCTGGGAGTGCGAGGACAGTGAGGGTCGGCAGATGCTGCTGGGCTCCTTGAACTTGTCTCCACACAAGAACACAATACAGTGCTTCTCCATGAAGTGTTTGGAAGATGAACATGATTGAACCGAACTAGCTCCTCAGACCTCATTCTGCATCGTTCCTTAAATGAAAACTGCACCGTGTGTCCCTTGGTCTGCTTAACATATCTGGGGTACAACTTGGGAATCTTAGGGTCCTCAAAAGTCCCCTTGCTGTTTCTTGTATTTGCCGTTTAGACGTGAGTGAGGCAGGAGGTACGTCATCCACCATCACCACACAAACACACCAGCTTCCACCTTGTGAACTGAGGACTAAGGCCACTGGGATCACACACTTCTCCGCTGTACCCTGTGTAGTTAACATTGTACCCACTTGCTGCATTTCCGGAGGATAAAATGCCTCCTGTCCAGATCCCTCATCAAACCAGAGTCCTGCTCCCTGACTGCTGTGTTTGGTTTGCTAGCATCCAACCCCAGCCCACAGCTCTCTGGTGGGCGAGGAGATGCCCAGTGGAGGAGGGAGCTTGCATAAGCATGAAGACCTGAGCTTAGAGAGCCAGGTGCATCTGTGGACATCTGTAAACCCAGTGCTGTAAGGGGCCGAGACAGGACGATTGTTGGGATTTGCTGGCTGCCAGATGAGAGAGAGAGAGAGAGAGAGAGAGAGAGAGAGAGAGAGAGAGAGAGAGAGAGAGAGAGAGAGAGAAAGGGAGAGGGAGGGAGAGGGAGGGAGAGAGATAGATCCGGGAGATCTGGGAGATCCTGAGAGTGGAGTGGCGGAGCTGCGCACGTGGGTGTGCACACCTGACACACGGAATGCAAACACAGCTGTCTCCCTCCTAGAGCAGGTGTATGACCAGCATTCTGCTTTTCAGCCCTGCTACCAATGTTTGACTTCCCTTGTGCGTTTAATATCTTGTAGTTACACTTGCTATTGTGTCTTTTTCAGTCCCCCAGCAAAGTATCATTTTGTGTCTTCTGATGCCCCTGGAGGCAATTTATTGTTCTGGTTCAGAGCTCAAGCTAAGGCATCAGGGACTGGATTCAAGTCTTTATTCTTCTCTCCTCAACACTGACAATGGAGAGGCAACACGGTGGAGTTTGCTTATTCCCTCTCTTGCTTAGTTCGCCCAATCCATAACCAGGATAAAAACTTCAACTCGGTAGATGTATGAACAGACACTCAACTGTGACAATGTCTATAAAATTTACAGTTCACACTGCGGCAAATAATAGAATTTAATAAAAGTAAGTATGATAGTGTGATACAATAAAGATACAGCTAGTCCCTGCCAAGCCTCCAGCAAGAGGAGAAGGGCTGCAGGCTTGTATGTACACAGGTGGCTAATTATTTGATAAATTCCATATTCATAATGGAGTGTTCATAAGAACCAGACAGCCAGGACCTAGAGAGTGTTTGGACATCGAGTACTGGGGTAATCCGTAGAGGTTGGCAAGCCCAGGGAAGGCTAGAACTTCCCCTCCCTTTCTCTCTGAGAACTCCCATCCGGCTTGTGTATCAGCACCCTCCATAACAGCGTCTATAACAGGTTTGTATATATGCTTGTTGGGTTCTAATGAGCCACTCTAGTAAATTAATAGAACCCTAGTTCAGAGTCAGATCATCTCAAAACCTAGGCCACAGTTTTAGTCTTGTGACTGGCATCTGAGGTGAGAGGTAGCCTTGTGGGTCTGAGAGCTTAGCCTGTGGTGACTGGTGTCAGCTCCAGGTGGATTGGGTTGGTACCGTGTTTATCTAAGGATCCTTGGGTTGGAAACTTGCTCTGCTCCGGTAGCTAATGCTCTGGTGCGAAGAGATAATGGAACGCTGAGACAGAAACTAAGGTAGTTCTTCTTGGTAATCTTAGGAAGGGGTTGTGATGGAGAGAGAAAGCCTAGCTTTTACTGCTGGCTAAGTTCTACTCCACCTTGGACGTTCAGCCTCCAAAAGTGAGCTGGATACACCACTCCATTTCTTTCTACATTACCCAGCCTTGAGTGTTTTGTTACAGCAATGAAAAATAGAGAAATACAGTTGGTGTGTGTGTGTGTGTGTGTGTGTGTAAAAACTCTCTCACATGTCTGGTGTTCAAAGCGTTCTGTGATCAGACTGGGGCAAACACTGTGGTTTTTCCTAACTTCACCATTCAGCTATTGTCTGTATGCAGCCTCTGAGTGTCTTTCAGGGTTCTGAGGAGTGAGTAAACAGAGGGAAGGAGAGGGACAAATAACACCAGTAGAGTGGTACTCCATGGATGACTGTCTCAGTGAATCGGGGCTCCCTTATCCATAGCATAACCTATGGTGGATTCTCACAGTTCTCTACCTTGGTTTCTCCTCTTTAAAACGCACAGATGTGGCTCAGCGATAGAAAGTTAGACTAGGATGCTTGAGGTCCCAGGGTCGATGCCTAGGATCTCCAAAAAGGAGAAATAACTACATAGTTATCATAAACTTAATGCAAAATTAAATGAATATATGTAAAGTTATTAAATAGCCTTTGGTACATAGAAATCTCCCAGCAGCACCAGCTACTACTATGGTTATACGTTCCTTTTGGCAACCTTGAGAAAGGTTATATATGATATATGTGACAAAATATGATCCTAATAAAAGTTTCAGCAGGCGCTGGGGAGATGGTTCAGTCAGCAAAGAGCTCAGTCTGTGGGCCTGAGGACCAAATTTAATCCTCAGCACGTATGTGAAAAAGCTGGGTACGGTGGTACTAGCTATGAGTGCCAGCTCTGTCTGCAGAGCAGCCATGTCTAATTATCGAGCTCGGGACCAGTGAGACCCTGGAGCTGCACCTGAGGCATTGCACGTTAAGTTTTCCTTTGACTCCACATGCACAAGCACACACATGCATATGCCTCTCTGCTGTGCAGTGTGACCTACTACACACACACACACACACACACACACACACACACACACACACACACACACGGTGGCGGGGGAACTTGATAAATATTGCCTGGGCAATAGTTTTTTTTTTTTTCTGAATATTTAAAAGCCATGGTCTTTACCAAAGTGTATTCACTTGGGAGAAATTTGTACCTCAAACACGGGGTTATTTCCAGGGAAACACTGCGGTGACAAGGAGGCCCTCGGGGATTGTACAACAACAAAGTCTCAGACAGAGCAGGCCTAGAATGATGGTGAGGAGTGAGCTCAAGAAGACGTAGGAAGGCTTCCGGGCTTAGAGACCATGTGAGGAAAGCATGAACACAGTGTTTCCAGCAGGGCAGTGACATGATCTGCTGTGGACGTTATCTTTTTAGACAGTCACTCTAATGGACTAATGTGTGCCATAGATGGGACAGTTTAGGCCCAAAGACCAGTGAAGTCTCAGCACTCAGGGAGAGTTAGAATGAGTCTTGAGCTAAGTTCCTGTGAGTGAACATTGTACCACCCCTGGGGATAAACATAACAACCAGGAACTTAGTGAAGTGGTTAATTATATGTCAGATGTGTGTGTGTGTGTGTGTGTGTGTGTGTTTTGAAGGACAGAGAGAGAGAGGGAGAGGGAGAGGGAGAGGGAGAGAGAGAGAGAGAGAGAGAGAGAGAGAGAGAGAGAGAGAGAGAGAATCAATTAAGCCCAAATCCACGTTCTGGATTAGTGCCTAGATAGAAGTAGGTCTCATTCACTGAGGAAAAGAATGCAGGGAGAGGATTGTGTTTCATGACTACAGTGGGTGGCAGCCAGGCAAATGAGGAGCTCAAGGTTGGGCACGCTGAGTATGAGATGCTGGTGGGGTGTGGAAGTGGCCGTATCACTTTGCTGGCTAAATGTTTGGGACGGTTAGTCGGGAGAGAGCCCTGGATTCTTGATGAACCGAGTAGACTCACTGAAGGAGTGGCCACTCCTGAGAGGACAAATAGGAGAAGAGCAAAGGGGGTGGGGTGAACCCAGGGACAGCAAAGGGAAGGGTGAGCCCGGGGCTGTGAACCAGAGACTCAAGGAGTGATGGGGGTTGAATCAGAGAGAGGAGATGAACAGCTGAAAGCATCAAGGTGGAAGAGAGCAGCCTCTCCAGTAGTGCCCTGTCACCTGTGTGCAAGGCCGAGTCCTGTGTGATGTGTGTACGCTTGGTAGTGATTAGGGGCTTAAGCTAAAAGCTTGACAGGAAAGAGCAGAGCGGCTGGAGGGACTAACGGGGAGGATGCTGCCTGGTCACTCCTCTTTAAAATATCCTCATCTGACTTGTGCCCCCCCGTGCCATTTGGAGGTAAACAGTTAAAATGTTCAGGTCCACGATCCTGTTATTCTGCCTAACTCTATCCCTTGATCTTATGCTCCCCCCCCAACTGTTACCTCCTCTTCTCTGGCACAGTAAGGGATGTGAGATGCTGTAAGCCCTTCTTCAGACTCTAAGTGGAAGGCGAGAAACTTGCCTGGGTTCGGAGTAGATTGGTGGGGTGCTGGCATTAGCAATAGGGACTCAAACACCCGTCCGAAGCAGAAGAAAGAGGCAAGAGGCCAAGCGATGAGAGACATGGACACCAAGAGATATAGGTCCTGAGCTCAGACATTGTTCTTGGTCAGGATTTATTCCTAAATGAGTAAAGGTATACAGCCAAATACTGTTTAGGGAACAAAAACCCACCCCAGGGGAGCCTTAAAAGAGTAATGGATGCCGTGGGTGACTTCTGTGGAAATTTCTACAGCACATAGCTCTTTCAGAAACCAAGGGACAAGAAAAACCTGTTTCCAATAGTATTGTACCTGATCATAAAGACCAAAGGTATTAAGAAGCACCAGGATTGGGTCCAATCATTTGATAAATTAAGGTCACATATGGGAATTGCTTTTGACCTGACAGTTTTATACCACTGGATCAGAACCTATCATTTTCTCAATCAAAGACAACATAATCATATAGGGAACAATTTGACAACCCTTGATCTATCTTTGCATCAATTCAGATCACTCTCCATAATCTGAATTCACCCAGCTAGTGCACATCCATTCAGTTCTGGCTTTTTATATTTCTAAACTTTCAATGTCATTTAGCAGCATTATTTCCCCCACGAGAGCAAATGCTACAGGTGTCGTATCCCTCGCTACAATCGGCGATAGAAAGAGAAGTGTTTTCTTTCTTTTTTCCCCTCCAAATGACCTTTATCCATCCCTAGCAAATTCATAGCTTTCTGACAGGCGACAATACGGTCAGAGGCAGACGTGATTTATCTTTGTATGTGGCTTCTCTGTGTGCACGTGTGTGTGAACGTTCCTCATCGCCATTGTCTGACTTCTTTTAACTCCGCTCTGATCTCTAATCACAGTTTGGAATCCACCCGAATCTTCCAGCTGTGGCAGCTGAAAAAGCTGACATCGAGGCACCGAGTTCTGAGTCACAGAGACTGAACTCTGCAGAGGAAATGGCACCTTTTCATTGGTGCGCAGATGAAAAGATGTTGAATGTGAGTTTTTTTTTTTTAAACAAGATGCTGCATGCATGTAACCTCTCTGTGCTTGAGAACGACACTGCCTCATACGCTGGCCATCTCCTCCATAATTAAAGAAAGGGCTTTGAAAAGGAATAGATGTGTTTGATTTTTACAGAAAAACATTATTCTTGCAATTCAGAGCCCACGGCTCTCTGTGCCCAGTAGCCAAGGCATGGAAATTGTTCATACAAATCTTTTAGGAGGCTCTCCAGACACATTTTTCTCTGAGGGAGAAAAAAATCTAATTTCTTACAATTTTTCTTATGAGTCCATCACAAGTTTAGGTCTTCTTTTTTCTTTTTTTTTCCCCCTTAAAAAGTTTCTATAGCAACAATGACCCATCACAGAGGGCCATTCTATCCCTTGAGTATTTATAAATTTGGTTTCTGAAACCAGCAGGTCTCTCTGCTACATGGAAGGCAAAAGGAAAACATCAGTCTGTGGGTTGGAAGAGATTGGGTTAGGAGTGGTGTCAACAAGTGATTTCTAAAACATGGGAAAGCATGCAGAAAGCTGTCCTTCCATTTCCCAAAACAACTCAGGAAAAGAGAAAGGAGTTTGCTCAACTCCTAATTCCAGGCCGAAGTTCCCCACTGAGGGAAGTCAAGGCAGGAAGACAAGCTTGCTTGCTATTCCACATACCACGACCTCCACAGAAGGAATTCACTGCACAGCCAAAAGTTGCAAGAACCACAACGGCTGCTGCTGCTGCTACCTGGCTTGTTGTCTGGCTTGCACTAAGCTTTCTTATGGTTCAGGACCACCGGCCTGGGCTGGTCAAGACAACCACCTACAGATATCCCCAGGCAACCCGACCAGGCAATTCCTCAACTGAGGTTTTCCTTTCAGATGATTCTAGGGTACAGCAAGTTGACATTTACAAATAACCAGCACAGAAGCCGTGTAGGTATATAGTCCTGGGGCTTACCCTAACCTAAAATGAACAGTAAGGAGGAAACAGGACCCTGGTGTTTCTAGATGTGGGCCTGAAGATCAGGCTTCTGATTAGAACTCAGTTGCAGGGGCCACTATGTGGACCAGAGTTTGCCATCTTCAGGAAGTGGCCTTGACCTCTCTGGTCTTGGGCTCAGGAGTCTGTCTACTGCCTGGCTTTGCTAGAAGCAGCTGGACCAAAGAGCTGAGTGTGTCACTCGTGTTCTTGTTTTCCCTCAAATGCCAATAGGAATATTGCTCAGAGACCATGGCAGCTTATGAGATAAAGACGGTGTCTTAGCTTCCCCCTGACTCTCTTGCTGCGTGCGATAAAATACTTTCAAGAGGCAACTAGAGGGTGCAGTACATTGTGGTGGGCAAGAAGAAGCAGCAGGACTTCAAGCAGCTCTTAATGTTGCATCTACAATCAGGAAGCAGAGAAAGAGAGATGGGGGAGGGGGAGGGAGAGTGGGAGGGATGGAGAGGGAGAGAAACGCATGCATGATGACATTTGCCAGGATGGCCTGCTTAGGAAATGTTCCCGCCCATAGTTAAAGTGGGTGTGGCGAGGATAATGCCACACAAGCATGCTCAGAGGTCCGTCTACAGTCTGTCAAACTGACCCTTAACATTATCCTGGGGAGTGAAGGAGATACAATGTGATACCCTAGAACCTGAAGGAGGAAGCCATAACACCCTTCTGGCCGTCTCTTACAGGGAGCTCCTGACCCTCACTTTGCTGCCTCCCCCTCCCACCATTATCACACGCCCCACGTGCGTGTGCTCTCCTCAACCCTTCCTCCTGTAATCTTAGCAGACTTAGAGGATAACCTGTTGTACACCCCCAAATTTGGTCCGACACATTGATTTTGGTAACCTAAAGAGCATCCTGGGCCTAATGGGACGTGTTCTCTGACCAAAACCTAAGAGAGCCGAGCGAGCGCAAACGTGTCAGAGCCAGTGAGCCGGCTGCTGTGGAGAAGGCTGTTGTGTTCCTCTGTGGGTCTGACAGCTGAGGGAAAACTCTGTGCTCTGCACTGTGGGCCCATTCTGTTTGAATCATGGAAAATCAGACAGCAGTGCCCAAAAATGCATAGTGTCTGTGCTCTTCTCTTATGAATAGTCTAGGTCTTCCTTGCTGTTCCACAGTGCAAACTGAAGCATGGCGTTTCTAGAAAATGAAGGGGACATGCGGGGTGGGGGCCAGGCAGTGGAGCACAACGGAAGTTCCTTAAAAGAAAAAAAAGCCATATAAGCCTTACGTTTCCTCCCCTCTCTTCCTGACAGGCCAGGGTCTCATGCTTGACACGCTGTACAAAGCAAAGCCTACAGGACGAGAGTGCCACCACCTGCATCGCTTGACTTTAGAGCGCTAGTTACTTCAGGCCTGTACTCTAAAGCACTTTCTGGGACTACTTAAGCCCTTAGGAAGACATATCAGCTTGTTAACTGTGAGCCTCTCATTCTTTCATGTAAAAACCCAATTCTGAAGCAATTCTTCCCCTTCAACTGAACTCTCATTTCAGTCTCCCACCAGCTTTTCTGACGTGGCTTTGCTGCAAGGCTAGAATGTCGTTTTAGATTGAGCCACGCAGCCTAAAATTAAAATTAAAATTAAAATTAAAAAAGAATTGATCACAGGCTGAAGAGATGGCTTAATGGTCAAGAACTCTGATTGCTTTTGCAGAGGATCTAAGTTCAGTTCCCAGGATTCACACATGGTGGTTCACAACCATCTCTAACTCCAGTTCCAGGAGATGGGACACACTTCTCTGGTTTCCACAGGTACTAGGCAAACACACAGTGCACCTACATACATGTAAGCAACCCTCTCACGTATAAAACAAACATTAACAAATCCTGTTTTCGTTCTTTTCTTTTTGGAGTTTGGGTTTTGTGACAGTTTCTCTCTATGAAGTTCTGGTTGTCCTGGACCTTCCTGTATAGACCAGGCTAGCCTTGGAACTTGCTGTGTAGACCAGGCTGGCCTCACACTGAATTAACAAATCTAAGAAGTTGACAGACCATTTCAAGCATTGTAATGTTTGAAAAAAACTAAATGAAATAGAGAGAGGGAGTACTGACAGCAGATCACTCTTTGTTCAGACTTTACTCTGGGGCAAATGATTTTCCAGAGGAAGACTATTTGCCAGTCTTGGTGAGGACTCAGATTTTTAACTACTGGCATCTGGAGTCATCTTTCATTCTCATCTTTCCCTCACCCTCCTCCTCTCCCCGCCCACACCTGACACTCCCATCAACCCATATGCTTTTGAAGCCATGATTCCAGCTCTCTGTGCCTTGGCCTTCTTGGCTTATCACCTCGCGCACTCACAGGTCCTTACGTTACAGATGACGTCTACGGTTGCCTGTGTTGATGGACAAGCCCTGAGTATTTTTAAATATTTATTCTTTCAGAATTTGGTCTCACACATATAATACACTTGGATCATAATCTCTTATCTTCTAGCCCCTCCCCCTCCCCTCCCCTTCTTCCCAACAATGTCCGTGTTCTCTATGCCTTTCCTATCTGTTTAGTGTGGCCCACTACAGTTCCCAGGATTGCCTGCGTGAGCGTGGGCGGTAGGATTGTTCAGTTGGGCAAGGTCATCTCACCAGTGGCTACGCCACTAAAGAATATGATCTTGGTTCACACAGCAAGCACCCACTGCCTACATCTCCTCAGGGATGAGTGGGAGCTTATGGGGAAAGCCCCCAGATATTCTTAGAAATCAAGAGGTAACATCTAGAGTTTCACTAATCAGAAAGGCTCCCACCATGAAAAGGAATTGAGAATACTGGAGTTTTGACTGTTTCCTCTTGTCTTTACTGGATGGTGCTGGGGGTGAGGAACAGCTCAGTGGCATATACGGAGGGGGGGTCCCATTCAGTGTCCTTGTCAAGATATGCAGGGCTAGGTTCATCCCCCAGCTAGCTTGACAAGGCTGAAGCACACCTTCAGGACAATACAGAGCCAGTGAGTCTGATCTTAAAATGGCAAAGCAGCAAATGGGAGGGGAGTGGAGCAGGCATGCGACAGGAGGTGGCACAAAAGCCATAGCTGTTAGGATCCCAAGTGTAGCAGAAGCAGATGTATTATGGGAAACCCAGGTGTTCTATGACATTCTGACTGGGGTCCATGGGCTCACAGGTAGGTCAGAACTAAACATTTTACTCAGGGGGTCGATAAATGAAGTGGGGACATTTGCTTAACCACAGGCATCCTCCAAACAAGCATGGACCAGAAATTAAACAAACTAGATGGGCAATGCGTGCGTCACATATTACCCTGGTGAAACCTGGCCCACACAAGCATCCTATAGGCACTAGCAACTATGTGTCAGATTATCCTATATAGAGAAGATTTTGTTCTCATAAACTGCAAGGCACACTCATGGCATCTACAGAGTCACTGGCATGAGCTAGGACAGGATGACAATGGGTGACTATAAACATGTCTAGAAGTGATTGGTTCTTGGGGAAAATGCACAGTGTATTAAGGGGCAAGATTTAGTGGGGTGGTCAGAAAAACCTTCCTGGAGGCTGGGATTTGGGGGCAGGTGCCAGTCTGCAGAAAGGGCAGCTACAAGTTTGTCAGGCTTTGGGGGCTTGGGGCCTGGGGAGGCAGAACAGACCACTTGCTTTTCTTGCTGGAGGCCGATTGTACGTTTTGTCTCTCGGTGTGCTGCTGTGAGAGCGCTCGAGGACATCTGCCTGTATTCTACATGCTTTTTATTCCTGGTCAGATTCTCTCTCTGTGAGCATATCTCTTTTGACTGGGTAGGTTTCTGACAGGTACTCGAGATACAGCATATGCTACCCTACGGGGATGAAAAGCCAGAGATGGCAGGCACTCTTGGGGAAGAGCCACACTGTAAAACACAATTCTTATTCATTTAGCCTCCCTTAAACTGGAGCAGGACCCTGCCAGCCGACCCACAGCACAGTGTACCTTTCCTGTGTTCCATGCTGCCCTAACAGCATAGCAAGTAGGAGGTCCTGGCTTGTGTGTGCAATTTGGAGACAGGTTTTGTGCTCAGCTGCTAAGCCTTCTGGTGTTCAGCCACGGGGACATACGGTGCTGAACCCTCAGAATCTGTAGGATTGGGAGGAAGAAGGTGGAAAAATAAAATGGGTTTCCAAATTGCTTTCACCCAGTGACTGACTCCTTTAGTTTGAATGCATTCTGCTTGGTAGGGTGTGGTACTGATCCCTAGGTTTATGGAAAGGAGAAGAGGCTTTCAGACTCAGCTTATCAGTATTAGCCACTCAACAATGGCTGCGTCAAGGGCCTACTAAGTACAGCATGCTGTGGTATTGTATAAGAGAAACACAGAGAAATAAACAGGCGAGGACTAATGAACTGTTTTTAAAAGAACAAAGGCAAAGCTGTCAGCAAGTAGTTTGTAAGTAATAACAATGTATGGTGAGCTGAACTGATAGCCATTCATCAAGGTATCTGAACAGATTGCATTGGCTGCAGAGGGTAAGGCCTAACCCTCATGCATACGATTGCTCACAGACAATGTAGGATAAGCTTGAAGTAAGAGCAGATGTGAGAGCAGGGCATTCCAGAGGGAAGAGAATTCAGAGAAAATGAGGAATAAAAGAAAAGAAAAAATAAACATCGGTGAGGTGTGGATTCAAGGCTAGTTCTGCAAGTTCCCTGACTTCACCGCCTGGCCATGGACTTACTGACGCCCCAGAGCATGCTCTAGCGTTGATGCATCTTCAGCAGGCACCTGAGCGAGGGATGAGAGCGGAGGAGTGCACGTAAACAACACTTGTGAAGAACAGTGCAGCGTCTGTCTCCTCGCTGCCTTGACATCACGTCACCCTTCTCTTCGAGAAGCTAAGACTCTTAGAAATTAAATGGTCTGAAAGCTTCCAGAATCCGACTACATCCTGTTGCCAAAATTACCTTTCACCAACAGCGAGTAAACCCTGTGATTGATGAATAACAAAAGTTATAATGAGTCTGGGCAAGACCTAAGGAGGTTAGCCTGGGCTATCACCTTTTGCCAGTCCATCCATCCCAGAGGGACTGCCACTGTCTTCTAAAATTCATACCAGAGACTTCTACACTACCCTCACTATGCCAAGAATTAACATTGCTGACTAAGAACTGCCATTATGTGTAACTCACCCAACAACTGTGAAATCTATGTTGTGAGACAGTCCGTGTAAGTAGAGTTGAGTTACAGAGGATCCTCGAATGCAGGAGGTGAGCAGCCACCGTGGGATGACGGACAAGGTTTTGAATAATAAGGGTTCTAGGAAAGCACACTAAACTATGTGCTTCCGGGGGGTTAAGGTTGACTTCTCTAGCTTAAGAGTCGTGAGGCCAGCACACTGCCTAGTATGTGGATTAACTCCTTAAGAAAGGTCTGTTGTGCTGGGGAAGGCACAGAGGCTAGAAAGAAAATGGTGCAGAGGGATGGGCTCACAATGAGCAAGGAAGGGACCTTGTCTATTGTGTCTGAAAGGACAATGTCAGGGTGATACAGTCAAACGTCCTTCCTCTCACGTACTCCTGCTCCAGGAGAAGTTCGTCTGATACATTCTTGCCCCTTTTCCAGATGGCCAGTCGGAGCCAAGGAGTAGACTGTCTGGTTTGCCCCTCTAGGTGGAACACTGTGTCCTCTCTTCTCCAGTAGTTTCTCCAGATCCAGAGGTCATCATCACTCTACGTTTTAAAACATTAATTTTAAGTTGTGTGTATTTGTGTTTTTCTCTGTGGAGGTATGTGCACAGGAATACAGGTGGCTGAGGAGGCCGGAAGACGACTTCAAATCCCCTGGCGTGGAGTTACAGGAAGTGTGAGTTGCCTGCAGTGGGTGCTGCGGACTGAGCTTGGGCCCCCTCCAAGAGCAGAACACGCCTTTAACTGCTGAATCATCCTCCAGCCCCGCTACTGGCTTTTAAGCCTTATCGTTACCAGACTGATTCTTACAGCTATCCTGAGCTGTGGGGACTTCTTAGGCTGGGCGTGGTGAGTAAGAGGCCTTAGCCAGAGGTGGAGGCTGAGGGTGTGGCTTCCATAAGGCTCCTGAAGGGAGGTGGTTTTCCTGCTTTCTCTGGGTAGAACTGATGCAGTCACAAAGTCCCCAGGAGTGAGAATGGGATGCATCGGAGGCAGAGAGCTGGGCTGATTCTGAGGATGGCAGGGATGTAAGCCCAGAAAGGCAGTCAGCCTGTGAGAGCAGGAGAAGACCTGGGAACAGACGCCCTTCTAAATCCACCAGACAGAACATGGGCTGCCAACACACTGTCTGTAGCTCCCTTACACAGTTCCGAGTTAATGGCTTCTTTGAAATTCGCACATCAACCAGTTATGTAAGCTACCAGGTACAGTGGGCCGCTCAGCAGGTGGCTTTTTCTTGTCTTTCTTGTGTAATTAATCGGTTGTGATGGGTTCCGCTATGCAGTAGGTTTGTCTTGACTTCACAATGCCTCAGGAGCTCTACAGTGCCAGGATTACAGGTATCTGCCAGCGCACCTAGCTCAGCTGGTTCTTTCTGGCAATTGACTTTTCTCCTAACACACACTTGTCTCTCTTACGGGACCTTGTGTGTGCCCTTCAAATTCGCTATAAGCTGTAACGACTTTATTTATCTATTAGTTGCATCTATTTCCATTGGAATACAAGTTCCTTCAGAAGACGTAGGCCCTGAATGCACTTACCATGGAGTCCCTACTGCCTATAACACTGCCTGGTGAACAGAAAGTGGTCCCATTTTCCCAAGGACTCAACACCTTCTGCTGTGACTACACTGCAGCTGAGGGAAACCAGAGACCAAAATGGTGGTCGGGTGTCCATGAAGATACTAAAGACGGGAGGTAGGATGGAGAAGAAAAGGACAGCACCCTCCCTGACGCAAAGATCCTTCTCCTCCATTTTCCCGAGAAGCTGGAAGCTCAGGTCCCTTACAGAATCCACCATGAAGCTGTCTGGCCGCTCTGTTCTCCTTTTCAACAAGCCTGGCCCCCAGTCCCTTAAGCACTTTGTTTCCTCCCTGCCTCTAATTGCTCTTGGATAATTATATCATTAACTCTTTGTAATGAATAATAAAAAATAAATCACGTTGGTGGAGAGCCGTGAAGCAAGATGCCCGAGTGAGCAATTCTCAGCACCATTCCTTTCCTTCTTCGTCCTCACTCCCTGCTTTCTTGTAACCCTCAGAATTAGAATGCCAGCCAAGTGGGGACACAGAACACGGATATTTAAAGTGTCCCTGGGTGACAATGATCTGTGAGGTTTGGAAATCACTGACCTAGAGGATCAGGATCCTCAGAGACCAACAGGGAAACGAACTACAAAGCACTCATGTTGACTTACTTCTTGCCTCTGAATTGTTCCAGGGAGAGCTTTCCCGCTCCTCAGTAATTTTAGGGCTGGTGCTATGATTTAGAATCCATAGGATGGGAGGATGAGGGGAACGGACGTTAGCTGGGAGGTGCCCGCATTCATAACTAATGAGCAACCTGAGTCAGGAAAGTGGGAAGGAGGGTGTGGGTGCCACTCTAGAGCTCAGGCCAATCTATAAGGGGAAGATGAAGCCAGAGCACAGGTTCCCTACGCTAGCTCTGTAGAGATCCCAAGTCTTCTGTGAGGCCCTGGGAGAGGACGTCTCCCCAAATCACTCCCAGATAATAAGAAGGTCATGTCCACTGAGCATGGAGACAGCTTCAGTGGTCTCTTGTAAGAAATGAGCAGACTTCCAGGGACGTCAGCATACGTGTGGTTTGTTTCTGACGACGCGTGGGAAATGTTCAACACGCCAACAATTATGAGCTCTCTGCTCCAAGGCAAGCCACCAAACAAGCTTCCTTCACTAATGGGAAGAAATGCCGTGGGTTAGTCCGGAGTCTGTCGCTGGCTAAAGGTAAAAGTATTTAACAGGCACATATGCACATGTGTTGTTGGACCAAAATGACAGTGAGTATGTTCCAAGGGAGCACTGCCTTATTATCTTACTTCAAGTTTAAATCTCAGCTTCTCAAGTCTCTTGTTAGTCACAGTGTGCTCATCCAGTGTATCATCATGACTGGTGGCCTCTACTTTACACACCGAGGTGTTCTTCAGAAGGAGGGAGACTGGGGTGCCCTTCATTTTGTCCTCAGTTCATATTCAAGTCTGCAGAGTATTTGACTGACTTAAAAGTGGCCTGTGAGGTGAGAATCCTGCCCTGGTTGCTGCTTGGACCAGCACTGTGTTTCTACAGACAGCCTTGCTTTGGCCTCCTGACTCCCACATTTCTCTGAATGTTAAGATGTCTTTATTAAAATGGAAGATAGTCTATGGAAAGATAATCTACAGGTTTGTGCCCTTCCTGTTCTGCTCTTGGTGGCTCATCAGGCAATGCTGAACTCTCCTCGTTTTTTGAGAAGCAGATCTGAAAGCAAGAGGAGAAAAGGAGGCAAGGAAGAGAGTTGTCTAAGAAAGGAGGTAGGTGAAACGAGGATTTGGGGAATCGACAACTTTGTTTTTTGTTTTGTTTCCAAAGAAAGTGTAAGCATTCAGTCCTGAGAACTCTATCTCCTAGGCTACAGTAAGCCATCGTATCTGTAGGCTCCACCTCTCACAAAGGATCCTGCAAACTCCAAAGCAGTGAATTGGGATTCTGTGCAGCAATGAGGGAAAGCACTCCCAGGTTCCGGCCAGAAGGAAAGGACCAGTTCTCCTATTCTCTGTGTGCCCAGTGTCATACTCAGTGAAATGTGAGCCGAGATCTCAGCCAGGGCAGGGAAACCAGACCTCCAGGTCTGCATTATGTATAGTGATATCCCCCATGGCACCGTGCTGGCACAGTTGGTCCTATGGCCACTCGCTTGCCTAATGGGTGTGATGCTTGAGAACTTCTGAAGGAGGCCACTCAGAGACCTGAGCTGACCCACAGGGAGCTGAATTCATCCTGTCTAAATCACTCACTGCTAACGGCCTTGCCTTCTATTCTTGGACACGCTTGTGCACAAGGACAATCAAGGAAGATTTTGATACCCAAGATGGTGAGAGAGATGCCCATTTCTGACTCTCATGATCTCTTACTGACCTCATGGCTGGAAGTAAACCTTTTCTGGGTTCTTGCCTCATTATACCAGTGCCAGTAGCTGTCCACCCCACAAAGCAGGGACAACGGTATTTTCTGAAGGCAATAAGAGAATTTATGTGAGTGGCATACATGCCCAGGAGACACTGAAAGTCTTTTCCTGGTAACCACATGTCTGCCAGCATCTGCACCTGATTGACAACCTCTGAGTCTGGATGTTCCCTCATGTCCTGGTATCTACTAAGAGTTCAGTGATGTTCTGTGAACCAGGAGCAGAATTTACCCCTTGGCTGGGACACGCCAATAGTCCACGTCACCCTGGTTCTGTGGCCATGTGTGATACCTCCATATGTGCTCATGGCTTCCATTCTGAAGAGGGAAGACTGAATTCTAATATCGTGTCAATTTTAGAGCTTGGTTCCCAGTAAGGCCTATAAGAGTGGCTGTGATTTTCTCCAGAATCACTCAGTGGAAAAGGGCAGATAAGGAAGAGTCACTGTGACCCTAATGAGCTGCCCCGATTTGGGCTGAGGAACAGTGTGCTACTCTGAGGAAGGGAAGGAGGATACCACAGGCTTCACAGGTAAACACGGGATAGGAGTAACGTCATCAACTGTCACAATCCAGACATGACTGTTGTAGTCCCATGGGCCGCTGATTCCCTCCCTACTAAGATGCAGGCAACCCTCCTTTCCTGTCCCTGAACCCCAGCATTTCTGTGTTGGACACTGAGTTAGGGTGGGGAGATAGGCCATGTCTGTCCTTGGTTGGAAGGAGGACTCTATAAACCAGTAATTATGCCATAGTGGGCCTCACACACAAGAACCACCCCCAGAAGAGGGGAAAGAAAGTCCAATCTTGACTTTGTCTCTTAGGGAGTCAACTCCAGGTTGACAGTAACACATGCTTTACTGAGCAAATATGTCTGAGCTCTTTTAAATGTTTACTGAGATAGGCCTTGGGGCCAAACTCAAGAGGACTCCATTGCCTTCTCCTTATCATCGTGATTGTTGTACACATTCAACAAGAGGGAAGGAAAGAGAAGGGGGAGGGAGAGGGAGCGTGCACATCCGTGTTCACACACTAGTGGAAAGAAGAGGGGATGAAAGGTCACAGATCAAAGAGAATCATGTGGTGCCAGGAATCTCATGCAGATCCCCCATGTTTCATAGGAGCCATTAAAGTATCAAGTCTATAGGCAGCTTCCTCAGAAACTCTCCGTTTTGGGTTCCTTTCCTCCTCTATGGCCCCTTTCCCTCTTCTAGTTCTCGGAAGAACAGGTGATGTTGATATTTGCCGACTCCAATCCCTTTATTGGGCCCTTAACTCCCTGTCGCATGGGTCCAGTCTCCTTAATTTATCAGTGCCTCTTGATAAAGCCTTCTGCTTGAGGCCATTAAGCAATGATTAAGGAAGAGATGGCCTCACTAGCTTTTCTGAAGGAGGATAATGACTTGTCCTTAAATAACCCTAAAAGGCCACTGTTCCTACTGATTTCTAGGCATACAGCGAAGAAAGCAACTAACCAGAGAGGAGGAGGGATAGGTCCAGACAAGCTTCATGGGTATTCGAGCAAAAGCCCCTCATCTATGAGCATTAGATGGTCTCAGCTACACTATGGAGAGCCTGTGTGAAAATCACCCTACATCTCCAAATTTGCTCTTGGGCATTGGTAGGGTAAGGGACGTGGGGCAGATGAGAACTAGGTGGCTGTGACTGGGGAAAGGCTCCGACCATAACTAGACCGATGTGTTCCCTTTCCAGGTCATGTCTGCAGGTTGGACGATGGAAGGCGAGGTCTCAGGACCCTGTGCTGGGTTATCATTCATGTTGAAGAAATCTAAGTAGATGGATAGTTTCTGCCTGCTCTCTATGGCAGGAGCAGTTTGCATTATTTACGACCCCCAGCAGCTCTTGGCATGTTACTAATGGTGACATTTGAGGCAGTGTGTAAAGGTCCTCCAGAGAGAGAGAGAGAGAGAGAGAGAGAGAGAGAGAGAGAGAGAGAGAGAGAGAGAGAGATACAGTGGGACCCTCTTTGCCTGTACATAGATCAGAATGGGTTCTTGTATCATATTAGACCCAGAAATAAAATGAATCTAGCCTTGAGACCAAAGAAGAAAATGAGTCCACGGCTTCTTTAAGGGACACCTTAAAGAAAGGTTGAGATCAAAGGGCTTAGGTCATGGTTGTGACTTCCCTGAAGGCAGACTTAGAGTAAGAATACTTTGTGTAGTCTGTGTGTTCCCCTTTCATTTGCGAAGTGTACAGGAATTTCCAATCTCATCACCCAGTGGGAATGCGGATTCTAGGCTCCCACCGGGAAGCAGGAGGAGCCATCCTTCTGCCGCCATGCTGACTCCAGAGCTGTGCCTTTGGGGGACTGGGAGTGTCTATGGGGAACGAGCATCTGCAGTGTTCAGGGGTTTCTGTTGGGAGCTGGACGACACCTAAGGGCTGTCTCTGTGCTCTAGGGATGTACAGTCCAGTTGCAAAGATAAACTGAGACAAGCATGGTTGTTCATGACCCTCTTGAGAGGCTGAGACAGGAGGATTGCTGTAAATTTAATGCAGCAGGGCTATTTGATGAGTGAGGACCCACATAGCCTGGACTACACATTGAGACTCTGTCTCAAGAATAAAAAAGATGAACATCACAGCAGCTGAGGGGACAGTAAGCAAGCAGAGTCAGCCTTCCAAAGGTGAGGCTTCTGGTGGGAGGCAGAGGTACGCACATCTGTGAGTCTGAGGCTATCTTGTCCTACAGAGCTAGTTCCAGGTTAGCCAAGGCTACACAGGGAGACCCTATCTCACCAATACCCCAAAAGAAAGTAATTGAAAAACTTTAGAGGCTGGAGAGATGGCTCAGTGGTTAAGAACACTGTCTGATTTTCCAGAGGATCCAGGTTCAAGTTCCAGCACCCGTGTTCACATGGAGGCTCACAACTATAATTCTAGTTCCAGGGGAACTAACACCCTCTTCTGGTCTCTGTGGGCACTGAAAATATTAGGACCACTGACACATATGACGCCAAAGCCCCAGAGGCATAAACATTAAAAAATAATAAATCATAAATGAAGACAAAATTAAAAAAAGAAAACACTCAAAAGACTTTACATCAGTATTAAACAGGTATATATTCCTTTGTCATTACTTCCTAGCCAGTATGGCTTATGATTGATAGAGTGTTAGCCGTGAAGTACATATAAGCAATCTGAAGATGGCAGACTGTACAGAGGATTGCATAGGTTATGTAGAAGTGATATGCAAATGCCATGCCCTTTTTGTCTAGGGAATTTGAGCACCTGTGGAGGTTGGTGCTTGCCTTGGGAGGGAAGGTCTGGAACCAATGTTCTTTGCATGCTGAGGAAAGAAACTGCACTCTACCAGGGGTCAGATGATGATTTTTTAAAAAGACTTTAAAGGTTTTGTTTATGAGTATATGTTTCTGTGAGTGTGCATATAGGTGCAGTGGTCCATAAATGCCAGAAGAGGGCGCTGGGTCCCCTGGAGCTGGAGTCACCCAATTGTACCCTGGGTGGGTACAATCCGTTCAGTGTGGGCAGTGCATACTTTTACCCACTGGACCATCTCTCTAGCCCTGGGATTTTGTTTTAGAATGAAAATTAAAGATGGCTTCAGGCAGAATATTCTGCTTGAGTCAGACCTTGGAGATAAGAGGACAAGTATCTCAGATGGGCTAGACACACATTACATACATACATACATACATACATACATACATACATACATACATACATTCAGTACCACAGAGCCTATCCCACAGGCAAGGTTCTAAGGATGGAGGGGGAAGACTGAGCGCAGACACAGTCCCTCCCCTTAAGAGCTGAGAGTCTCACTGTGGTCCAGTTCAGTGTGTAATTAGCTGTTACCCTCACTGCTTGGGGAAGCAGCTGAGCCTGCTGATTAGGAAGAACCGCCCAGGAAAGATGCCATCGCGGTGGAGCCTGAAGGATTCCAATATGGGAGATGAGATGAATGGTGGATCATGGTGCAGGATGGACACCAGCAAACTCACAAAGGAGGGTCAGGGACATGGATCATAGGGTGCATGGTTCTGACACCACATGATAAGGTTGGCAGAGAGGTGACCAGACCCAGATGCCATAGAGACATTTTGTGGAAGCTGGGAGCTGCTGAGAAGCAACTGAGCTCAACAAGGGTGGATGAGGACAAGGGCTTCCCACTCTAGCAGGAGGTGGATGGAGAAAGAGGGTGGGGCAGTGCAGCCCATTGGTCACAGCGGGATTGATGTACAGGCCGTCATACAGTGCCTGGTGTCTTGACAGCTGTGTGTTCCCATCCACAAAGTAGGGAGTTAGAAGCACTGCTTGTTAACTATTTGATGAAGTTAGCCCTGACAGGTACAAAGTTTCAGTAGGCAAATATGTCTAATTTTTGGTGATTTCTCTTTATCTGTTTAAAGTGGAGAGGTGAGGTTTCTTTCGTTGTTGTTGTTGTTGTTGTTGTTGTTGTTGTTGTTGTTGTTTTCTTTTTGAACTCTACTCAGAAAGTCATGCTATCAGGTCAGCCTGTTGCTAAGGCCGTAGGTTTCCCTTGAGGTGCCATTTCAGTGAATGCCCTGTAAACAGAAAGGCTTCTCTAGGTTGAATCGCACAGTGATGTTGGGCTCCTTATGAAAGGGTTCTGATAGGTGTTGTTTTCCTTTGGGGGTTTGCATAGCATGTTCATAGCTGAGATGGAAAGTTGCCATAGTTACCTGTGAGAACTGATAAACAGAGCAGTTACTGCTAAAAATCTATCTATCAAGGTCAGCTAGACATTTCCAATTGCTGCCAAATGATTTCCGCCCAGGGGAAGTTAATGAAATGACGAAAAGAAGTTGAAAATAAGGTTACCGTGGACACAGTTCGCGTATATTTATGTAACCAGCCATTTGCAAGTGGATCTTACCCGCTGGAAACCCCGCAGTACAAGGCATCTGGAGGGGAAGTTCGGAGTAACAACACATTTGGAGTTTGGCACCGATCACTGCCCTCAAATCCAGCCCTTCATTAACAGCTTCTGTAGAGTGCTATTCCTCCTCCAGGGGCTACAAAAGCAGACCAAACCTTCCTCGTTAGAAACTTCCTTTCTCGGTCAGCTGTTCTTACTGACTTCCCATCCTGGGGGCCCTCTGTTTTCACTGGCAGTGCTGACGGTGAGAGCAGAGCAGGCCACTTGCCTTAGAGTGGTCCAAGAAGAGGAAGGGGAGACAGTCACCATCACATGACGTCATCCTCAGCTCGGTGCTTGTGCAATTGTTACATGCATACAGGTCACCTGGAGGTCTGGTTGACCCAGAGACTTTGATTCACAAGGTGTGGGGTGAGGCTACAATCTGATTCTAGAACATTCCCACGAGCTTTCCAAACTGCAGGCTCACAGGTCATGTCTTCGACAGCCAGGCCCCAGTTTCTCTCTTTATGTTGGAATCGAGTTCACTCTTCTTCGTGCTTGGTGTGCATTTGACCTTTCCCATTCATATGGCTCTTAGAGCTTGGAAAGATGAATCTTCCGCTCTCAGGCCCACCGGTGTGCAGCATAACACATCTCCTCAACATCTTTTTAAAGACCCACACTTTCATTTTACAATGACCACACCGAACAAACAATAGATCAGCAAACAAGCATTCAGGCGACATTTGGAGTGAGTGACATGTTTTGTCCCATGGCAAAATAGCATTGATCTTTGGCCCATAGAAAATGCTGGACACCTCTTTGTTGTATGAATAAAATGAAAGCAACACAACATATGTCTTAGCTTCTAACATTCTTCTGATAAAACATCAAGGTATACTTTAAGAGTCCAGAAATATTTAATTGCTTTGAAAATCATACCTATTATATATGAAATCAACCGACCTTTTGTCCAAATATTATGACCTTGAGATTTTACTTGTCTGTAAGTTAACCTATATGTATTCTCCTCCAATTCTATTTGACATGTTATCAGTCTATTCCTGTGAATGGCAGGTACCAATGCACTCAGCCAGGGTTGGCTTTATTTCCCCTCACTAGGAGAGGTCAATAGAATTGTTGTTACTAATATGTCATAAATACCACTGACTCCTATTTCTTCCTGTACCACCCAGGCATTAGGAGACTCAAGAGCAAACATTCTTTTTAGTTGAATTTTAGACCTCGGTAGCCATTAGCTCTGGAGATCACTAGTTAAATAACCATGGACATTTATACAATGGCAAATATTGCACTGATAAGTTATATATTTTATTTTATCACATCTTTACGTCTGTGCCTATGAGTTAATCTGTATTAGCACATTTTAAAGAGAATGGAATGGAGACTGACGCTTGTTTTCTAAGCTGCCGGTTTGCAAGGTGAGTTCTTTTTGCTATTTATTTTATTTTTAACTTCTTAATACTGCGATCAGGGCCTTATGATATTTTTATGCTTGGGACAGAAATATAGCTGAAAAGCAGGAGATAACATACCACAATGTGCTTAATTAAAGGGCAGCTCTGCTTACAGTTCCCGTAGCCTTTTCTCCCCTTTAGAAATTGCCTTGCTCTCGTTCTAACTCTGGAGGAGTGACTCTTCCCGTACTCTGCTGCCTTCCGGTTCTCTGCTGCCTTCTCTTGACTGTGACGAGCTCCGCTGGATCAAAGCGGCCTTCAGCACATTGGCTTTCTTTGTCTGGTGCCCAGGGCTGAGGTTCGTGAAACACGGCGCAACGGCGCTTTCTCACCCCCGAGTTGGAAAGGGAGTGGCATTTTCCTGGCCTCTTCTACCACAGTGTCTATGAGAATCCCCCAGCCTGGGATTTCTGGGCCATTTTTAAGACAGACTTTCATGGGTCTCAGGCTGACCTTGGCCTGTATATGTAGTGGAGAATGAGCTTGAACTTCTTGTGCATAGAATTACAGATATGTGTTTACCATGCCCCAGATAGAGGGTGCCGGAGAGCAAATCTAGGTTTAGGCATACAACGCAAACTCTGCCAACTGGCCCTTTTGGCTGAATGCATCCTTTCGGATGTACCTGAAACCAAGTGGCCCCACTGGGTCAGGCAATGCGGAGCTCAGGACGTTTTGATTTCTCGTTTTGTTTTGTTTGTTTCAAGACACAACATAGCTCTGGCCGAGCTCACTGTGTGGCCCGGGCTGGACTCAGACTCAGGGATTGGATTAAGCGCTGGGATTAAAGGCGAGCATCACTACCGGCTTGCTTAAGAGGCTTTGCGTTGCTCTTTCCTTCTTTGGATCTCAGAACAGAGGAACCATTTAACCGCCACAGCCACTGTCCAGATCACACTAAAGCGAGCCATAGACCCTGAGTCTGATTGCAGTAACCTTAACAGACATTTTGTTGCCTAAATCATAACAGAACTAAATTTCAGTAACTAATATAGAATGAGAACCAGTTTATGACCAAAGTGTTACTGAACTCACTGAAACGTGGCATCCAAACACGTCCTCAGAGTCAGCTTTCTGACTCAGCACAGGAAGGGACCCAGGACTCCTAGATGGACATCTTTTAAAAGAATCCAGCCATACTGATCTGGGAATCTGTAAAGCAAGCTATGCCTTTTCTTTTTCCTCACCAACAGATCCCTCCTCTTCTCCTTGCAGAATGAGCCCTATAATTGCTTTAACTCACCACTTCCTTCTGACAGATACAGCTACATGTGTATGTGCAATGCACACACGCACGCACACGCACTCACACACACGCACACACACATACATAAACATGAGTCGGCTAACAACTGACAAGAAATTAAATATTTAAAGATGTTGCCGGTCCTGTAGCTATCACAAGAGCCCAGTTAGCATCTCATGTTGGAAGGAAACCCCCTGATTAGCTCTTTTCTCCCTGCCCCCACTGCACTCCAGTAAGGGAGCTTTAAACACACAGTGTTATTTCCAGCTTTCACATCCAATGTTGGGAGGAAGCAGACCTTGGTGAATTTTAAAGTTTCAGGGTTGATAGGCTAATTCCGGAATGGTACATATTTATTTTGCTTTTACATAAGAAAATGCAAGGATTTGATTCTCTTCGGACAGATGACACAGTTCATTTTCCCCTGATAATAGGGACATTTAAAAGTGCACGAGAGCCCACTTTCTGCTCCATTTCCTGTAAATAACTTTACACTCACTTCAAAGCTGACCTTTCACTCAGTTCAAAATTCATGTTGCTAAGAAGTTGTGGAGGGAGGAGTGAATCAGTGGGGGTGGGCATAAAATAACTGTATCGTGTTTTATTTACTTTGTCCTGAACACCTTTGAGGGTCTATAATTTCTGGGGATGTCCTGGCAGGCTGAGTGAAGTGTCTGCCAAAACTCACATCAGACTAGCGCCCTGTTATTTTTTTTCCACTGCTGTTTTAAAAAGCGCCTTTCGGGAAGCTTAGTTACAATAGTTCCCTCCCAGTATCATCAATTTTCCATGAGTTCAGGCAGGCCACAGCATAGATCTCAAATACACAGAAAATTCTACATGGAAACTGGCTTCCAAGGAGAGGAAATTTACATCTACCTACTACCACAGGAAATCTATGAGTTAAGTATAGAATATTAACCAGTGTGTTGTAGAATGAGATCGAGCTAGCCCTACTCACCGGGGGCAGAATTAAAATGATCGTGCACTTGCTTGGTTACTGGAGGGGCCTTTAGAAATAAGACACTCTTCTTTCTGGCCCTTGTTTAAAATTCTGATTCTCAACACTGAAATTTCTTACTATCTCTAACATGCCTGAACCCAAAAAAGCACATCCAAATGTTTTAGGAAAAGATGTAGGGAAAATTTAATTCTATTCCCTTCTCAGCAAAGCCTTTGAATAAGAGGCCTAAGTCTACTTTAGTCTGTGTGTTTTGAGAACTGAAGACACATTTAGTAGGAGCCAAAAAGAGGTTCCTTCACATATTCTAGGCTTTGGAATTCCTTTGTTTCTTGCTTCTCAGAGGAGAGAAGATTAACAAGTATTGTGTTGTTAGCAGACTCATTGGGCATTCAGGCTCCATTTTAATGTACCATGAATGAGCACAGTGTGTGTGGGGGTGGGGGTGGGGGAAGTCACGGGTAGAGAGAGGGGAGACAGAAGAAGAGCTTGGGGGAGTGGGAAGTGAGGACATTTGTGGTCAATATTAATCACCTAGATGAGAAATATCATTATAAACAATTTATAACATTTCAGGGCTGGCAAGGTGGCATGTTAGTTAAGAACACACGCTGTTTTTGTAGAGGACCTGGTTTCCATTCCCAGCACCCACAGGATGGCTCCTAACTGGCTGTAACAACTTCAGTTCCTGGGATTCAATGCCCTTTTCTGGCCTCTGAGTGAACCAGGTATACATTCACCTGTACACACAAAACAAAACAAATAAACCTTTAACGAAAGGATGGAGCTAAACCCGAAATACTAAATGCATTGGTCTTTAGTATTTGGCAGACATCTTTTTTTGAAAAACATTAAAATCAAAAGAATCAAAGGCAATTTCTCCCCACAAAATTAACAGCTCCCAGAATTCCAATTCATCAATTGTCTTTGTGGCTGGCAGGCCGTTGGTTTTCTGACATCTTATTTTTAAAGAGAATGGGTAGGGAATGGTAACTGTGGTCTAACCTGGAAATAAGAAACCTTTCATACATGTCTGCTAATAAACAAAGGAGTGTTCCTTTTGTGTGACTTCAGGACCTTTACAGCCATCAAACAGGGCACATCCCAAGAGGTAAAATGAGGGAAGACTGAAGAAAAGGACTTTGGATTCCACTGAATACCAAGGACATCCGTGTTTCTCGAGCCCATGGGAATGTGTTCCTCTGCCAACCTGTGCAAGCACTGGTTCCCACGCAGCCACCTGAGCTCATTAGGGTCTCTGCACCCAGTCTGGTGTTTCCGATGAAGGGCTGTGGTCAAGGGAGTTATTTACGGGGTCTGTAGAAGGGGGCACAGAATGACTGCTGTTTATCTTGTCTTCCACCGGGCTGCTCAGGAAATGTATGGAAAATCCATCGAAGAATGCCCAGCTCTAATGGTTGCTAATGGGAGATGTGAATGCTGTCCCACTGATTGCCCTACCCCTAAGTGGGCAGCCAGCCTCCAGAAGATGAGTTCAGGGGAACTGGTGAAGAGTACTTGCTAGGTGACCTACCAGTGTCATAATGTACCGTCACTTGGAGACACATGAACCAAATGAACCTCTCGTCCACTGTCCAAGGAGGACCTCAAAAAGGGTTCTCTGATAGGAACCAGCAAGGTGCATGAACCCCTCAACCATGAATCTACCTGAAAAATTTAGAATTTATTTATTTAGTGTGTATATGTGCCTCTCTATGCACGTGCACTATTTGCATGCTGTTATCCTCAGAGGTCAGAAGAAGGCATAGGGTTTCCTCGACCTGGAACTATAGTCTGTTGTGAGCCATGGATGGAGACCCTGGGAATTGAACCGGAGTCTTCTGCAACAGCAGCAAGTACTCTTAGCTGCTGATCTATCTTCCCAGCCTCTTCCTAGGATCGTCATCCTAACGTAGTGCTCCGTCTGTCTGACCATGTCCCTTATCTTTACACAGGCCTCTTCTCAAAAAGCATGAAGTCAGCATACTGGTCTCGGCCACAGAGAGCTTCTAAGCAAGAGGTCACAACACACTCTAAAAGATAAACTCTCTTCAGTCTTTGTAAAATGGGACTGTTAGCTACACCATTTTATATGGCGACTTCCAATAGTCTTGAAATCAGTTCTTTAAAAAAATGGCAACTTTCAGAATCTAGGATGTTGTCTAATGTTCAGCTTCCTCCAAGGAACGTATGCTCACCCATGTCACCCATGTGCTAACAAACTCTTCTCCATGAACGACCTAGCTTCCTTCCACCTTCTTTGATAAAATACTCTGACTCAAAGCGACTTGGGGGAAGAAAGGGTTCCTTTAGTCCTGCAGGTTACAATACATTCCTGAGGGAAGTCAAGGCAAGCCTGCTTGTTCTTCCACACAGTATTACCTCTGAACAAGGGACTTATTCATAGCCAGAGAAACACAGCCGGAGCCGTGAAGGATGTGTGCTAACTTGTTGGAAGAGCAGTTTATACTCAGGTAGCTTCCTCATGCAGCCCAGGACAACCTGCCTGGTTGTGTCATCACTCGCAAGGTGCTAGGTCCTCCCACATTAGCTAATAATCAAGATGACCCCACCTCCCCCAGTATGTCTACAGTCTAAACAGTTCCTTTTGCATGATGCTATACAAGTGGCTCTCAACCTGTGGTCACCACCCCTTGGAAGGGGGATCTAACGACCCTTTCACTGGAGTCATATATTCTACACATATTTTTATTAAAATTGATAACACTAGCAAAATTACAGTTATGAAGTAGAAACAATAGTAATGTTATGGTTGGGGTCACTGCCACAGGAGGAACTGTATTAAAGGGTCATAGCATTAGGAAGGTTGAGAAACACTGCTCTAGGTTGTGCCTATTAAAGCTAAAAAGACAATATGTGCGTTTGCTGTCAACAGTATAACTTTATACAGACATCATATTTATTAGACCACATGTGCTCATATAATTCATCTAACAATTATCACTATGAATACTGGATTCAAAATATTTTCTTTCTCTTGGTATATATAGAGATAAAAACCAAACCAAACAAAATTCTTTCCAACAGCACTACGCTCTCTGACAAGAGTTGCAAGACTCTTACACAATTTTTCCTGATACCTCTTCCTTTTATCACCACATAATCATTTATTGTTTTGTTTTTATTAGAAGACAGCACAGAAGGTTCTTCAGAGCTACTCCAGATGACAGCAGAGGCTAAAATGGTAGCAACTGCTCAAGCAGAGGCAAACATGACGGCCTTTGAAGCTCTCATCTCTGTTGTCTATTCCCACTCTTCCCACCCACATCCACTTTGCGATGCAATGAAGACCTGGGTATGTGGGCAGGTAATGACTACATAATTCTATAACTTCAAAATGAAACCCATTGAACTAAGAAAGCCGGGAAAACTTAACTGAAAAACCTTGAGAACAACAAGTTCCTGGACCTCAGTCAGTTGCTCTGAGGCCCATCATGGGGGATGCGTCTCTTCTTTATGTGTTTAATTGCTTCCTGATTTCATGGATGACTTCATCCCCCTTGATTTCCTTTGGTTTTGTTACAAGTGCCTGGGCATTGGCATGGCTTATCTGGGGCTCCATTAGGCTCCTGGTAAACTAAAAAGCCAGGGTGGAGACAAGAAAAGCAACAGTCTATCTACCCTGTTCACGGCAATTCCCATGTTCTTGCCTTGGGCTAATTTCACTATTATTTTTTAAATGTACATTGGTGCTTTGCCACATCATGTGTGTGAGAGTGTCTGATACCTTGGAATTGGGGTTACAGTTGTGAGCTGCCATGTGCATACTGGGAACTGAACCTGGGTCCTCTGGAAGAGCTGCCAGTGATCTTAACCACTGAGCCATCTCTCCAGCCCTGCCTTGGAGATCACTATTGAGAAAGTATATATATATACTTTATCATATATATGTATATATATATATATTTTTTTCTTCTTTGCCATTCAATTCTCAGAAAGTTTAAAATCAGCCCAGGTAAATGAGGGACAAATTATTCTGGAAACCATGAATCTCGCTTCAGATGAGGAGCCGCTGAGATGGATCTAAGCCATTTGTTATGAGGAGATGGCCGGCAAAAGACAAGAGCTTTGGTTTTCCTGGAATTTCTTCTTCTTCTTCTTCTTCTTCTCTCTCTCTCTCTCTCTCTCTCTCTCTCTCTCTCTCTCTCTCTCTCTCTCCTTTTCTTTTACGAGACAGAGTTTCACTCATCATGTAACCCATCTGGCCCAAACCTGTAATCCTCCTGCGCCCTGCTGCTGGTGCTAGAGTAACACTACGGTAGTTGCATTTCCTCTCTGGTATCTGACCACTTCATACACAAGATCCACATACGGTCATATGCAGAGTCCAGAACCCACTGCACAGAGATAGTCAGGACTGGTCGAACCTGTGGGCTAAAGAGGTCAAAGGAACTTGCCTGGATCCATCTAGTGCACGAAAGGCCACGCGATGGATAATAATGGAAGGAACACACCGTTTAGGACTTCTGATTCAGAATTAGTAGGTACAGAAGCAACAGATGAAAATACAGAGTGCTCAGCAAAATCTGGATTTCACAGATATAAATCAGGCAACACTGGCCCAGTTTTACTGTATTACTGATGATTTGTATTTTTATGGACAGGTATTCAAGAGTTGAAGCTAATACTAGTATGTGGAAATATGGAGTAATAGCAACAGTGTTACTGCCTGGTGGGTACTTAGTCTTGGGTTAATATATGATGTTTTAAAAATATAAGTATGTACCATGAAGTATTTGGGGCATTTATACCCCAATAACACCACCACCAAATCTGGGTTATTTCTATGGTCAAGTATAACGGTTTGCCTTGGTTTTATTTGGACAATCGTGCCAGGAGTCTAAGCAGCTGTCTGGAAGCACAGGTTATAAATCTGTCTGTGAGCAGACAGGCACCCCCTACTCCATCCATCCTACATGAGTAGCTCTTGGTAGACTTTTGATTTGGTTTCTCTTCAGAATGGGGCTGACTTAAGTAAACCGGATAAGCCAGAGGAAGCCATTGACAGTCCACTTAACACAGGAGTCAAACGACATTCTGAGAACACTCTTATTCCTTGAGAAGAGGGCCAGGGTACAGTCTGAGCCACTCAAGTAAAGGAAAGCAGAAAGACCTTGGCCGTCATTCTGTCTTCTTCCCACAGTCTGAGACACAGCCATTTCACCTAGTGACCAAGGTCACTAGGGACAAAATAAGCAAATAAACACAACCATGAAACAATGGAACTTGGGTCTTCTGCCGGGAGCCTGGGAGCTTCTTGACATTAGTGAGTGCAATAATATCACCAACAGTGCTGCCTCTGAGGGTGCAGGCAGGCATTACCATCATAGTAACCTCCTACGGGCCTCGAGAAAGCTGGCCAACATGGCGGGAAAAACACAGTAAGTAGTCTAACAAGGTGTTCACTTTAGTAAACATTTTCTCAAGACCTACTGTGTTAGCATGCCTTGTGGTAGACATGGCAAATGCTACAGTGAAAAGATACGATACTGTATTATGTATCTCATGGTCTACATGGGAGACTAACAAATGTGTAATCACAGTGTGATGCCTCTGGGGTTCCAGCACATAGGCTGGGTACCTGCCTTTTCTTTGGCATGCTGGAGTAGGTTTCTTGGAGAGTTGACTTCTGAACTACCAAAGACCCGCGGGATAAACCAGAGGTAATCATTTCTGTTACTGTGATAAAAGTGCTTGGACAACAATCAGTTCATCGTTTCTGAGAAGTCATAGCACTAGGGGGGTAATAGACCTGGTTACATCACATTCAGAATCATGGAGTGGGGAGATGAATCATATGTGTTCACTCTCTTGCTTGCTGACCTGTACTCAGCTCAAATGTCAAATCACTCTGATATGGGTCAAGACCTTCTGCTTTGGGAATGATGCTGCCCATACAGACGAGTCTTTCCGTATAAAGGTACTTCATTAAGACAACCCTCACAGACATGCCCACGGCCAAGTCACCACAGACAAACCCTAGTTGAGACTCCTCCCAACCGTGTCAAGTTGAAAGTGTTCGAATCACATATAAAATTCTCCTAGATAATTTCTTTTGCAATTAATATGTTAATTTATTTTATGTGTATTTACACTGTTTTGCCTTTCTGTCTGTCTATGTATCACATATGTGTCTGGTCCCTGCAGAGGGTCGAAGAAAACATGGTATTCCTTGGGGTTGGGGTTACCGAGCTGTGAGCTACCATGTGGGTACTGGTGATCAAAGCCAGGTCGTCCACAAGAGCAACAAGTACTCTTGGCTTCTGAGCCATCTCTCCAGCCCCAGCCCCTAGAGAGGTTCTATTTCCCCTGGGTGAAATCTGAAGAGGCTGGAGTGTACACCATTGTGTATGATGAGACCATTAGGTCATCTCGGGGCACTGCTGCCCTCTTGGCTATTTGTTCGTGTGACTGGAGCAAAGTCCACTCATTGCTTCAGCGGTGGGTTTGAAAACCCACACTGAGAAGATACTGGTGAAGCCTGAATAACAGGGCCGACAGACTTTAGAGCCCCCAGATCCAAGCAACTCCATTGGATGTAAGTTGCTGGCTTTACAAAGCAGAAGCTGCTCTCCCTTTCAAAGCCCTCTCACAGCAAAGTGGGAACTGCATAGTCGAAGATGTGTAGGCTACCTCTCTTCACATCCTAGGGAAGAGCAGCCTAGTCAGTGCAGAGGCGGCTGGGTTGCTCCTCTCAGAGCATCTCTAGGTCAGGTTTTGTAAAGATTTCTCTTCCTCTGGTCAGCATAGCCTCAAAATAATAGGTTTCGAATAAGAAAACAACTATTTTTTTTCTATTTAATCTTAATAATAGGGTATTTCAGGTTTGTCTAATGAAAGCCAGACACTGATGATCTAATGTAATCAAACACTAGTTTTTGTGCAGAAAGAAATAGTAAAACAGAGTAGGGCCTCGTCTAAATACGACTCATACAGGATGGCAGCTAAATGGGAAAAAATAGCAGTAACCTTTTAAAACATTAATTTAAACTTTTATTGGAATGCAAAGGGTCTCTAGTGTTTGAAAGCAGCCATTGTCACCCTCTTTTATTTCAATAGAACCATGGCTTGAATAAAACTCGGCAGGGTGCGTGTTTTCTAAAGTCTGGCCATTAGCAGAGCGCTCACCACCATTTGCCAATAAGCCTTTATTTGGCAAAGTTTAAAACTGCTGACAAATGGGATTCTTCCTGTAGCCTGATAATATGGTTCAGCTAAATATGCCTAATTGGAAAAAGCTTCCAGGGCAGTCAAGAGGAGAAGAGTCGGATGGTCAGTCCTCCAAGAAACAAAAAGGCATGTCAACCCTTGGTCATCTCTCTCAACAAATTCATTATGGGTTTTAGGTTGTAGAGACAGTGAGGGTATTCATAAAGAGGATATTCATAACAGTATATGGTTTTCTCCAAACCTGTACGAATCTTTCATTTTTCATCTGGAGAAACGAGAGTTAGTGGGAAGGTTGGTCTTAAAAATTCTAATATTTGGGGACTGAGGAGTCAGCCCGGTTGGTGTAGTGCTTGCTCTGCAAGTGTCAGGTTCTGAGTTCAGATTCTCAGTACCCATGTAGAGAGACTGGGGTGGCATGGTGTGCCTGTAATTTCAGAGCTAAAGAGTCAGGCACAGGACGATCCCCAGGCTCACTGGCCAGCCCCAGGTTCAGTGAGAGACCCTGCCTCAAAAAACAAGATGGAAAAGTGATTGGGAGAAGCACTTGACATCAGTCTCTGCATTGCCCATGCACAGATGTATATGCAACACACACGTACACACACACAATCCTCTTCCACAAACACACACACACAAACACACATGCACACACACACAAACACACATGCACACACACACAAACACATACACAATCCTCCCCACAACCCCCCCCAAACACACACACACACATACACATGCACACACACACAAATACACACACACACAAATACACATGCACACACACACAAACACACATGCACACACACACACACACACACACTTTTTTGTATATATCTTGTGCCTTTTAGACTCGTAGAATGAGCATAGAGAGCACTTTCAAACTGGGGAGGAGGTTACTGTCCTGCCATTTAGTCATAATCTCCAGCTCCCTGTAGCTCCTCTAAAACCACTCCTCTCTCGAATTACATTTTTTGGGGGTGGGGTGGGGTATTCTGTGAGCCTTGCTGTCTAATGATAGATGTGGATACAGGAAGGCAGTTTCTATAGTGTACTGACACATTTTATTTCAAACACCTAACTGCACAACTGCCTTGGACTTCTTGTGAAGGAAGAAGACAGTGGCTGACGTGATGGGTTCCTGAGACCCGAGTCATTTTAGGTCTGAAGGACTGTGTAGAAAACGGATGCGTGCTGCCAGTGTCAGCGGGGCAGCCGCTAGTAGGCTCGAGAAGGACGTTTCAGGAAGCGTGCTGTTGGGTGGATGCTGAGGAGCATGGTTGAAGGCCTCAAATCACATCCGATGATTGGACATCCCAGAGACAGAGCCTCACAGCATCGTGTAGGACCCTTCTTGAGAAAGAGAGAATCTGTCTACTGTGCACGAGCTTGAGCGCAGGGAGTGTTGGATGAGTCCTCCAGTAAGCCAAGACCGACACGTGAGAAAGAGCGGGATGTAGGCTGGAGTGGAAGCAGTAAGACAGTGGCTTCCAGCCAGCGATGTGTGCAAGAATTAATCCCGCCAGCTCCATAGACTTAAGGTCCTAGATGTCTCCACCACCCTACAGCTAGCCAACTGAGAAGACCTTGAGAGCCTCTGGCCCTGGGAGTGGACTTAGTAGTAGATTACCCAGCATGCATAACGCCTTGGGCTCTCACAAAGCCACACACACCTGATGTTGAGTCTCCTCAAAGGTCCATGAGTTTGGTCCCCAATTATTGGGAGGTAACAGAACTTAGTCGGATGTCCTTGGAGGGAGCTGTGTGATCCCAGACTCTTCCTCTGTCTCTTTAGCTACTGCAATGACGAGGTGCACAGTCTAGCAGTGCCATCCAGTTCACTCACAATGAGACTGAAGATCCCCATACGGACCAAAACACCTCAAACCCATTTTCTTAATAAAAAGGTGGACCAGCTCAGTTATTTGTTAGAGCAATGTTAAGCTGACTGACACAATCTCTGCTCCCTTCCATGTACTTCACTTTAGGAGGGGAAACATAGTACTTATTAGCTGAGAATATTAGTCATTTTCATTGTGATTGGTAAGCACAGAATGATAGACTGGTTCTCAGTATCAAGAACATGTTTCATCCTATTTGTGTCATCTGACAGACTCAGGAGAGGAAGGTTTCTCCCCTAAAAGTTTGCAAAAGAAATGATGTGTGGGTCAAGCAGTGCTTTGGATGTGGAATTTGCCCCTAGGCTCAGGTATTTGAACCCTGGTTCTCCAGCTGCTGGTGTTGGCGAAGGCTGTAGAATCATTAGGAGGCGGGGCTTCTCTGCAGGAAATGGGTCACAGGGGAAAGGCCTTGTAACTCAGCCCCACTTCCTACTCACTTCTGCTTCCTGAGTGTGGACATGTGGTGACCAGCCAGCCTCTGGCTCCTGCTGCTGCACCTCTGCGGCCAGCTGCCCTGTCCTCCCTGCCAGGGTAGACGGTGTCCCCTGGAACTGGAAATAACCCACATCTCCCTTGAGTTGTTTTGGTCAGGGTATTTACTGCAGCAACAAGAAAGTAGCTACGGCAGCCTGTAGCCTTGGTTCATGCCGCTCTTCTTCAAGCCTGGGCAACGAGTTGCTTTCCTGTAAGGTGCTTGGCAGCACACGTCTCTAATGCCAGCACCTTGGAGGTGAAGCCAGCCTTGCTTTACAGAATAAGACCCTACCTCTGAAAAACAAGAAAAACAAATACACCAGAGAGCTCCATCTCCCATTTTCTTCTTCTAGAGAATGGCGTGGAAATGCAAAGTGTAATTCAGACCAAGGCCTGCCTTTGTCGGCTTTCGGTAGAAGGCAGTCCTTAAATCATCATTTCTTGGTGCCCCATTAACCACATCAGTAATGGCCCTGGACATGCTTGTGGCATTTGATACAAATGATTTTCAAGAAATGTGAACATCTATCCCCTCACTGGATCCCTGAAGCAGGTCTGAGAACTGTAGGAAGTGGTAGCTATTAGCCTGCATTTTAGCAAGCTGCAGTGGAGGCTTGGATAAGACATGCCCTGTCCAGGGCCAGGCCAGGGAACCAGCTTTGGCTAGAGCAAGGCCCTGTTTCCTGTTTTGTCCCTCGAGACCTTGAGTGAGACCAGGAGCGGCCAAATAGCTACCATCTCATTGCTAAACCCTGCACCAACTTGTGGACACTAGCCTCATTTGATTGCTCAAGATCTTTGGATGGGAAGCAAGTTGTATCCTATCTCTGCTTTTTTCTCTCTTTACTCCTTTCCACTCACATATTGACAGTGACAGGCCAGATAGCATCATGCTGCTGCTGCTGTCTGTGTGTGTGTGTGTGTGCGTGGTGTGTGTGTGTATGTGTATGTGTGTGTGTGCGTGGTGTGTGTGTGTATGTGTATGTGTGTGTGTGTATGTGTGGTGTCTGTATGTGTGTGTATGTGGTGTGTGGTGTGAGTGTGTTTGAGTGTGTGTGTATGAGTGTGTGTGACTGTGTGTGGACGGGCTGGGTGGGGGGGTGGGGGTGGGTGTGTGTGGTGTGTGTGTGGGGGGTGTGTGGTTGAGGTGTGGTGTGTGTGTGTGTGATGTGTTGTGTGTGGTGTGTGTGTGTGTGTGTGTGTTTGGTGTGTGGTTGTGGTGTGTGTTGGTGTGTGTGTATGTGTGTGTGTATGTGTGTGTGTGGGGCATGTGTGTTGTGTGTGTGTATGTGTGGTGTGTGTGTGTATGTGTGGTGTGAGTGTGCGTGCGTGTGTGTTGTGTGTGTGTATGTGTGGTGTGTGTGGTGTGTGTTTGAGTGTGTTTGTGTGTGTGTGTGTGTGTGGTGTGTGTATGTGTGTGTGTGTGTGTGGTGTGTGTGTGTGGTGTGTGTTTGAGTGTGTTTGAGTGTGTGTGGGGTGTGTGTGTGTGTGGTGTGTGTGTGTGTGTGTGTGTTTTAATGGAAGAGATGAGAAACGTAGGATAAGGCTGGGAATTTTCCACTGCCTGGCACAGTGGAGGGAACACTTGTCTAGGAGTCAGGACATGTAGGCTCCGGTTGTATCTCTTCCATCTGTTGCTTGCATAACCTATCTCTTGTTACTTTCAACCCTCCAACACCCAGTCTTTTAGCAAATCAGCGGGACAAGCGTGATGAAATCATGATGTGTAAGAGTTTTTAAAACTGTCCACTTGCATGGAGATGGGGAAGATGCTACTGGAGAGAGCAGTTTGTCAGACACGTGTATGGTGATATACTGTTTAGTCACATGGAGTAATTTTCAGTCCATTCTCTTAACCTTCCTGTGAGGGGAAAGACTTGGATGTGTTAGAGACAGCCTTATAGACTAGGCGTCATAAGTAATTCTACCACACTGAAGTCTGTAAGAAGGCTGTATGCTGTAGTACAGCTTGGGCTTCAAAGAATATTTGCTTAAGATTTACATCATGTTCATTTTAGTATCATGTAATTTCAGCTCACAGTGTTTGGATTATTATAAATATAAAACTTAAAGACTATTGTAATAACTAAGTGCTTACATTTATAACCAAAGAAACGACAGAAGTCATACTACAAAACTAACCCATTTTTAAAAATAGTGCTTTCTGTCCTATAAAATGGTCTATGTAATCATTATCCCAGGTACTTTCAAGTCTCAGAATGTCTGTTTATGGGTTTATTTTACATGGCAGAGATATAAGCAGGCCTCCAAGGATTGCAGTGTGGAGAAATAAAGGTTGACTGCATGACCTTCGCACTTATTTTACAATTCTTACACCTAACAGTTCTTCCCTCTCTATCCCAAATTCATGGTGGCCCCAGGAAATGATTCATGAATTCATTGATTACTTTAGCCAGGTTTGTAGAAACTGTGTTGTTACTTGAAAAAATGTTCCGTCTTATTCTTCATGATGTTCACACGTGTGTCTGTTTGTGGGTGTGTCTGAGTGCAGTGACTTTGGAGGCCCAAAGAGGGCATCAGACCCCCTGGAGATGGAGGTGCAGGAGGTTGTGAGCCATGTGACATGAGTGCTGGGAACCTGCCCCAGAGCATCTGAAAGAGCAGTGCGTGCTCTTCACGGCAGAGCCACCGCCAGCCCCCGTCATTTCATTTTGAAAGGAAAATCACAGACATGCATGTTACACTTATCACAGACATGCATGTTACACTTATCACAGACATGCATGTTACACTTATCACAGACATGCATGTTACACTTATCACAGACATGCATGTTACACTTATCACAGACATGCATGTTACACTTATCACAGACATGCATGTTACACTTATCACAGACATGCATGTGCGCTCTCCTGGTCCTTGGATTCTGCTCAAGCCATCCATGAGTAAATAGTGTTCCCAAGTAAACAGGCTGCACGGGAGCACAGGAGCTAAGAGATGAAGTAGGTTTTTGCACTCTGGTCTCACTGCCAAATCTATCAAGCACTTATTCTGGGGGTGTTGCCAGCCAAGAGCAAAACGTGTCTTTGAGGTGCTTGGATCTTATGTCTTCAAGAGACGGTTGCTTTTGCTGCACGACCTAGACAAGAAGGGTCTGGTGCACTCCCTCATGTTCCCTGCCACTCACAGAGAACTGTGAAAGGCTCGAAGCACAAGGCAAAGGAAGAGTAAAGTGCTCAGTGTTTTATCTCCGGCATTCCAGAGAGCTCGATCTCCTCTCAGGGCTGCTGCACATTCTTCTCTGCAGCACAGCGGTGATGAGCACTGCTCATCTGTCATGGCCAGCCATGTTAAAAGGAGCGTTCTTCTCCTTTCTCCCCTAAGTATGTAATTATGAAGAACAAACCACGTTCCTGGTACTTTCTTTTCTTAGTCTTCCCAGGCTTGGCCTGTCTGTCTCCCCTGAACATAAAGAATTGTACTATTCCTTCATATCAATGATTTTCTTGGAGCCGTTGTTACAGATGAAACAGAGGGGCTGGTTGGGTTAGGAATGCAGCTCTGAAAAGCTCTGAGTATTTTGGGGCAAAACATCATCCTCTGATGTAAATGTAGAAACCCCAAGAGGAGTCTGTTAACACAATGCCAGGGGCAGCATGACACCTACTGTGATCCTTTCTGAAGGTCCTGTAGGTGCCAAGCTCTACTGGGATTTGAGGGTGTGAGACTATACTTGAATACTTCTTTCTGTTTAATATATTTTTCTCAATCGTACTTAAAGTAGAAAATTCCCTTCCTGTCTGAGAAGGATTGCAATTCTTAAGACACATACAGAGTGCCAGGTAGGAAAAGGTGGAGAACTGTGTGTCTGTGTCTGTGCTTGTGTTTCTCTGTCTGTGGACATGTGCACACGCACCTGTGAGACATGATAGATTATTCTATGAAGTGGTGTAGAAAACAAAGTTGACAGAGTTGCAACCAACCTTTAAGTGCACTTCTATTATCATGAATGGGAGTAGCACCTCTATTTTTATGAATGGGAGTATCTTCCCAGGCTAAAAGAATAGAAGAGTGGAAGAGTAGGAGAGTGGAAGAGTGGAAGAGTGGAAGAAGAGTGGAAGAGTGGAAGAGTAGAAGAGTGGAAGAGTGGAAGAAGAGTGGAAGAGTGGAAGAGTAGAAGAGTGGGAGAGTGGAAGAGTAGGAGAGTGGAAGAGTGGAAGAGTAGGAGAGTGGAAGAGTGGAAGAGTAGGAGAGTGGAAGAGTAGGAGAGTGGAAGAGTGGAAGAGTGGAAGAGTGGAAGAGTGGAAGAGTGGAAGAGTGGGAGAGGGGGGGAGAGTGGAAGAGTGGAAGAGTGGAAGAGTGAAGAAGAGTGGAAGAGTGGAAGAGTGGAAGAGTGGAAGAGTGGAAGAGTGGAAGAGTAGGAGAGTGGAAGAGTGGAAGAGTGGAAGAGTGGAAGAGTGGAAGAGTGGAAGAGTGGAAGAGTGGAAGAGTGGAAGAGTAGAAGAGTGGAAGAGTGGAAGAGTGGAAGAGTGGAAGAGTGGAAGAGTGGAAGAGTGGAAGAGTGGGAGAGTGGAAGAGTGGAAGAGTGGAAGAAGTAGGAAGAGTGGAAGAGAGGAGGTGGAGAGTGGGAGTGGAAGAGTGGAAGAGTGGAAGAGGAAGAGTGGGAAGAGTGGAAGAGTGGAAGAGTGGAAAGTGGAGTGGATGAGTGCAAGAGTGGAAGAGTAGGAGGTGGAAGAGTGGAAGAGTGGAAGAGTAGGAGAGTGGAAGAGGAAGAGTGGAAGAGTGGAAGAGTGGAAGAGTGGGGGAGGTGGGAGAGGAGAGTAGGGAGTGGAGAGTGGAAGAGTGGAAGAGTGGGGGAGTGGAAGAGGGAAGGAAGTGGGAGAGTGGAAGAGTGGAGGTGGGGTGGATGAGTGCAAGGTGGGAAGAGTGGAAGGGTGGAAGGTAGGGAGTGGAAGAGTGAAGAGTGGGAGAGTGGAAGAGTGGAAGAGTGGAAGAGTGGAAGAGTGGGAGAGTGGAAGAGTGGAAGAGTGGGAGAGTGGAGTGGGAGAGTGGAAGAGTGGAAGAGTGGAAGAGTGGAAGAGTGGAAGAGTGGAAGAGTGGAAGAGTGGAAGAGTGGAAGAGTGGAAGAGTGGAAGAGTGGAAGAGTGGAAGAGTGGAAGAGTGGAAGAGTAGGAGAGTGGAAGAGTGGAAGAGTAGGAGAGTGGAAGAGTGGAAGAGTAGGAGAGTGGAAGAGTGGAAGAGTGGAAGAGTGGAAGAGTGGAAGAGTGGGAGTAGGAGAGTGGAAGGTGGAAGAAGGAAGTGGAAGGGTGGAAGAGTGGGGAGGTGGAAGTGGAAGAGTGGTGGGAGGAGAGTGGAAGGGGTGGAAGAGTGGAAGAGTGGAAGAGTGGAAGAGTAGGAGAGTGGAAGGTGGAAGTGGAAGAGTGGAAGGTGGGAGAGGGAGGTGGAAGAGTGGAAGAGTGGGAGAGTGGAGGTGGAAGAGAGGGAGTGGAAGAGTGGAAGGTGGGAAGGAGTGGAAGTGGAAGAGTAGGAGTGGGAAGTGGGAGAGTGGAAAGTGGAAGGTGGAAGAGTGGAAAGTAGAAGAGTGGAAGAGTAGGGAGAGTGGAAGAGTGGAAGAGTGGAAGAGTGGGAGAGTGGAAGAGTGGAAGAGTGGAAGAGGAGGAGAGTGGAAGAGTGGAAGAGTGGAAGAGTGGAAGAGCAGAAGAGTAGAAGAGTGGAGAAGTAGAAGAATAGAAGAGTGGGAGAATAGAAGAGTAGAAGAGTAGAAGAGAAGAGTTGAAGAGTGGAAGAGTAGAGTCCAGGCCAGTGGAACGTGGATATGAAGCCTAACTTTTAGAGCAGGGCATCTCAGATCTCTTCCCTTTATAGTTTTCCTCTTGAAGACTCCAATGCGTCTCCCTGATACTGTGACATTGTCCTGACAATGGTATCGCAGGAGATCCTTAAAATTGAAGGACCGGGTTTTTCTCCATGTGGCTTTGTTCGCATCAGCTCTCTGTGTCCTTTTTGTGCGTCTGCATCCCTGCTGCTCTCTCCCTCTTTGCCTGTCTTTATCTTGGTATTTACCTGTCTCTCAGCCATGACTTTAACTATTACCTCTATGCAAATAGCTCTCCATGCATTGTAGGGCTGTCTTGTAAGTTGTTTAACACTTGTCTGACTTCTTCACAAAGGTATTTTGCTCCTTCACACTACCACACACCAAATGTAGTTAAGGCCCTGTCCAAACATCTTTCTGCTTTGCTATGTCATTAGCAACAAGGAAATGGATGTCACTAGTTTCATAGCAGATAGTCTCCAGTCTTTCTCAACATTCAGTGTTCAATCAGGTTATCGTCAAGTTTCTTCTATGTGGGGACAGTAGAGTCCAAACCATACAAAATGAAATCCTTTCCAGAAGCTCCGAGATAGTGACTGGCCCATAGCATACCATGTTATAATAGGAGACCTCACAGGATGTCGGCGGGGCATTTAGAAAGGATGCCTAACTCAGATCCGCAGCAGCAGGTTGTGGACAGAGGCACCAGGAGCGATTTCTGGTAACAGCACTCGACTTGGGATCAAGAGTTGTATGGATGCTATTCAGTCAGTGGAAGGACAATGGCATTAATATCTCAGGCAGAATCACCAGCAAGGCACAAAGCAGGATAGACAGCTTGGAAACCAAGGAACTGCCCAGGATGACTAGAACACAGAGTTAGGGTGTGTACACGCTCCCAGCAGACACTCCCAGAGCCTAAAGGTCTCATAATCATTCATAATGGGCCATACCCCTCATCCTGTACAAGCCATATCAAGCCAGAAAATGTAACTGTCAGAAGTCCCTCAGCTTTGTTCACGGCTGCTACCCAAGTTCAGACCTGTTATATGTTTGATGGCCTCTAGGTAATTCTGCCTCCAGTGTCCAGGCTCTCTCACTCTAATTTATTCTGTCCCTGGGTATAAAACATTCTGAAACCTTTTCTACTCACTGACATCCTCTGTAGGCAGCTGAGGAATGGGGGTTCTTAGGCCCCGTCCTAGGCTGACAGCATCCCCCAAAGCATACAGGGTTATAGGCCTGATCCCCAGGATGTGAGCTTTGAGAGGGAGTTGGAACCTTTAGGAGGTTAAGGCTATCAAGGGTGCTTCAGGTCACTGGGTGTGTGTCCCTGAAAAGCGATAGTGGGCTCACTGCCCCACCTACCCCAAATCTGATATGCCACCAGTAGTCCAAAGCAACAGACCCAACTAGTCATGGACTGAAACCTCTAACTGTAAGCCCAAATGAATCTTTTCTGTTCACAAGTTGATTACCTCAGGGATTTGTTACAGCACCAGAGAGCTGGACTAACAAAACACCAAGTGCCAGAAAATACTGGCTTCTTTGCTGTTGGTACTTATTTATCTGGCAATGCAGGAGAAGCCTTTGGGATTGGTTTAAAAGAAGAAATTGGAAGAAGTGTGGAAAAGCTGATTAGAAAACTTCTAGAATGTCTTCTGTACAACATAACTATGATTCTGGTCCAGAATCTGCATTTTCACTAGAAAAGGAGCTCGCATAGAGTGTTAGCAAAAAACTAATAGAGTGTTATTTCCAGAAAGC
This sequence comes from Rattus rattus, assembly GCF_011064425.1. Classification (NCBI taxonomy): domain Eukaryota; kingdom Metazoa; phylum Chordata; class Mammalia; order Rodentia; family Muridae; genus Rattus; species Rattus rattus. The sequence continues at coordinate 9,435,200 of NC_046161.1, read as the reverse complement.
CAACTGGCCCACAATGGTTCAAAGGCATAAAAACACAAATTTCTTTCAGACATGAGATTCAAGCAGAGAGTCCTGGCCTGGCCAGACATGGTGGTGCAAGCTTTAATCCCAGCACTTGGGAGGCAGAAGGACGTAGATTCTGTGAGATTGAGACCGGCCTGATTTACATACTGAGTTCCAGGACAGCCAGGGCTACGTAGTGAGACCTTGTCTTAAACAAAACAAAACAAAACTGGGAAGAAAAGTAGAGTCCTTGGTGACCTGTTTTACCAATGACCACTTAGGTTAGGTTCCTCACGTTCAGCTGACCAGCTAGGCTCAGGTCAGTGAGTCACATGTGCCCTGGGGACTGCATAGGCTGGTGGCAGACCTTGGCATCATACACATGTGTTTTACAGTCATGCAGACTGTTATGGGATTAGGCAAGGAAGTCAGAGGAGACCGGGTAGTGTGCTGTGGATGAAAGGCCCCATAAGCGATCACTGTCAGGGCGACACATGGAGCTATGAGGGTCAAGTCAAGTCGAGAGTGGGGCCTTGGGGAATTACTGATGGCAACAGAGAATCTGTCAGGAAGAGCTGCAGGCATCATGTGGGGCCCACCCACAAATAACCTGTGTGATGGCGTCTAGCAAAGACGAAAGACAGGTCTGCCCCTGGAGCCAACATTCTGCCTAGTGGATCCCAGTTAGAGAAATGGAGTGTTAGGGTGCACTAAATCTGCCCTGCTTCCTCACTGTTTGGTGATGTCTGTATCTTGGACACCCTGTACCTGTCCATCCTGGTACCCTGCTGAACTTAGGGTTTTGAGCAGTGTTGATACAGTTAAGACTCTGGGGACTCTTGACAATGCACTGAACATAGTTTGCATGTTGACATCTTGACATCTTGAGGACCAGGGGCTGAACACTATGCTTTGCGTGTCCTCAGGAGTCCTGTGTCAAAGGTCTGGCTGCAGCCCTCGGCACTGCTGGAATCGTTTAAAAGGTATACTAGTGAAAAGTCTGTAGGTCACTGGGAATGTGACCTTGAAGGACACTGGGGACCCTATCTCTAGTCTCTTTTTTCTTCTGCTCTCAATTCCTGGTCATTGTTTTCTCTCCCTCTGGACTGCTGTAACAGACACCAGCCCAAAGTAGAGGAAACAAAACTCAAGAGTATGAGCATAAACTTCTCTCTGCAAGGTGAGCTCAGGTATTTGTTACAGCCGTGGAAAGCCGGTTGACTAAACCCTTGGTGATCTGAGTTCAGATGAGAGTCTGAAAATAAGACGGTTTTAAAGCTGAGCTTCGGTTTTGCCCCACCTGTGCTAGGCACAAAGCTGCCACTGGCTCTTGATGCCCAACAAATAGATACCAAAAATCTCTCATCAAATCACCTTTCTTTTCAGTCTAACAGAACAGAGAGTGCATGGCAGAAATGGTGGGGTTACGAGAAGCTGGGGGAAGGGAAGTCCATGAGCTGGAGAAGTTTTGAACAGGAAGTGGGTGGATGCAGAGGATGCCAGCATGGACTCTGTAAAAAGTATTTGTGATGCTGACAACCTGAGGCCAATATATGCTTTGGTATGCTAATAGACACCACAAATAGCCTTTTGTCACATACATATACATACTTACTCTGCATTTATTTGGTAATATCTAAAAATTATTCCCATTGGCTTTATAACAATGAATCTAAGAAACAGTTTCATAAAAAATAATCCTTCAGCTTCCCAAACATGTAACAGAGAAAACCAACTATTCAATCCAACTTCCGTGCAAATGGCTACGGCTTAAGCCTGACTGCCTTTACGTATATAACACATCAGCACTAAACATCCCAGGTGAAAAAACACGTTCTCTTTCCTCTCCCAGCTAAACAGAGGGAATGTGTGGTTAGCCATAAACCCGTCCCATCCGTCCTTCCCCTCCTGGTATCACATAAAATTCATTTCAGTTTCTGACACATGAGCATGCTAGTCAGAGCGACTCTTTCGAGTCACTTAGTGTAAAACAAGGAGGAACCCTGATGGGTGAAGTAGGAATCTGCAGAGTTTCAGGTGAGGGAAGCTCATGCCCACAGAATGCTGATTGGGTTCAGGAAGGAGAGGAGAGTTGCTGGGAGAATACTGGATCAGTTTAACAACACAGCCTCAGCATGTCAGGGCATTCCTGGTAATCAGCTCTTAAGGACGAGCCCTCAGCTTGCCTGCCTGCCTGACCCTCTGTCTGCCTGCTTATCTCACATGGGACAGACTCAGGGGAAACACATTCTCTCCAAGGGTGTAGGAACCGAGAGAGGAGACTGAGCTTACAGTGATGGACTCTTTTGCACACAGCCAACATGCAGGGGAGTTTCAGCCACTGATTCTCCCAGCAGGAGACGGAACAGTTGGCAAGCTTCCCTGGAAGTTTGGACTCTAGTGGATCTTCTGCTTCTGTTAGATTTTTTTTCTTGCATGAGTTCACAATGGGTTTAGAACAACAAGACAACTCTTAGCCTCAAATAGGGCTTCCATCCAGGCCTTAGCTTTCCTTTCCTCAGCAGCACATGTAGTGGGGGTGACTGGTGGAATGGAAGGTCAGTGTGCGGTACAGGCCAAGGTCTGTGGAGTCAACCTGCTTGGATTTGAGTCTTTATCTCTGTCTCTTGCTAAGTGCATCTCTGGCACCTGTTAAGACAAAGATGTCTATATGCTCTCCTTCTCTCTCTCCCTCTCCCTTTCTCTCTCTCCCCCTCTCTCCCCCTCTCTCCCCCTCTCTCTCCCCCTCTCTCTCCCCCCCTCTCTCCCCCCCTTCCCCCCCCCTCCTCCCTCCTCCCCTCCCCCCCCCCTTCTTCCCTCCTCTTCCTCCCCCTCTCTCCCTCTCCCCCCCCTCTCTCTCCCTCTCTCTCCCTCTCCCTCTCCCTCCCTCTCTCTCTCCCCCTCTCTCCCTTTCTCTCCCTCTCTCTCCCTTCTCTTCCTCCCTCTCTCCCCTCTCTCTTCCTCCTCTCCCCCTCCTCCCTCTCTCTCTTCCTCCCTCTCTCCTCCTCTCTCTCTCTCTCTCTCTCTCTCTCTCTCTCTCTCTCTCTCTCACACACACACACACACACTTGACATGTGGAACCCCATGCGTTTCTTATCACTACTTCTAATTTTTAGAAGTGTTACATTGAATATTAATAAACGCTTTTGGAATCTGCTAAGATTTCTCACCAGAGGCAAAGCAAAGTACAAGCTTTGTGTTTTAGTTTCTTCATCAATAAGAGAAAGCTAAAAATAGTAACCATATTGCTTGATTGCCTCAAGGAAGAAGGGGACGACTCACACATAGACTTTACAACAATGCTTTGCAACAGACTTGAGCTCAGCCTGTCACTTTCTTGACTTCGTACATCTGGTCTTCTCACACCAGCAGAAGGAAAGTCTAACTCAGTGAGCCAAACGCACAGTAAGGACTTCAGTGGCGCAGGGTAGACCTATGCCCCCAAGAGTTCCAATTCAGTAAGTAGTGGAGAGCCTGAATGTTTGCATTTCTAACACTCTTCCATGCACACCCACAGAGAACATAATTGTACTGCTCCTGATCAGGCCTTGGAGTTCCAACAAGTTACGCGTGTGATTAGTCCGAGCACACAGACTTGCTGTCAATGTAGCTGCTCATCCAAACACCCTCAGGCACCATTGCAAGGTTCTCTCGGAGAAATGCAGTCAGCTGCCAGTCCCTCTGCAGCTCTTCGTCTGCAGAGGAGGCTTTGCTCTAGGACTTGGAGTGTCTTGGTTGCCTGTGCTGACTCTGTGAATGGATGCTTAGGATAACAGTGAAGATGTTTCTAAGACACCCAACAACCAAGTCTTCCCAGGATTATCTGGCGGCGGAGAAAGTATAGTGTCTCAGGTCAGTTCAGTACAGGGGGCTACTACCATAAGACGTCCCCCATCCTGGGTTTGCACTGAGCCAGGACAGTCACTCCCAATGCAGTGACAATGAAGAACAGTCCAGACATAGTTAATGTTAATGCAGGATTACATGTGACAACACAAGAACATGGAGAGAATGCTGAGACAAACAGAGGACACATTAACCTATCTGGCAGGCTCCAAGATTTCTTGGAGAAAAGATGCTTTTGAGAAAACTTGAGGCAAAATGATCCTTTTTTGCTCCTTAGGTTTACCGCTATTCTCTGTGGTGACCTGGTGACCATTTGGGCCCTGGATGTATGCTGTCAACAGACTGTTGATTCTCCCTTTCTCACTGGGATCTCTATAGACTAGTGCTTCTGGTGGGGGAGGGGGACCCTGGTTACATTAGAAGGGAATCCAGTTGCTAGGGTGTATCTGCTACCTTAGATCTTTATTTCATGA